>NW_009258947.1:4128864-4171237 GCF_000687185.1 Egretta garzetta
GTGGCCAGCAGGTCGAGGGAGGTGATTCTGCCCCTCTACTCTGCTCTGGTGAGACCTCACCTAGAGTACTGCGTCCAGCTCTGGAGCCCTCAGCACAAGAAGGACATGGAAGTGTTGGAGCAGGTCCAGAGGAGGGCTACAAAAATGATCCGGGGGCTGGAGCACCTCTCCTATGAGGACAGGCTGAGGGAGTTGGGCTTATTCAGCCTGGAAAAAAGAAGGCTGCAGGGACACCTGATTGTGGCCTTTCAGTACCTAAAGGGGGCCTATAGGAAAGATGGGGAAAATCTTTTTAGTAGGGCCAGCTGTGACAGGACAAGGGGTAATGGTTTTAAACTGAAGCAGGGTAGGTTTAGACTAGATATAAGGAAGAAATTCTTTACAATGAGGGTGGTGAAACACTGGAACAGGTTTCCCAGAGAGGGAGTGGAGGCCCCATCCCTGGAAGCATTCAAGGCCAGGTTGGATGGGGCTCTGAGCAACCTGACCTAGTTAGCGGTGTCCCTGCTCCTGCAGGGGGATTGGACTAGATGACCTCTAGGGGTCCCTTCCAACCCAAAACATTCTACGATTCTATGATTACATTTGCCATTTTGTCATCCAGTCACTCATTTTAGGGCCTTCTATATTTTTTCACCATTGGACCTTGCCTTCACTGTGTTTAATAAGTCAGTTTCATCACAAACTTTGCCACCGGTTATACTTTCTTGGTTCGTTCATGGATTTGTAGAGTAATATCAGTAAGATGCTGATTAATATTATCACATGTCCCTGGTAATTCCATCCTACTGTGAAAACTTATAATTTACTTCTATTATTTGCTTCCTATCTTTTAACTAAGTATTTAGTTATGTGTGGACTTTCTTTGTTATTGTATAGCAGCTTACTTTCTTCAAAAGGCTGGGAAGGGATGGGGACTCTTGGAACACTTGTAATCTAGACACTTACTGTCTCTCCGCCATTGACTTTTTCAAGGAACTCAGGTAAGTCGCTGAGGTGTAACTTTCATGTAGAAAAGGTGGTTTAATTTTTTCCTCCTTCTGTCATATCATCCATACACCTACTAATTCTGTTCTTTATTATAGTTTCACCTAATGTGGACAGGGGTGAAATCAGCTTACGAGCTACAGATTTCCCTGAAACTCTTTTTAAAGATTGAATGAATTAGTTGCCACCCAGGAATCTGGTGCCAAGGAAATTTTAGAGGAGAGGTTGCACATTATTGTTTAAGTATGTCACCCTGGAATTCCTACATCTGGAGACAGTTACAATTAATTTTGTCTTTTTTTCCTACTCTGCTCTTCAAGTAAAACTTCAGTTTAAGACAGACCCTCTGATGAATCCTCGATGTCATACTTCACCCACAGAAACAACAAAGCCAAATCAGTCATCGATAGCCAGTCAATTGTGTAAGCTATCTGCAGAAATTTTCTATTAGAATGAAAAGAATTACTTGAATCTTATTACCATATTAACATTTTTCTAGCATCCCAGAGAGAAGAGACTTGAGAAGTAGAGGAAGCAGTTCTTCTTTCAGGGTATCCTAAAATGGTGGCTGCATGTCTTAGCCTAAGACTTTCTGAAATATTTAAATCTGTGCCCATAGGCTCTGGTGGTGCACTTTTTTGTGATTAAATAATACTGCTAAAAATCCTAAGCTGGAGCACCATGACATGAAAACATATGCTCTTGTTATTTTTCCTGTACATGGCTAGATGCAAAATGTGCAGATTTAGAACTTGTTTACAAATCCTTACTGAATACACAGTCGATTGATATCCAACACTTCAAACCCTGGCTGCTCAAAACACAAGACATGCCAAACTTGTACTACACTGAAATAACTTTCTTCCTTCGCCAAAAGAGAATTGTGGCAGATCAAATACTTGGGTAATTCACATACTTTAGCCAGCATAATGAGAAGAACGTGCTGATAATCTCATGGTCATGGTGTTGACAAGCTGACAGTCTTATTTTCTTTCAATATTTGTTAAATTTTTGTTTGGCTTTCATTTGTCTCAGGTCACCCAAACTGCCCAATTGTGACTTTTACATGTTGGTGAAAAATTTAGTTCTAAATCTACTTTTGAAACAACACTGAAGGGAGGCATTTTCAAAGGTAGGCAATATCTCCTTGAAATTATTCAGATCTATGAAGAAAAGTCAATTGAATTAGGTGAACACTTGATTTTGAGCATATTCTCTTATGTGTGAATGGGCATAAGTTGACTTACATATCTGATATCTAGAAGTCGAAATGCAGCATTGATCTTACAAAAGCAGGTTGCTGTATTGGGTTTGTGTAGCAAGGCCTTGGTAGTGGGGGGGCTACAGGGGTGGCTTCAGTGGGAAGCTGCTAGAAGCTTTTCCTGTGTCCACCGCTGGCCAAGGCCAAGCCGATCAATGACAGTGGAAGTGCCTCTGGGATAACATACTTAAGGAAAAAAAAAACCTGCTGTGGCTCAGTAGCCAGAGAGAGAAGAGAAGTGAGAGGAAGTGAGAGAAAACAGCCCTGCAGACACCAAGGTCAGTGCAGAAGGAGGGGGAGGAGGTGCTCCAAGTGCCAGAGTGGAGATTCCCCTGCAGCCCATGGCGAAGACCATGGTGGGGCAGGCTGTCCCCTTGCAGCCCATGGAGGCCCTTGATGGAGCAGATCTCCACCTGCAGCCCATGGAGGACCCCATGCCGGAGCGGGTGGATGCCTGAAGGAAGGAGGCTGTGACCCCGTGGGAAGCCTGTGCTGGATCAGGTTCCTGGCAAGACTTTGTGGACCTGTGGGGGAGGAACCCACGCCGTAGCAGGTTTGTTGGCAGGACCTGTGACCCCACAGGGGGACCCATGCTGGAGCAGTCTGCTCCTGAGGGACTGCACCCCGTTGGAGGGATGGACCCACGCTGGAGCAGTTCGTGAAGAACTGTAGCCCATGGGAAGGACTCATGTTGGAGAAGTTCATGGAGGACTGTCTCCTGCGAGAGGGACCCCACACATGAGCAGAGGAAAAGTCCTCTCCCAAGGAAGAAGAAGCGGCAGAGACAACGTGTGATGAACTGACCCCAACCCCCATTCCTGTCCCCCTGCGCTGCTGGGGGGAGTCGGTAAAGAAAACTGTGAGTGAAGTTGAGCCCAGGAAGAAGGGAGGGGTGGGGGGAAGGTGTTTTAAGATTCAGCAGTTTTTATCCTTTCCTTCTCTGATTTTGCTTGATAAATAAATTAAATTAATTCCTTTAAGTTGAGTCTGTTTTGCCCATGATGGTTACTGGCGAATGATATCTCCCTGTCCTTATCCTGACCCACGAGCCCTTTGATTTACTTTTCTCTCCTCTGTCCAGTTAAAGATGGGAGTGATAGAGCGGCTTTGGTGGGCCCCTGGCGTCCAGCCAGGGTCAAACCAACACAGTTGCAAATAGCAGCTAAAACTTACATTGCACAGTTATACTGCACTGTGCTCTGTTAGAAGTCCAAATAGAACAAATTCAGTCCTAGAAGAAATAATATATATGTAAAATACATAATGTATGATATGAAAAATATGTGCTACACCTGGTGGTAAAAGTTTATGCCTGATATGTCTCCCAGAGTATTTGTACAAGGGCACCGGCAAAAGACAAAAAAAGCATTGGCAAGCCAGGGAACATATGGAGAAAGATGCCATTAGAAGCTAAAATTGCATTTTTGGCCTCTCAGCTACTGCTGACCCAATGACCCAATTTATTCCAGTTGGAATGTTACGCTTGCTGGCTGATGCTGCTTTGCAGATCTCCTCTTGAGTTAGGCAGTGCTGTAATTTGGAAGGACTTTTACCTCCTTAGTTACAGTAAGGCAGCAGTATTTGTCTTGTGAAGAGAGAATAGAAATTAGAGGATTAGAAAAGCCACATCATTGATGCTAGTGTTTGACTGGCAATTTCTGATGGCTAGTTAGTTTGTGAAAACCTACATGTTATTGGAATAAGTGACTTTATTGCCTTCCATGCCTTGCAGTTTTTCACTTTGCCCAGTGAGGCTGATTTGCCCTTCTCACAAAATTACAGTCAAGCTTTCCTTTTTACAGTGCACAGCTTAAATCCAATAGTTAGAATGTGGCTAAACACTTCCCTTATGCCAACCTGTTCAGATAATTTTTGTTTAAGTGCCTGCAGATTTGGATGCCTTAGATTGAAGAGAACTGCAAGCCACGTTCCCCACTTCCTCAAAAGCTGTTCTGTGCACTCGGCTGTTATGAGACAGGTACTCACACTATACTTTTCCTAGAGCGATGTTCCTGAATCAAGGAGACATTTAGTGTTTGCTACAGGGGTATGTGGCTTTGTGCTGTGTCAAATATCTGCTTTACATGTGGTTTGGAGTTGAAGTTCAAGAAGTTTTCCAAATCTGAATGGCAGCAAAGCTTAAGCACGGGCTAGGTACTCAGTCTATGTGTTTCTGTGCAAGTGTGGCCAAATAGAGAGATTTTGGGTTCAAAATGGAGATGCCAGTTACCTCCAGTGTTAGCGAACATCAGAAGATAATAATTCTTAATCCTGTTTGAGTTTAACTTCATCAACTGGACTACACCCAGTGATTAGGATCTCAGATAGATGAATCAGTGGCCACTGGAATATATGAATATCCTCCACTTTCCTACTCTTGCCTGGTTTATCATCTAGTGACAGCAGGCTGTGTGCTTCTTCCAAATGAGCCAAAAAATGCTGTCAGGCATGGTGCAAAAAATACTTCCCCAGAGCTGCAATTATATGCCAAGACAGAGAGCATTTGTTCAAGGAGCTCTCAGGGTACCAGAGGCATAATATCTTGCCATGACTGCCTTTTGAGGCCAAAATAAAGATTTTTTTTTGGCTAAAATTCTTCAGCAAGATGGTGGAATCTCATGGAAGTAGCCCAGCAGTGCTGCAGGAGTAGCTGGAGGGTACATGCAAAAGGAATTCCCTTCCCTCTGCCTGGCAGGAGAGGCTGCTGCTGCTGTTTTCAGCTGAATTATCATCTCAGCACACTTGTGCTTCAAGTGCTTAACTTGGTAACTGTTTCAAGTGCAGTGTCCTGGTTGTGGCTAGGATAGAGTTAATTTTCCTCCCAGTAGCTGGTGTAGTGCTGGGTTTGGGATTCAGTATGAGAAGAATGTTGATAACACGCTGATGTTTTAGTTGTTGCTAAGCAGTGCTTACACTAAGACAAGGACTTCTCATACTGGCCTGCCGATGAGAAGGCTGGAGATGCACAAGGAGCTGCGAGGGGGCACAGCCAGGACAGATGAACCCAAACTGTCCAAAAGGATATTCCATACCACATGACATCATGCTCAGCATATAAACTAGGGGAAAGCTGGCCAGGGGGACTGCTTCTTGAGGACTAGTTGGGCATCGGTCAGTGGATGGTGAGCAACTGCATAATGCATCACTTGCTTTATATATTATTATTATTATTATTAATTTTTGTTGCTGTTGTTGTTATTACTACTACTGCTACTACCATTTAATTTTATTTCAATTATTAAACTGTTCTTATCTCAATCCATGAGTTTTCTCACTTACTCTTCTAATTCTCACCCCCATCCCACGGCGGGGTGGGAGTGAGAGAGCAGCTGTGTGGTGCTCAGTCATTGTCTGCGGTTAAACCATGACATGCAGTCATTTAACTTTAAAAAAAAATACTGCTTGAATATTTAATTGATTACAGTAAATGTAGTTCTTCATTTAGGTCATGGATTGTACAATGTCATAAGTAGACTACTTTTAAAAAGGGGGAGTAATTATAATGTAAAAACCATGGTAAAAACATGTTTAAATTTAATTAATGCCATTAATTTTAAAAAAAGATAGTCAAACCCCAGAGGGCACCAAGACGCTTAATTTCTCCCAGGAGCTACATCTGGGAACCCCTGACAAATTTTCTCTCTGTGAGCCAAACATCTCCAGTTCAACCCTGGCTTGAGCACTGCTGTGGACAGGCCTGTGTCCAGCTCAGTCCTTGCCATCCTCGTGTCCTGACTGGCCACCCTGGAGATTCCGCAGGTCGATGCTGGAGGTAGCCTTGTCTCCAGGCTTATCTCCAGCCTTCTCTCTGGCCCTGTCTCCCAGGTGGATGTCAGGCTGGTGTAATGAGCAGCCTTGCCTCCAGTCCTGTCTCCTGCCCTGCCTCCTGCTGCTCCTGCCTGGGCTACCAAAATTGGACCCTGGATCTGCCTCACCACCTCTCCTTGCCTGGGATCGTCAATGGGATCTGCCACTGCCACCAGCCTGGCCCTGCTTAGGTCCTGTGGGACTGCACTCTGGTCAGGGAGGGCACTGCATGGTCTGTGCTGTGGTCACCCTCCACTCCCACCTCTTTCTTCCTCACGAGCAGCCCCGCTATGCTGATCCCTGACTGAGAGGTTAATATCTAGGGTATTTTTTATCTTCAAAGCTAATCCATTTGCTATATGCTGAAATAGTCAGAAGAGACTTTGTCCACTGTAAAGATAGACCCTATCTGTTTTTCTGGTTGGAGGCTTTAAAATGGGGGATACCAAATCTGAAGAAGGAAAACTACAGTCATACTCTCACTGGTGTCAACACCTGCAAAATAGTTGTTGGAGTCATTGGCACTCTTCAGATCATCCCAGTTTTTGTGCTACAAGTGTAATACTGCACCCTGCCAGAGGTACAGTTCACATCACGGCTTGGGTGATTTGTGTGCAAGTGTGCAAAAGTAGTCAAAAAAAGTAAGGCCTAAGCCTGAATCTTATAATTTTGTGTGCTAAATAAATATTTGCATTGGTAAGTGTCCTGTCCCATGCTCTGCATGAGCTAAAAAAATTAATTCAAACATTGATCTCATATTGCACATTTACCAGCCTCCCGCTGCTTATACACTTACGATTGCAGCGTCCATTTATAGTGCGTACATGCACAACAGCATAGCCTCCTCCAACTTTTACTCTGTCCCCTCATTATGACTCTCAGGGAATATAAAGCTGTAAATCTTCATCTCTGCAACACTCAAAAAATAAGTTCTGTCTCCTCAGGAAGCAGAGGAAAGCACATCCTGCCATGGGAACAGTATTCTCAGGAAATGCTTTGTTATCTGCTCCGGCTCTGAAACGCTTCCATCAGTTGCGTAAGAAAGTAACAATGGCTGTAGTGGGTCATCTTTCTCATTACAGGGCACGATGAGTATCCTTCGGATAAGGATGGCCAAATTACAGGGTTTCTTGAAGACAAAGCCCATCATTATAAACTATTCTTGGATATGCACAGATAGCCACTTAAGTGAACGGGTCACAAGAGTCACTCTACAATGTTGTAATTTTTAATATATTTGCAACTGGCATGTAAACTTAGAAGGTACTGTCATATGGGAAAATATCTTATGTGCATTCATACCAACCTCCTCTTCTAAGAGCATTTGGACTGCATCTCAATGCTTAGTACAATAATTAATGTTTTAAATTGAGGGAAACCCCACAAAATTCTGCTTGAATATAATTAATATTTGTACATGTATACTTGAATAGGAAAAATTATATTTTTCATATGTCTTTCTATGCTAAAATTTAATTCGATATCACCAAGTTTCCACAAAAAAAACCCCACCCAAACACACATTATTTTTAATCTTAGGGCATCTTCTTTTTAGTGTATTCTTTGCAGATCAGGACAGTTGCACATTTCATACAATTTCCTTTTGGGGAAAAAATATAAAGGGAGGAGACAGAGAGAGCTATAGTGTGAGTCCATCTAGTAACTGTTTGAGCAATCAATGGCAAAAGTCAAAGGTTGTTTTATTTGCCTTTAAAGTCAATGGAGGAATGAAACTACTCTAAAAGTATCCAGAGTTGAGAAGTCAAATATTTATTAACACTGCAGGAAAGATTGAGCTGATTACAGGGCTTCCAACAGGATTTTAGGTTCCTCTTTCAAATAAAATACAATCAATATAATCCATCAGAGCAGTCTGCAGTTTATTAGATTCTTCTACTTAGGAGGTCTTTGCCAAGTTCAATTTGTCTTATTGGTTTGTGTTGAGATACTAAGGGCAGAATCTTCTGGAACTCTATATAAAGAGTGATGACTGTTCTTCCACCTCAAAAGTGTAATCACTAGTAAAATAAATAGATGTTATTAAGTTATTTTTAGCTTAGACTTCCACAGTTCAGACCTGGACTTCTAAAAATGGTATCAAACTTGGCACATCACTGTTTGTAATGCTGAAATTAATGTGGACTTGGTGATATAACACTGAGAGGGAGGGCTAAGGCAGAAAGCTTTAAACACAGTTTATAGTGGTTTTTTACGTGTCTTTTTCCCACAGACTTTCATGGGGACTTTTAGGATGACATTAAGCATAATTCCATTAACACTATAACTACAATTTCTAATAAAGTATTGCAATTATGTAAATATATGTGCTCTAATTATGTGATTAGGCTGACAGTAATTATGTATCTGCATAGTCAATTACGAGTTAAAATTATGTTAAAAACAATGTCACTCAATGCAAAGAAGAAAAAGAAAATTAGAGATGTGGAAATGAAAAAAATGGAAATGCATGTCAAAGGTTATCGCAAGCCATTCACTCGGATAAACTACCATTGCTCCACCTTATGCACAGCTTTGTTCTGTTTCCCAACTTTTACAGTCTCCAGGACTACTTTTGTTGTACTCTTTTTTTCTGTTCAAAGATGCTGACAGTGAAGTGACACAAGGCAAGAAAATACAGCCATGTGTTTCCCAAGAATTCTCTGTTAGTTACAAATTCCTCCTTAAAGAAAACCAAAACCCCTTACGGTTTGTTTTGCAATGTGATTTAGAAATGTGCTGTTGGGGGAATGAATGGGCTAGAAGTGCTCTGAAGGCTAAGGCTGTCTTATGCACTGAGACTTGGGAGAGTTAGGTCTTGCTGGCTAGCACTGGGTGTAGAAAATTTTGGTGGTTGTCTTGTTGCCATCAACACTGAACATAGCTTAAACACATTGTTTCACTGTTTCACAAACGTGATTTGCTGCTTATCGACAAATTCCTGTGATATCAAATATTTTCCAAGCAGAATACATAGTAGTTTGACTTTTATGTATTTCCCAATACACCCTTGTTTTAAATAGGTGAACTTACGAACTCTGGTCATAAGGAGGATCATATGCCTCGCCAGCTTGTCTCCTGAAAGCATGGGAGGACTCTTGATTTATACAGATACTCACGTTATTTAACTAAATGAGATAGCCTTATTTATTTTTGATCTATAACCACAAAAAAAATCTTTGAAGTAATATATCTTGCTTTTCAAGGAGTCACGACATGTAGACAGAGGTAGCTTAAGCAGTTCATTCAGATTTAGAAGCTGTAATTTGTCAAGTGCAATGTACATAGAGAAATTAGCTTGATGCAGCTAATGCACTGAACTGAATGTTATCCTCTCCCATTCAGGCTGCTTTTAACTAAGGGCATATACAGCAGTAACTCATAGCTACAGATTTACAATATTTAGGAGCATCAGCAATTTTTGCATCTGTAATTTGTCACTTTTAGGTGAAAAGAGGAACTAGCACATCCTTAGAGGATTTTACTATTTAAAACACTGCAGTAGGCACATCAGGTGGAAAAAGTTTATTTTCTTCATAAACCTGATCCTACTTTACAGAGACATAATGCCAGATTGTGGGTGAAGAAATACTAGCCACGTATAAAATCCTTTTCCACAGTTTACTAAATCTGATAATATAGCATTATTTTTATTTTCTGTAAGTAATCAATTGCATTTTTTCCTAATGCAATTCATTATGTTTTGCTCTCCATAACCTTTCTGTAACAAATCTGGTCATAGGAGAAGACTATTTCAGTGTGGAAATTGTGCATATATAACCAATTTATTGTTTTAGGTCTTTTTTCATACTGGGTGTGATAATGATTCAGAAGGCTGCAGAAGAGAGTAAATGTAAATTTGGTAGAAGAATTATTATTTTAGGCAAAGAAAAGATATTCCACAGGTACAGCACAAGAATATGCCCTGTTGTCCATGGTGCAGAAAGAAGTAATAATAATATGCTGTGGAAAGAAGTTTGGTGGTAGCTAAGGTTTACATAACCAGGCTTTTTTAGTGGATTAATTTCCTTTTAAAGCCATTGAGCTACTTGTGATGGTGTGAAGAAGCCCATTTTTGGTCACGCAGGGGAACACTGAGTTCAGAGGTACTAGAATGGTGCAAAGGGAATGAGCATGGTCTGGATAGACACTGAAATGTTAGGCTGAAAAAGGCCAGCTTAGGGCAAAGTAACAGATGTTTTTAAATGTAGTAATAGGCGGAGAGAAGCAAAAATGTCTATACAGAAACCTTGAAAGGCCTCCAGACTACTAGAAGTTGCAATGTACACTAAGATTTGCCATTTGTCTTTCCTCCAGTACTTCATCAGCCAAACTTCATTTTATTGATAAATTAGCACTTATTAATGCTTTTTATCATTTTGACTCTTTTTTTCCTATTTTTCTTTTTTTTTTTTTTTTTTTAACCTGGGATTTATAAAAGCAGTATGTGGTATTCTTTCTGTTTAATTTGTGTATCTATCTTTCATTTACATTTTGGTTCTCAATGAAGCTGTTCTAGTGTAAGTCCCTGAGATCCCGCCTGAATGGGTTGGTTCTCAGTCAGAGGGTATCCATTTCAGTTAAACAGACTCGTGTTCTAGCATTGGTGTTTTCCATTGGGAAACACATCATTGAGTACTTCTCAGTCTCCTTTAGATTGAGATAGCTGTGATTTGCAAAGTGTTGGCAGTACATGGGTTTTGTTCCAGATATATTGGTGTAGGATCTCCTCCTTTCCTTCCCCTTTTTTCATCACTATACTTTTCTTCAAAAGGGATCCTTGCGGCATATCTCAGCATTACTATGCTCCTGAAGTAAAAAAAAAAAAATGTTCTTGAAAAATCTCTTTTGAAAGGCACGTGAGGATTTCACAAATAATGACATAGCTTATTAATCCTGAGGAAAACCTTGTTGAACAACTAATGATAGTTTGCCATGCTCTGTGTGTTTATTGCAATAATGGCGTAACATTAAATGCCAAAAGAATTAATCATTAGTAGAATATTTAAACTGAATTTATAAACATTTTCTAGCCAGTTTATATAATTTTATATTTGTCATAATATAAGAATGGCTATGATGTCTGTTTATCTATTAGGAGTGTCTAGATATATTTTATGAATTCTTATGAAGTAGAATTTTGATATATGAAATCTACAACTTCTATTAGAAAAAACCATCATCTTATTTGTATGGTGCTTGAGGGGTCAGAAACATGAGGCTACATTTCATATGTCTTTTAACTAGGCTGCTTACCAGCTGACATTATTGTTTGATAAATTACCTATATCCATCATTATCAAGCTCTGTGTTAAATTTGGAGGTCAGTGGCCCTTTGCATCATGATTCACAAGGCCTGACATCCCCTCATTGCTTGCGGAAATTTCCCTTCTGTTATGTTGCTGACCCAATACTTGCTTCCATTTTTGCTTGCAGCTCTGCCTTGCACTATTGTTTTTGCTGATCGATCTCCATCTCTCCTTGGTATGTCCCTGAAATATTTCAGCTTGCTCTCCTTGATGTTCTGGGAGCAGTAAATGGTTCTTTCTGCACTGCTGCAATATACGCTCATTTGTCTTCTTTCCTGCTCTGATGTCTTCAATGTATATCAGCCACACAGAATCTCAAAGGACTCTGATGACTTCACATTTGCTGCCTTGAGGATCCAGCTTTCACAGTTATACCTAGCAATAGATCAAGTTGTCAGTGATTACACCAGCTTGACCTTTATGAGCAGGTCTCCAACCTGCCCTTTTCTTTCAGAATACCTTTTAATTTAACATCTGCTGAATATGGCATAGCCAACCTTATCCAGATGTCACCTTGTTCAGATGTTGCTATCTTTATGCATAATGAAGACTAGGTAGTCCTTATATTTTTCCCCTTCTCTCATACTTCTTTTTAACCTTCTCTCACACTTCTTTTTAACCTAAATAAAATGATCCAATGTCTGTCTGTCTTATTCTTTATTGCTACATTTGTGCTTCATTGAGAGAGTCAGACCCACATTTTTTAATCAGCTTACTTCTGTGGCAATAGCCTAGCATTATTGTAAATTCAATTTCGGACCTAGATTGAAAACTCTTCACTGCGAGACTTTATTTTTAGGAACAAGTATACTGCTGAAGTCTCCAGTTTAGTGGCAGATCAGAAATTTAGACCCATGATGCAATTATTCCTCATTTGTGGGTTTTTAACTTTTTAGTAAATTACTTGTATTTGCCTTCGGAAACAGATTTTGTTTCCAGAAAAATAAATTTAAAAAAATGTAAAATATTATTTCAGTAAAGTCTTGTGGTTAATGGATTGTACTCTGTCAGGAGACTGGTAAAAAAGTAGAGTCCACAGTGGTGTGTGCTGGGACTTTTCCTATTTAATATCTTTATCCATGACTTGGAGGAGCTGATGAAGTCCTTGCTCCTCAGGTTTGGAGATGACATCAAATACTGGGGGGATGGCTGGTACTCTGAAGGGCAAGGCTGCCATTCAGAGGGAGGTAGAGAGGCTGGAGGAAAGGGGTGACAGGAACCTCACAAAATTCAGTAAGGACAAAAGGCAATTTGTGCACATTGGAAGGAGGAGACCCTGGCCATGATACAGGTGGGAGCCTGCCCAGGGAGCAGCTCTGCTGAAGAACCCCTGAGTGCCATGGTAGGCAGTGAAGTGAGGCTGAGTCAGCAGTGGGACCTGGAAGCAGAGCAGCCAGAAGTGTCCTGGGCTGTCTTAGCAGGAGCACAGCCAGGAGATCAGGAGCAAGTGATTATGCCCCTCTGCTCAGCACTTGTTAAACCGTGTCTGGAAAACTACATCCAATTTTGGACTCTCAATTCAAGAGAGTCATTGATAAACTGGAGTGAATTTAGCAAAGGGCCACCAAGTTGGTCAGGGGGGTGGAGAACCTGCCCTGTGAGAAGAGGATGAGGGAGCTGAGCTTAGGCAGCCTGGAGCAGAGATGGCTTTGGGAGAGCCTAATAGCAGCCCCAGTGCCTATGGGGAGGTGACTGAGTAGATGGAGGCAGGCTGTTCACACAGTGGTGCATGGCAGGAGGCAAGAGGCATCAGGAATAAGCTGAAAAAGGAGAGATTCAGACTGGAGATGAAGAGAAACTTTTTCACCATGAGAACAGCCAAGCAGTGGGGCAGGTTGCCCAAAAAGGTTGTGCAGTTTCCATCCTTGGAGATTTTCCAAGACTAACTTGTATAAAGCTCTGAGCAAGCAAGTCTGATCACAGAACTAACTTTGCTTTGAGCATGAGGCTGGACTAGAGACCTTCTCATGTCCCTTCCAAAGGGAATTATTCTTTGCCTCAGTGATGAGTCTAGTATGAAGCAGCTATCCTAGATTCACTTTCTGATATTGAAGCAGAGTATTGAAAGGAAAGAATTGAAAAGGCTTACTAAAAACTATGCGAACAGAGCTCTGATGTACCCATAAGCTGCCTGGAATTGTTAACACTGTGTATCAGTGCACCCAGCTGTAATTTGTAGACTACTGCTTAAGGTATGTAAGGTATTACTCATTGCGATCTGTCTCTCTTCACCTTCAGCATCTGTCCCCCAAAGGGATTCTGTACCTGTGAGAACACTTTTTCTATTAACAGACACTTTTGATAACTTTTTACTTTATCTGAAGTGCAAGATTTAAAGATAGCAATCGCACATCCATACAGCGCAATTTTGAATTATTTGAAAAGGATCAGCTTGGAGGTTTTTTGGACTGGTTTTGTGTTTTCTAAGAAATGTTTATTAATATTTGTCAATTATTATATAAGTGAAAGCTTTAAAAGTATATAATTTTCTTGCCTTGCTTGTATAAGCTGTTGTTGCTTATTTCTTTAAAGCTACTGTCTCATGTCATTTTCTCTTCCACTCTTTTCCTGTGTTAACCTGCATTGCACATCCTGACTGCTTGAAGAAAATAATCACAGACTGTTTATCTGTCTAGACTTGAGAAGTCAAGCTCTTTCAGTCCTTCCTGTATGACAGGCATTCTGTGCTGTATTTTATCTCAGTAACCCCTTTCTTTATCACTTTTATTTGTATAAATGTTTCTTCAATATTTGTGCTTGAATGTGTACAAGACTTGCTAGATTATTTTTTATCCATCCCTTGTAAAACGGCATTACTTTCTCGCTATGACTAGAAATATCTTGCCTTATGCATCATAGCAAAAATTGCCTTATTTCAATGGTGCTTTCAGAGATTAATTCATGCACTCCGGTCTGTTTTCCCTTCTGCCTTTGCACCTGACTGAATTCGCTACGTAACACAAAAGTTTTATTTCTAGGCCCTAATGCACACCAGCATATTTTTCATGGTTTTATTATATTAGTTCTCAGTATCAGCTTTCTTTCTGGATAATACTTCACTGTGTTATCTAATTACATCACAGGTTATCAATGTATCTCATAAGTACATTTCCCTTCTCCTGCAAGATAAATAATGATAAAATTAAGTATGCTAAGCCGTAAAAATAGTTCTGTAAGTCTTTCAATTACAACTGTTCCAATCTCAGCACTTATAGTGTCCCTGTGTCCTACCCTTCATTCACTTTACATTTCTTTTATGGAAGCCCTTTTATCCTACACTTCACTCAATTTGTGTGTCTTACATTCTTTATATTTAAATAATGATTTTCAGGTCTCATGTTATGTGTTTTATGAAAATTCAAACAGGTGAGATCTACCTTTCTGTCATTTAAAGCTCAATGTTATTCTCCAACAAAGATATACACTTGCCCAAAGATAATTTATTATTTTTCTGGTTATTTGGATGTAAACCTTTTTAAAATTGCTAATATCAATTCCCCTCATGTATGAATTACAGAATATAGAATCATAGAATGTTTTGGGTTGGAAGAGTCCCCTAGAGGTCATCTAGTCCAACCCCCCTGCAGTGAGCAGGGACACTGCTAACCGGAACAGGTTGCTCAGAGCCCCGTCCAACCTGGCCTTGAATGCTTCCAGGGATGGGGCCTCCACTCCCACTCTGGGCAACCCCTTCCAGTGTTTCACCACCCTCATTGTAAAGAATTTCTTCCTTATATCCAGTCTAAATCTACTCTCCTTTAGTTCAAAACCATTACCACTTGTTCTGTCCCAGCAGACCTTGATAAAATGATTGTCCCCATCTTTCCTATAGGCCCCCTTTAGGTACTGAAAAGCCACAGTCAGGTCTCCCCGCAGCCTTCTCTTCTCCAGGCTGAACAAGCTCAACTCTCTCAGTCTGTCCTCATAGGAGAGGTACCCCAGCCCTCGGATCATTTTTGTAGCCCTCCTCTGGACCCGCTCCAACACTTCCATGTCCTTCTTGTGCTGAGGGCTCCAGAGCTGGACACAGTGGTCCAGGTGAGGTCTCACCAGAGCAGAGTAGAGGGGCTGAATCACCTCCCTTGACCTGCTGGCCATGCTTCTTTTGATGCAGCCCAGGAGATGGTTGGCCTTCTGGGCTGCCAGCGCACATTGTGTATCTAGCTTTATTAACTGAACTAGACAGTGTTTAAGTGCACACATGCACTAACACTGGACAACCATCATGTAAAAATTTTCAGTGAGCTTTATAGATTTTTGTCTTGTTCAGATTAACACCTGTTTTACTTTAGCTGTAGTAGACTCTTGAAAAATGTAAGTTAGCAAGTACTAGCTTCAGTTTTTATTAGTTTAATTTTTTGATTTAGAAAAGTCACAAGGGCTAGACTGTTCTTGGCCCTTCATTGCTGAGCACATTGAAATAAAGTAAAAAAGCAACACAATGTCAGGAACAATTGTGATTCCTGTACTTTTTGGACAAAAATATTCTCTTTTGTATTTCACGTTGTCAGAAAAGTGGTAGGCAAGAAGGTGGTGCAAGTGGAAGTTGTGAGGTATTCCTTTTTGCCAGGACCCAGAACTTTCCCAAGCACTCCTGGAGGCATAATTCTTATCAGCCCCATGCTGGCCTGTGAACAGGATTCGGAGCCTAGACTGGTTTTGCTTGAAGGCATGTTATCTTTTGGCAATGAATATAACTTCTCAAATGAAAAATACGTAGTATTTAAGATGGGTTTTAATGCTGGAAAGTTTTTTTCAGACTCGACAAGCTAAATTAATCTATTAAAGGGTTTCACAAAATCTCCTATAATTGGGTAATAGAAGACCTGCAGGATAAAACAGACCTACAGATCTAACACAGAGGAAATTTAAGAGTTAACAGATGCCACAGTCCTTCTGAGAGCAACTGTGTGCTACTTACTGTTTGCACTCAGTGTCTGCTTAACACTTAACTCATCATCCATCTCCTAGATTCACTTTTTTTCAGCTATTTACTTTGATACAGAAATAATGGAGCCCTTTGTGGAATTGATGTGCACTCACCCATACATACCAAATTAACAGAGGGTCTTTCTTCTTCGGAGTTAGCTTCAATTAGCCCACTTAGAGTCTTGGAATGAGTGTCCTTCCTGACCTTCAGGCCAGGTTGTCTCTAGAAAATGATTTAACTGGATTGGACAGTAGACAGAGATGGCAGAGTCTTGTTTACTGTCCATCTGATAGACTAAGCCCATGACAATTAAAAAAAAAAAAGAAAGGCAGTGCTAATTGGTGACTCAAAGCCCATTGTAACAGCAATTATATACTACATGTTGAAGCCTTTTTTTCTTTTTTTTTTTTTAAAGGGTATTTTAGCCCCAATTTTCTCTAATGGTATCAAAACAACAGGTTTTGAGCAACATAAATGTACTAATAAATGTAACATAAACAGAATATTTTACTGTGAAAATGCGGCTGTTTCTGTACACTTTGTTCCTTCATTCATTATATTTATTAACTTTTCAGAACAAAGAAATAAAAAAAACAGAAAGGAAAATTATAACAGAGGTATTCTGACTGTTAAGAGAATATAAGCAAAATATATCTTAACATTTTTAATTCTAAACT
Source organism: Egretta garzetta (assembly GCF_000687185.1). Taxonomy (NCBI): domain Eukaryota; kingdom Metazoa; phylum Chordata; class Aves; order Pelecaniformes; family Ardeidae; genus Egretta; species Egretta garzetta. Next base: position 4,145,833 of record NW_009258947.1, read on the forward strand.
ACTTTTTTCAAAAACGTGCATTGATAACTGTTTAAATTACAATTTATGAAACTTAACTACAATATTTAACATGTTATTTTAATCCATTTATCTACAGTTTTTATAAAAGCAGCTTAGAAGTAAAACCAATAAGATATACTTTGCTGAACTGCAGATATTCTGCACAGAATCAGTTAATGAACTAGGATTTGGTGTGTGTTTCCATATGTAACTGATAGTATATGTTGAAAGTTAACCAAGGAAAAGATATTCTCTTTAGCTTAATTATTTTTAGAAAGATTAATTAAAACCTGTTCAGTCAGTTGAAAAGGAAGTCAGCACAGAAAAATAACTTCTTATGATTTTGCTTTCTGTCTAAATCATGTGGTACAGTATATCACTACAGAACAGAAGAGGGTATTAATGTCAGTGTTTGTACAGACAATTTTCTGACTCAACACCTATTCATACTGGGAGGTTATGCTGCTGTGTTTGGCATGCAGTCCGTAATACGATAATTATATGAAAAGACTGAATCCATAAACATCTACGTGACAAGATGGTACACAGATCTGTGTGTCTATAATTCCATTCACAGTCATCAGTCATTTTACCACAGGTTGGCATTTACTATCAAAGCAAAAATATATGAACTCTTCTGTCTAGCAGTCAACAGTGCATCAAAGAGGATGTTTTCATGAAACCCATTGACAATTTTACGATTTGTGATTGTGCATTGTGTATCCAGTTGAACAGTCTCAGTGAAAAATCCTCTCCCAACATTTACCAAGTCTCCTGTTCCATGTGAGGAAAGCAGTGTCGGTAATTCATCCTACTGATCTTAGACATTCAGTATGGATGTCAGAGACCTATGTCTCTTGACTGATAACAGGCGAAGCCAAATGGATTTCTTAGTCTAATTTCCTCAAGTTAGATGAGGTGAAATTTACATTTCAAGGTGGCGTTTGCCATTTCACTATTCTCTGGGCATTGAACTGACCTCCAAGGTGACAAAAATGATTTTAGACTTAATAAAATGAAAATGAGATTCATATAGTTTGTGTTTGAACATGGAAATGGATGTGTAACACAGTATAGACAGCAGGTTGCATAAGGACAATTTAAAATTAATAATATGAACATGTGTGAAATTGCAGAACATACATAACTACAGTGGATGAATTAAAAAATAAACCCAACAACCTTAGCAGTATTGAGTAGTTTGTTAATGAGTATGTGCCTAAATCCTACCAAGACTCACAACCTTGTCTTTCTACTACATATATCTACAAGAGGTTAATTTAAGGGTTTCCTGATTTGGGAACTGGATTCTGCTCAAATAGAATTGCACATGATGCTGTTGCTGCCCTTCAGAGACAAGCATGGGAAGGAACCTCATCTAATTCTTTCCATTGCCCAGAGAGTTGCTGCACAGTTATTACAATCAGTCTCAGGAATGGGACATGTAGTGTCATCTGTGTTTATGCCTGCTTGGGCATGCACAGGGAGAATATTCTGATTTCTGCCACATGCTGTGTGGCTCCCCAGAGAAGAAACAGTGAGCAGAGCTTGCTGTAGGCTGTGTTTAACAGCAGTACAGAAGCTATAATTTCAAGTTTTATTGAGCTAGGCTATTCTGCTTTACAGAACAGCTTTGCCTTTGCCCCAGGGAAAGATCAACTCTGTATAAACCATTCTCTGCTGTTACTGGTTGAGACAACATGCACAGGCAATCTATTCCAGAACTTCACCATTCTCACTTACAGAGTTATTCTTACGGCACGGTTCATCTTGAATTTCAGATGTAAATTTAGGTACATACAAAGGAGACATCTGCATGTGAGCTGAGCATCTGACCTGCTGTTATACTCAGTGAAAACCTAGTCAATAGAGTCAGTGGAGTCCAGGGACTTTCTCAGCTGACCAAGCATAAGTGTCAAGTTTTGGCTAAGATGAACCTCTCTCTAAGCTCTACTGAATATGACGGTAACCTAGCTACCTATCTTACATGTTGATGCCTGTGTTTTCATCACATAAACGTAAGTGTGTGAAGCTGAAGCTGGTTCATATCCCTTCACATCTCTCATAAGGCCACATTTCTGAAAATACCTAAACTACACATTCCATATAAATGTAACGATGAGGAATAATTTACTTTTTATGCTTCTTACATATTTGAAGGATGTTGTCATTTTTACATTTAGTTCATCTTTTTCTGACCTAAATAACCTCAGTTTGTTTAGCATCTCCCCATAGACATCTCCCCATAGACCATATTTTCTAAAGTTCTGATTGTTCTCATTGCTCTCTTCTGGAGTCTCTCCAACATCTTCACACCTTTCTTGAAATGCATTGACTAAAACAGAAAAAGTTTGCCAGCTGAAGCTTGACTGTGGAAAGAGTCTTAAGTGGATGTTAGTCATAGTATCATAGAATCATAGAATGGTTTGGTTGGAAGGGACCTTAAAGGTTATCTAATTCCAATCCCCCCCTGCCATGAGCAGGGATACCTTTCACTAGATCAGGTTGCTCAGAGTCTCATCCAACCTGGCCTTGAGCACTTCCAAGGAGGGGTCAGTCCTCTTTATCTAATCTAGTATGGCAAATCAGAAGCTGTCAAATGTGTTCCGTGAAAAGTTAATTATTCCCCATGAAGTAAAATATCTTCATCAAGAAGCATCTTACTTACTGACGTATATTTCAATACACCTTATAATCTAATTTCATTACTTTCCTTCAAGATTGGGGACTCAAGTTGCAAGTCCTTGGGTATGACCAGAAATTTGAGCTAGATCTCCAAAGGTTTTAAGCCATCCAACAGGAAGAGAGCAAGCTTATTTTCTGGCCATGTCAAGAAAGAAAGGATAGCCCCTTCCTCCGATTGTTTGAGCTGAGTATCTTGAGCAGAGGGGGAAATTGTCATTCAGTTTAATAAGACACTTAATCTGAAGAGACACATGAAACTGCAGACACGCTCTGACACTTGGTTGTTTTGTATTGTCTTAGGCAGAAACCTGCACAGTCTGGGCAATGTGAACTTTACTGGTACTTAACAAGTAAGACCTGTAGTGAGAATTACCATGACACACGAATCTAAATTTTGTGGCTAGGCCTTGTATCTCTTCCTGAATCAGATCTTGCCCTTTACTCCGTTATACAGTTCTTAGGTATTTTGGTAGTCAAGGGGGAAATCCAATAAGGAGTTGGCCTGCTGGCATGCTGGTAAAGTCTTCTGTCTGAGAGTTAAGTCTGCTTCAAAATCTGGTTTCAGCAGCTGATACACCATGCCTTGGCTATGTTGACCTTGCTCTTCTCAGTGTATCTGTAGCCAAATCCTTAAGGCTGTAGTACTGACAGAAATAACCAGAAATACCCATTTGGTGACCCAGCTTGATTCTACTTGGTGCCTCATGATGCCTTTGCAAGAGCTGAGAGAGACATAAAGAGGCAAAGAGAGGCTATACATAAAGTTAACATCAAAATGAGAAATAAATGGTAGACAAAATTCAGTCTGCCAGCAAAGCCCCATATATCAGCCTTACTATATCATATGAAGTAAGTGGTTTTCTCTCAGCTAACATTGTGTGTCCCGTGAAATACACATACCTAAGGTTTTCTTTGAAATGCGAATACCTTTATCATAGAGAAACTTTCATAATACCTTTGAAAGTCTTTCATGGTTATAATGGAATTGAGAATGTGTTTAGAGTAACCAATGACAAGCAACTTAGCAATTAAAATGCAGCTTCAATAAATGGAATGACACAATGCTAACAAGATTAGAAATCCTGAGCCAATTTTCATATGCAGAAATGTGTGGAAAATAATTTCTAATCCACAAAATGCTTGAAGGCTGTATTTATAGAAAAATGAGGAATAATGTGTGTGTATTTGCAAATATATATCTAATCTTTTACAGACCAGATTCTGCAGTCTTGCTAGCACCCATTTGATCCTGAATATGAAGAGGTTGTCTTCATATTAATTACTGGAAAGATATTTATATACATATACATGCATATATATACATAACAGACATAAAGCAACTTGTCTACATCCCATTTTTGATATTATGGTCAACATTAATTTGATTTCTATGTTCTGGGGTTTCATTCTTTGTGGTTTAAATGCCATATTCCTTAACAAGCAAATAATCAGCACAGAACTTTGGTTTTTCTCTAGAGTTGCCTGAAGCGACAGGAATTTTAAGTGTGAAAAGGGGTTTTACTGAATTCTAAGAAAATGGTGGCAGAAGAAGTGGGTCTTGAAAGGTTGTATTTAGAAAGCAGATACTGTTGACCCGTTACTCAAATGTCAGAGTCAACAGAGCTCACGAGGGGGGAAGCTGTCCATGTTGTTTCTGTGGGAACTGGAGTAGGAAGAAAGAAAGCAAGTGGTATCTAAAAGGAAGAAAATAAGGGAGGGTGGATGGAATTTTTAAAGGTCCATCTGGTACTATTGTTTGTGATATGTAAGCTAGTGAACAACCACCATCGTATTATACTCCTGTTGAGCCTTGCCTACAGGGCTTCCCCAGTAAGGAAAGCATAGTAAGAAAAATTAATAACAAATGTTGACGATAGCTTGTTGACATAAAACTAGGTTCTCGTCAAATGTTTCTGCTGCGCATACATTAGCATTAAGCTTCTCTTAAACAGAAAATGTAAAACACATCCTTCTGTTTTATTACGTTAGACTACCGAAGTTTGCTTATACTTAGAATATATTTTTTGTCTGTGAACTCTTGTGAATAGTCCTTTCCTGGGGTCTGCTTTAATTATTTCAAAACATTAAAGGCTGTGGTTGCTGATTTCAAGTTTGCCATGAAAAAAAATCCGTTGTTGCCTTGAAATGCATTTAAATGTAGTGGTTTTGTTGAAATTAATAATTCAGATGTGAGTCAGTGTAAAAAAGTTCTTAATTATAAAAGATAATAGTTGCTCATAGTTGATGATAGCTCTGTCTTCACATAGTCATGCCACTCCTAGCAGAGTGAAAGGAAGATCTGTACAAGTACCTGAAAACAGAACTATTAAAGGACACAAGTTTGTCATACAGATAAGGATAGGTGATTCACAAAAGGTTTATGTCTGACCTTCCTGATTTTGAGAACCAGTACAAGAACTCTCAGTTTACTACCCTAAGTTTATAAAAAGTACATAGCTGCTTCTGTATCACACTTCATTTCTATTTTGTCCCATCATGATGATCTCTTCTGTTTGTAGGTGTCTCTGGGTACAACCAGTCTTCATAGCAGGTTGGATTCTCACTCGGGTCCTGATTCATGGTTGTCCAGATCAGATACGAGACTGGGGTTCACCACGCCTCTTCTTTCCACTGTTTAATTTTTAGGGAAATCAGTGCACAGACTAATGAAGGGTGTGTGAGTGATGCTGCCTATTTTAGATTTTGTCCTATTACAGCTTGGGACAAAGCCAATACACACATTGGGGTTCAGGAGCAGAGTTTCAGCATTTTGCTAGTTTAAATGTAACTTTTTTCACGTATGCAGATCCTGAGACTGCTGTCTTTTTTAGGTTTATGATTAAACCCCACCCTTTTCTCATTAGTATCTGTTTAGCTTTTAAACTCTTCCACCTCTACCTGGAGATTTTTATTATTTGTACAAGGCAAAAGTTTCTCAGCCCTTATGACTGAAGAACTTTCTTATTTATTAAGCATCACCTGCTTTGGCAGTATCACTGCAGTTCCAACATAAATTTATTTTCTTTGCTATCATTGGACAGCATTGTATGTATTTATTGAATTATGGGCAAAATAAAACTAAAAACACCCTTTAAAAAGATCATAAAACCAACTAGGAACAAGGATTTTTAATATTGAAATGGAGTGCATTCAATGAATTAGAAAATTAAAAGGAGTTTATGCTTGAAAAGCCACCAGAAGAATAATCCAGCAAATATTTGTGCACATATGTAACTTTCCTCATGTGAATAAGATTAATAACATATCTAATTAGGATTTGTAATTCAGGAATCTCTGGGAAAGAACTCCTAAGAGACAAGAAGGACATAGCTGACAGTAATGTTTTCTGGGAGACAACAGCCTTTTTGTTCTTTGAATTTTCTGATTTAAATAAGACCTGAAAATCTTGATTTCAAGTTCTTGATATTTACGGCAATAATCTATGCCCATATAAGTTCACCTAAGCATGAAAAAAAAAAGGGGGGGAACAATAATTTTGCATAATAATCTTGGGTTTATTTACTATTAGTGATTCATCATATTTATTGTCAGGTCAGCTAAGAGAAGACTGAAGATGCAACTAATCTAATTTAAAGAAATGTCTAATATGAAATACCATGCTGTGTTACTGAACATTATGTTCATCTGTCAGCTAAGGTAAGGCTTGATATTTTGTCAGTGACAGCTTAATTTCTGGATCAGTGTACTTTTGAGTGATTTTTAGCCAGTATAATGCATTTATTCTGTGTTTAATGGGATCATTATTATTTTTCAGCAGATATAATTTTAAATTACGTACAATCACAGGAAGACCAAATCATAGAATCACAGAATCATAGAATCTTTTAGGTTGGAAAAGACCTTTCAGACCATCAAGTCCAACCATTAACCTAACTCTGCCATCCCACCACTAAACCATGTCCCTAAGCACCTCATCTTTTAAATACCTCCAGGGATGGGAACCACTTTCCTGGGCAGCCCATTCCAGAGCCTGACAACCCTTTCTGTGAAGGAATTTTTCCTAATGTCCAACCTAAACCTGACCTGGCACAACTTCAAACCATTCCCCCTCATCCTATCGCCTGTTACCAGGGAGAAGAGGCCGACCCCCACCACACTACAGCCTCCTTTCAGGCAGTTGTAGAGGGCGATCAGGTCTCCCCTCAGCCTCCTCTTCTCCAGACTAAATAACCCCAGTTCCCTCAGCTGCTCCTCACAGGACTTGTGCTCCAGACCCCTCACCAGCTTGGTTGCTCTCCTCTGGACATGTTCCAGCGATGCAACATCTTTCTTGTAGTGAGGGGCCCAAAACTGAACACAGTGTTCAAGGTGCGGCCTCACCAGTGCCAAGTACAGGGGCACGATCACTTCCCTACTCCTACTGGTCACACTATTCCTGATACAAGCCAGGATGCCATTGGCCTTTTTGTCCACCTGGGCACACTGCTGGCTCATATTCAGCCGGTTGCCAACCAGTACCCCCAGGTCCTTTTCCACTGGGCAGGTTTCCAGCCACTCTTCCCCAAGCCTGTAGCGTTGCATGGGGTTGTTGTGACCAAAGTGCAGGACCCAGCACTTGGCCTTGTTGAACTTCAAACACATCACATCCTATGTCTATCTTTATACGTGAGAATTTCAGTAGTAATATTCACTGTGATGGTCAGATAATGTGACAGCATTGCTTACCAGACATTTCATATCAATAACAAATCTTTTAAATTTTTATAATTTACATTATGGTACCATTTTGTACCGTAAGTCATTTGATTTTGGCTTACATTAAGATGTGACGTGATTTAGAGGAGCATACAGAATGTCCTAGTACCACACTATTATCCATTTGTCACCTAAAGAAGAGCATCTTTTTTTTTGTTTTAAATAATGAGGTGTCAACAGTTAATTTAAATATGTGATGCTTTATGAAATACTAGATTATTTATGTAAAACTGGTGTGTACCAATTCACTTTAGGGAGGATGCTAAAAAACCTATGAAAACACCAAGTCAGGAAACACTAGAATGCAGGCTTTCTGTAAGAACTTCATTATTCTTTTTGTATGTTTGTATTAGGGTGTCATTTTTAATTATGCAATATTTAAGAATTCCGTAAGAATTCTGCTTTACTCAATTCTCATGGGAAAAAAAGAAATCAGTAAATTAAGTTGTGAATCTGTTAGTAGTCTATACCCTATTATCTACTAATAATTCTCTTCTGATACGATATTGAAGTATTTTTTCCTTGCAATGTACATAGGAAACATATGTACATACATACATATATGTAATTTGTACATACATGCAGAATTATGCAACATAAAATTCACATTACAGGAGTCTGTTAGGAGAAAATGATTAGAGTCACAAAATCAAGAAACAGATACAAGATTCCTTTATTTGAGATGCTGTGGGGAAAAAAGTGACCATGAAATCTTAAGCAACTGTAATCAAGGTCTTCTAATTAGACATATCAAATTTAAAGTCGAGAAACTCTTCTATTGCCTCACCACTGATTTACAAAATCATTTTTCATTGGAGAGTGTAATATAGTCAAAATTGTAACATTTCACAATTTTACATTGATTCAAAATAACTGAAAAGTCAAGAAAATACGTCCTTGTAATGATAAGATATCTCAGTTTCACTTTTTTTGAACAAAATGCTAATACTTCTTTGCCGAATGGCTTTCTGGTCCTATTTTTTTAAATGTTGTGTCACATACTAACACACATACTTAAAATATCAAACTGATTTTTTTCCCATTTAATCACGTGTCATTTTTTCCCATTACTTCATATAAGGAATTTATTTTCAAACAGAACTGTGGAATGTCAAGGTTTCTTTTAATTTTGGAAGAAAGGAATCACTCATAGGATGATGTCTCATTTGCTGTGAAACAATGGTTTTGTGTAAATATAAATGGTGATAATAATGACTTAAAAATATACATTGTTAGGTGTTAAAGGCCAAATTCCCTTTGATTTAGTATCATGAAATCAGAAGTAGATCTATAGATTTCAGAAAAGTTTATTCATATTTATGAAAGTATAAATGAAAGTATTTTTTCCAGACTGCTGAAAACCTTAGGAAGCTGACAAGAAATTTAATGATGGCAAGATTTGGTGAACTCTGTGAGAGAATAATTTTGCAATTTCAACACTTGTAATGGAAGAGGAAGGAAGTATAAAAGAGGAAAATAGGTATGAGGGTTTCTGTTGCAGGAGGAGGTAGCAAATAAGAGAGCTAGTGCATTCTGTCGATAAAAAAAAGAGCAGTTCTGCAGAAATGTCATATTGAGATCAATGTGACCATTTTAATATTAGCATTTTTGTATACTTAGTGCACTATAAATAATTGCATATGGTTATCCTTTTTTCTTTGTACCTCAGTGCAGTAGTAGTGACATCTAATGTTCTAATTAATCTGCAATATCTTCCAAGTCAGACTTTCAACAGCAACAAAAAAATGCTTCCAGGAATGATGAACTTGGCCCTACTCCAGCTGATACTGTGGCTGCTGCTCAAATCATCTCTTGGCTTTTATGGCAACATAATCAAGTTAAGAAAATCTGGACGAGATATTTGGAGTCAATCAAATACTCTATTTTACTTTAAAATGCTGAACAGGTGCAAGTGGGATACATTCAAAATGGTCATTAGGCAAAACTTACTTTGAGGAAGGTGGAGCCAACATCTGTGCTTATTTTCACAGACACAAAAGAGCAGGTCTCCCAAGGAAATGTGAGTAGGATCCAAATGGAAGAAGCAGCAGGACTAAATAAAGCATTCTGATTTAAGACTTTCCCTGCTTATAGTAATTAGCATTTGAAAAAAAGGATGATCAATCTTTTTTTTTTCTCTTGGGGTAGAGAAGGAGGAGTCTGATTTAATTAAGAAGGACATTAACTCCAAGCACCTACCTAATGAAATATTAAATATATTCAGAACAAGCAAATTATAATTGTTTTATAGTGATTTAAATGTTTCCCTCTATAGCTGCATGGATTTTTTTTTCATAGTGCTTTTTGGTTTTGCTAAAACCTTTGGTCTTAGTTTACCCTTCAGATGTTCTGCATTTTAATGACTGGCTGATAGGACCCTCCTGCAATAGATCTTTATGACATCATTTTATATTTTATAACCTAGAAAATGAAAAAGGATTTTGTGTAACTGAAGTAGAACCAGCTTCTTAAATCACAATATGACAGTTTATACTATCAGTGAGATACCTGAAGATATCTGAAGTTTGTATTTTTGACTCTCTTGTTGACTCCAAGACAGAAATTTCATTTTATGTACTGTATTCATATTTTCTTATGACCTTGCTCATTTTGCAGTGTGAAAGGGTACCTGTACTGATTCTATGCATCAACTTTTCTTCAATTTTTTATTTATTAAGGTGTTGGGTTTGGTGTATTGCTAATATTTGCCTTTATATTTCTGTCCTGTTCGGCCGTGGTGCTGTTATGAATGCTGTAGCCACGTGCTGTTAGATAGGATCACAGAGGAGAACCAGGCATAGGTGGAACTAATACTGGAAAATCTATTAAGGATTATGTCTGGGCCTGCTTTAATTAGTGTGTTTTCAGCAATATACAAGCACAGGCAATTTTTTATAGCTGATATTGTAGTGTCATATGTTGTAACATGATCTTGCAGAAATATTCATCAAAAAGGCTTTTTTTTTTTCTTCTGTCCCTGGTAGGCCAGAAGAGTGCATTGGTTTATTTGGAACTTGGCTGTCATAAAATCCATCCTTTCAGCATTCAGGAGACTATGTGCATTGTACAACTGGCGACAGTCTAAGTCAGTCTGAAATTTGATCCTAGTCTGGAAAGTGGTGACTCAATTATCAAATTGTCCATTCATGGTGCCAAGATTTTACTTGAACTATACTTGTTGCCAGTGATTTTTTTACTAAATTTAACATAGTATCCTGGTTTTGATTTCATTTTTTGTTTGGTTATTTAATATTGAAGTAGGTAAAAATTCAATTTCCAAGTTACTTCGTATTAATAACTGAGGAAAACCTTGGTATTATTAAGTTAACGCTTTGTGCAAGTTTTAAACTCTAGACACCTACAGAAACTTTTCAGCCACTTCCCTTTTAGATTAGATATACTCTCATTCTTCTTTCTAGTTTTAATAAAAGAGATGGCTTTACACAACTAAGACTTGTCTCTAGGAAAGATCCATATTGCCACTGGTATAAATGTGAGAGGCATTGTGGCAGATTTTTTCCTGTTAGAAGTCTTAGGTCTAGAAATACATTTTCACATATAGCCAAAATAGTCCAAATAGGCTACTAAGTTCACTTAATCATAATTTGGGAAGCAAAAATATGATGAAGGCTATCACTTCAGAACCATTGTTCACTATTGTTGTTTTTTAAACTCTAGAGATAGCAAATAAGATACTTTCCATTGTGGTAGGCAAATGAATTGAAAGTTCCTAACATTCAAACAGACAAGGGGCATAAGGTAAGAGAAGGAAATTTTATTCACCTCACATCATTAGAGAGGAACTAAGGGAGATACTGCAGGGTGAGCTTTGTGTACATTCTACTTCCTCATGCTTTACAAGCTATATTGACTTATATGTCAAGAGCAATCATTTCCTGTTCAAAGATATAAGTGACATTTTGTGCATCTTTGCAGGCAGAACACAGTGAACACAGGGAAAAAAACACATTCTCCATTTTGGTTTTTTTTTTTTTTTTTGTCTTTAACCATATCACCAGTTTTCTGAGAAAGAGTACGTCTCGGTAGTCAGCTTCTGAAATTAAAATATCATCTTCTCTCTGTTTTACTTATTTATTTCTTCAGGGGTTCCAGACTTGCAATGGAACAAAATGGTGGCAACCCCAACTATAGAGCATGTGATGCAATATTGCATTTTAAACTCTTGGCCAAGTGTTTAACTGGAGCTGCAGATGTTTAACCACAGGGAAAATCATACATAAACACCAGCTAGAATAATTTTCCTTTCCTCCTTCTCAGTTCTTTGCACACAGGATTGACTTTTGGTTTTGGAATGATGGACTGAGATTTTGTTTACTGATTAAAAAACAGTTCCACAGTCTACTCAAGTAGAAATCTGCTGCCTTAGTTCTGTGGCTTCTTCCCAAATCATCTATTTCTAAATCCTTTCCTTACTGGAGGATCATCTTCTCCTCACCTTTTGTTAGATGGAAGGGGTGGCCAATCCTGGATTTCTTTAGTGGGATGCATCCTCATACTCATCTATAAAGTGTTGGAGAATTGGACAGGAACCTCATGCAGTTCATCAAAGGAAAGTGCAGAGTCCTGTACCTAGGGCGAAACTACCCTGGACACCAGTACACGCTGGGAGCTTCCCAGCTAGAAAGCAGCTTTGCAAAAAAATGACCCTAGGCTCGTTTCAGTGTTGCCCAGTGACAGGAGCAGAGGCAAGAGGCGCAAACTGAAAGACAGAAGGGTCCCTCTGAACATCAGGAAACACTTTGTTACTGTGAGGGTGAGCGAGCACTGGCACAGATTGCCCAGAGAGGCTGTGGAGTCTCCTCCTTGCAGATATTCAAAACCCATCCAGACATGGTCCTGGGCAGCTGGCACTAGGTGGCCCTGCTTGAACAGGGGAGTTGGACCAGGTGACTTCCAGAGGTCCCTTCAAACCTCAGCCATGCTGTGATTCTGCAATAGATGTCTCTGACTCCAATCTTACAGAAAATAGAGGGCCTTGCTTGTTCACACATTTGTCAGTGCAACCTTAAGACCTCAGTACAAGTTCTAATTTTAAATAACCAGATTTGAACATGTTAGTATTATATTAGGGCCATTTTATAAAAATCTATTTCAGTGCTTTATTCTTATGAAGTTCAAGTGGAATGCTGTGCCCAAGCCCCAGTAAAAAAATGGTTATTAGTTAATCAATTTAATTTCTATTTCTTTCACCCAACCCAATATTCTCTGCGAACAGAACAATGTAGTACATATTTTCTGTTTCATTTAGTAACTTTTAATCAATTAATTTCCTGTTACGAGAATAGAATTTTTTTTTGCCTGAATAGTAATTAGTTGTAAATAGGATTTTTCACTGAAACTGGAAAAGCACCAGTGTGAAGTTAAGGGAAATTAGCACATACTTGGTCCCTTGAGTGTGTATTTATGTGGTGTTATCTAAACTGGATGTTTAAGATGAAACCAGTGTGCCACTACTCAGTCAAATGTAATCATGTCTCTTCAAAGCTGGTTTCACCCTCTTAGTCATATATGTATTTGTTTTCTCTGCTCATGAAGCAAACTCTCTGCCCCTGAAGGTGATTGATTGCACAGAAGAATGAACCTCTTTATCCACAGGCCACCTATGCTGCTTGTCTCTTTTGACTTTTGTGCCTCCCTATCTAAACTCTGACCCAGCTAGATAACAACCAGCTGAAATCATCTCTTTAGACTTACATCTATTCATTACTGAACCGTACTGGTTTGTGTTCAGCATACGAGGAGATTGTATATCTTGTATGTGATAGTGGGAATGCTACTTGATATGAATGAATGCAAACATGCTCTTACAGTTAATTTTTTTTCTGTACTTCAGAGACAGCAGAAGAAGGAATATCACTGACAGTCTGCTCTTTTGAAACCTTAATTTTGTAATTTGTTAATAAGAGTGTCAAGGATCAGATTGTTGATCCTCATGAGCTCTGAATGATATGTATTGACATTAAAAATCACTGAATGTTTTATTGGCTAGGAAGAGTGAGTTAGGCATGTGATGTTATATTTTTGTGTACCTGGGGATGTTTGTGCACAGATGTGTATGTTTATACATAGGCACATATATGTGGATTTCCAGAAATGACCAGTGATCTTGACATTTCTGAATTTGTGGTCAAATAATAGGAATTATCTTATTGCAGCCAGTTTTCAGGAAGTTTAGTACAGATTCTGAAAAAACACAGACACTTCAGAGCTACTTAATTCTGAAAACGGTAGTCTGTTTGAGGGAGTTGAAACACAGCTATGAAAGAATATAGAGTCAGTTAAACAAAGGAACTTGAGAACATTGACATTTAGTATTGTGGTACATAACATTCAAACACCTAGATAGCTCCTCATCTAGTTTGCTCTGAACCTAAAATGCAAAATATTTCTCTACATTCTTAATATGTCTCATAGGGCAAGCTAGGGATGTCCAAAGGGAATTCAGACAGCACTTGCAAAAGGTGGCAGTGGCAAAGATATGCCTAAACTGCCCACAGGAGATGCCAGGAGAAAAGAGACATGACTGGAATCCTTCTCCTTTGAGATTTGTTCTGAGATTTGCAGCCTGGAAATTAAATTATGTGCCTATAGCATCCTGACAAATGCAGTTGTCATCTGGCATGTAAAACTCCAGGCTCTAGTCCTCCTTCACAGTCAGAGATCCATATCTTTAGTTTGTCCTTCTCTGTACAACAGATCTGCAGCTTCAACCTCTCCTACTAAGGCTCTGTAAATGTGCCAAAAGCAATTCAAGAAACAGGAGCCAGAGTAAGAAAAAGCAATGGCAGTCGCAATTCCATACTTTTGTCCCATCAAACTCAGAAACAAGACTATCTCAGTGTTCATAATATGGACCTGAGTTACTACTTCCAGATCAATATGACCATACCTAGGTGGGTTTTGAAGAACTTTCCTATTCTGTAATGTATAAGGCTGTAATTTAAAATTACTTTAGCCATAGTGGAACATGAATTTTGATGGCCAGTTCTATCTTTTTCATGGTAAAGGAGGACCTAATCTAGAAAGACACATTTTTTTTTTCTATTAAATGTAATACAGACTGATAGAGGTCAACCAGACAAGAACTTAATGAATTACAGCACAAATTAACTTTTCTGATGCTTTTTTCATTCAAGTTTGTAACAGAAAAAACAAGGGACAAAACTAAATGAAGTGGTGCATAGGTAGCTGAGTTACAGATCGGATGATGAATGCATAATTGCTTGTTTTTTTAGTTAACAGCATTTTAAATAATATCATGAGCAGGTGTTCCTCAGGAGCCAACGGGACGTACTGGTGTTTCTGAGGCTCAATGGGCATGGGTGTTCCCATTGTATTGTTACAGGAATTTTCTGTGATTTTACAAAAAAGCCTCTCTCTGGATCTTGCTTTTACAGAAACCATGCCATACCTGAATTTTTCCATAACAAATCTGAATCATATGTCATTAAAACCTGTCCAATTTGTTCAGTCACTGAACACTAGCTTGCACATACCAGTTATAGGAACAAAAAGCTGCCACTGATGTACCCACAATCTTAAAGTCACTTTTATGAAACTGTGTGTGTACAAGGCATGTAAAACTTGAATGAACACCAGCCTCACCTAAGAAACTGGAAGTAGTTTGGCACGTGTTTGCAGTGCATCTAACTTATCATAACGAGCTATATGAACCCAGCTTTCAATATATTGCCCAAGAACATTTTTAAGAAGGATGTCTTAAAATATTGTTCCACATACTAAATACATAATTAAATGTTAGGAACACAATTGAACTATTTATACAACACAAATAAATAATATTTATATTTAAACCTATTAGACCTACAGTTTAGATGGCTTTGCATTTAGGCGGGGTGTAACAAAGTTTATTTTCCTATACCACAGGTGGATAAAGGAATCCTACCAGTATAATTAAAGTATGGCAACAACTACATTGCTATCAGATTCTGATGGCTATCAAGAGGGAGAGGAAAATACAAAGAGTGGAAATTAATTCACACACTAATGAATTTTTTAATTAGTATTTAAAAACCCAAACTTCAGCAGTATATTTCCCTGTAGGGAACAGTATAGAATGATCCAGGTAATTAGACCAAGTGAAGATAATAAAACAAACTTATGGATATAATGTGATAAAAGATGTTTGAAGGTCAACAGCAGCAATCAAAGCAAGGACAGATATTTATTAGATGAAGAAAAGGTCTCAGTATCACTATGTCCTTTCCATTCAATTTCTTAAAATTCTGCAAAGGTTCTAAAATACAAGTTAAATAATTGAAAGTATAAACATATACTCATTAAGATTTCAAATCAGTCTTCAAAGTCATCTGGGCAATTAGAATTATTTAAAATTTAATCATGGTGAACTATTCTTCCTTTTATCATTGGTGGACAAAGAAAATGCTTCAAATGTCCTGAACCACAAACTCTTTCACTTTCCAATCCTGCTGTTTGTGCTAGGTTGTTGCCATTAAGTATATGCTGCCCACCCAGCGTATGCCAGCATATGCTGGCATGCTATTGCTGTGGTGAAAGTAAGTAAAGTCAGAAAAAGTGAAATAGCCTGAGGACCTCTTTGCCACTGGATCCTACTGATGGCTGGTTGGGTAATACCTTTTCTTGGATCTTGATGCTCTTAAGGCATTTCTTACTAGGGTCAAGTTGGCTGTGAAGAGGCAGAGAAGAATGGGATAAGCCTTGCTTCCATCCATAGCTCCCCTGTTCCCTGGCCTAAGGGCTGGGGTCACTTTTTGCCTTTGAAGTGCGAGTAGTAACTTACTGACTCCCTGGAGTGAGACAAAAGCAAGGAAGGGGTGAGCCTCAGATGTTGTGCCACCCTTAGCTCTGGGCTTAGCCTCCAGGCATGCATTAAACTAAAATAAATTAGTCAGAATTAGGTTTTTCTGGCACTAAATTAACCTTTATTTTAAGTGCTTAAATTTTTTAGGCCTAAAGCTCATCTCCTTGGTTGCTTTGAAGTTGGGCATGTTAGGCTTCATCCTGGTTTAAAGCAGTGATAGTGATTTTATATAAAGGAGTCTAAGGGAAGCTCCAGGGGATAGCAGTGATAAAATGTGTTTACAGCACTGAAGCTACTCCTCAGTACACATATAGACTAAGTAAGACTGAGACAGGTTAGAAAGAAAAGCTAACCAATGCATGTTTACGGCTAGGTAAAGCAAAGCCATTCTGTTGAATTGCAGCCCTCAAATTCACATATTCGCAGTCCCTGGCCCCACTCCGACAGTTCACTGCATATGAAGCAGCCCCTAAAGCCAGTGAATTATAAGATGAGGGGCCTTTGCCTGCAAACAGGAATATGTGATTGTACTGTGGTCTCATCTGCTATATCCCCAGCTCATCTTGCTTTCAGTAGCAGCCTGAGCAGAAAACTCCCCCACGAGCTAAAATGAAACACAAACTCTTTTGTCCACCCCATCTGGGATTTTGATGAGATTTAAAGCAAAGTCTCCTCTCAAACTACTTAGGCAATTTATTTTCCCCAGAGAAACAGTTCTAGAACTATATCTTGTGAATTTTCTTGGCACCTAGTATCATTCCTGTCACATATTCATTATGCCTTACATCAGTGCCTTGTTTTATCCCTAGAATATCTGTAGTTGCCATCTGTCTAGAAGACATGAGTTGATGGCAAGATAGTGACCTTAGCTCTCAAGTCAATCACCAGCAATTTAGGAAGAAAGCAATGACACCCTTGATTTCCAAATACAGGAATTGCTTGTTTATAGTAATAGACCATCTTCTAATAAATCTATCGAAAAGTATGTTTAGAGTACTTGGAAGGTTATTACAAACAGGAAAATTTATTCTTCACATGTTGTGAATAAATATATTTGGGCAAATGGCTTTCAAGTTTAATTTTTCCCAATATTTTTATTATATACATTGCTAGTAACTGTTATTTATTTATCTGAACATGTACTGCATTCCTAAATGTGATCAGTCTTAACTAACAAATGAAAACCTCTTCTTGCAAGAAAAAGAAATAAACTTCTGTCCTTCAGTATTTCAGAAAAGTAAGCTTAAATTGAGAATTTAAAACATTTTCTAACTAAAAATTACCAACCATTTTTTACAGCCTGATTAAGCGTGAAAATTTAAAGCAAATTTTAAAAAAAAAGGATTTCTGCTGGACTCTTAATGTGACGTTTAACTGGAATGTAATTTTATCTAGGCTTTAAAAGTTAAATCTAACATTCATAATGAAGGGAAAATGATCAAAGTCTGAATTTTTTTGTGACTAGGAGAGGACTCTTATCAGTTCATTATGAGTTATTCTTGATGTATTTGTCTGTAGCCAGGTCATGTGCAAAGAAAGCAAGTGAAAAAATATATATTAATATGAAAGTATAGTATATTTGCTCCATTGTGTCAGTGTCTACTATTTCCTCTTGGCGGTGTTGCCGTTCTCATACAGATTATTCTATATTAATGTGAAATACATCCTGCTAAGGAAGAGTGGGAAGTTTGCTTCTGCGATGCTACTGTGATTTGGCAAGAGCTGCTATAAAACACAGGATCTCTCAGCACATGCCTCAGCCTGGAATAGACTTTTTTAAGCTTTCTGCAAGAAACACAAACCTTGTTTCTATTTTTGTTCTGTATTTGGGAGAATGGCAAATTGCCTTATAGCAAATGTGAAAGGACAATTTAGCTCAATAGCACTTAAGCTTAAGATTTGAAGCAAGCTAGTGCTGGAAAGCGGAAGCAGCAAAAAGCTTAACTCCTATTACACATCAGTAACGAATATTGACTTCATGACATGAAAAAACCAAACAAAAAAGAGAAATCAAAATGAGTTGTAATGAGCATTATTTGACTTGCTATCCTCTAAAAGCTGATACACAGAAGTGCCTTGAAACACCACGTGAAGTACCAAAACATTTTAGTACATAAAATTCTACTTACCTTTGAGATTCATGCATTCAAAATGTCCTGGAAGTGACTGCACCTGAACACACATAATATTGTCTCAAGTGACTGTAGATTTTTCTGTCTTTGCATCCATCATAAAACCTGTTTGCCGTAATGACTGTATGTCACATCTCACTGACCACACACTATGCCTATTTTCCACCCTGTTCTAGCGAGTCTTAAGCCACTTTCCCTAGTTAATCTGATTCTCTTTTTCAAGTAGTTGAGTGTCTGCTCAACAGGGTCAGTTCCTGAGCTATCTTTATCTTGGTTCTTGATGCTGGCTCCTGATTTCACCTCTGGTACCTAAGATGTGCCATGTGGCTCCTTACAAGCACCAGGATGAGTGAAACTTTGTGCCTTTCTTGCCTTCTTTCCTTCCATCCAAGTGCCAAACATGACCTATATTGGATTTGTCTGCTGTCTGTATGATTAGCCAAGGGACAGATATTCAATGTCCTTTGATAGCAATATTCATCTGCGGCACACCTCAGGTCTGAGCACTTCATGTTGGATAACTTTTGCCATTATTTCAATTGCTTGCACATCCAGATTCACCTGGAAAATTTGGAACAGTAAATGTGTCCATCTAATTTCAAGTAGGGACAAACTATACCTAAATTGTATTTTTGGTAAAAACCTGGCACATGACCAGTTGTTCTTTAGGTGTGCCAGAGAGTATTAAGAAGGGTATTTTCTGAACCTGCTCTTTACCAGTAGGATATCTTCTCAATTCTTCCATGTGTTGCTAATGAAAATCATGCTACCAAAAAAGTGAGGACAGAAGGAGCGAGATGACTTTGCTTCCCTTTATCTGTGGAGGCCAGCACTGAAAGGCACACGAGAGACAGGCTGCTGCCTCAGAGATGGAGCAGCATTGGCATGGTTTGCCTGGGGGAAGGCAGCAGCACACAACTTCTTATGCAAAGCTCTGCCTTTAAAAGGAACAATGGAAACATAAAGTATCTTTAATTTCTCTTGAATTTTTACAGCAGGGTGAATGTTTAAATAGCTATCGCTGGCCTTTAGTCACACTCCACCTGGCAGAAGAGTGGGTTTGTGGTTAAAAAACAGGACACACCTTCTGTTGGACACTAGTAAATAAAGCAGGCTGGGGACCAGATTCTGGTCCTGGGGCAAAGAGGCATGGCACGACTTATGTCCATACTATTGAAGTCTTTCATTCCTTCTTCAGGGTGCCTGTGGCCAAATATCCTTTGGGAATGGTTCTTGTTGTGTCACTGGCCCAGGCAGCCTGAGAGGATGGTCACTGGTTGTGGCAAGGGCCATGCTGGCCAGCCTGTCAAGTCTGGAGAGGATGGATGGACGCAGGCACGGCTTGGCTGGCTCCTTCATTACTGTAGTCCTGGGCGTTGAGACTCAGAGTTTTCACTGGCTATGTGTCTAAGGGAAATAGTAGTTCTGTGCCTTGGCTTCTGTGGTCACAGTCATGCATGTCACCGAAATATACAGATGTGGAATGTACAATGAATGACAAAATCTGCAAAATCATCAATATCCACAACAGCACTGTGTTTTTTGTGGGACTCTAAACTAGCAGCTTCTTGGTGGCTGAGGCTAACCAAACAGCACACAGTTGTACGACAGGAGGGTCTTCCACAATGGGGGATTCCTGGTCCAATCCTGCTGCAGAGCAGTATGTGGTTCCTGGGATGCAGAACAACCTCACTGCCGTTTTTACCTCTCCTTGACTTTGTGTACTAGATGCCAGCAGCTGGAGAGTTGCCAGTCCACTGCCTCTGGCATGGGGGATAACAGTGCCATACAGCCAGTGCAGGAGGCATATATCAGGTATGCAAAAAGAGCGGGCTGGCAGAAAGTGCATCTTACTGCATGTGTGAGACTTGGCAGATCTTTGTATACAGCAAAAGCAGCAGCTTTTCCTTGCATCTTGTATGGGAATAAATGCAAAAAGGCAGTGGCTAAAGCCTGGGGTTGATGTCTGTCCATGATCATAAACCATAAGAAGCTGCACTGAGTATCTATTGTAATTCTCCTCCATTTGTATTAAATAAAAGCATTAAGAAGGTGAAGCTAATCCTGGTATTATACCGCACCTTTATATACTTGCAGTGCACCTTTCCTGCTAGAAGTTTCCTATGTGTTTTATTGACTAAGGCCTTAGTCCTGTAAAATGGACTTTGCAAATGAACATCCTGTGGAAGCTGTTTCTTATGTCCTTGAAGTCACCCACTCATGGAAAGTAGCCCAAAGTGTGGTGTCATTAAACTACTACAGGCTAGGAAATTACAGGAAAAATTCAGGCAGGCAAAATTAAATTACTCGTATTGTGCCAAGGTTAACTGTATGCTTAATTGCGTAAGTATTGCATAATCACCACAAAATTCTGCATTTTCAAAAGATTTGTTGATGTTTTCACAAATTATTTTATCAGTTTTGCCACTTCTTAAATGGTGTTTTGATGTTAGGTATCAATATGTCTACCTTATAGATTGTTTTAAAATGTAAAACATTCAAAGCGCTCCTTTACCAACTTACTTTATCTCTTCACTTAACAGAACTGCATTGGCTAAGTATTATTTAAGACATTAATAGTAATAAAGGTTCTTTTAGGAAATGCTATTAAGAATGGAACTTATCTTAAATCATGTTAACTATCACTGAATAATAGTAACCCATCGGTGAGTAATAGCAGTAATAAATATAGTAAAAGTATTCTAAAGGCATAAGGTAAAGTCTTCATTTTATCTTTTGCAATAGTTGCAATATTAATGAATTAAATCAGATATGTGTTCCTATTGTTTGCAGGATTTTTCATTAGGATGATGGCTCAATGTATTTTGTGAATGGGTCGTCAGGGAGACGTTGGCAAAAAAAAATCAAAGTCAAAGCACTATTAGTGCAACTAACCTATTGAAATTAATATACTAAAATAGTACAATTCCAGAATGTTTTAATGGGTTAATCAGTTATGTAATGTACTGCGCATTCTTACTTACCACAGAAACTTAGCTAATATTGAAGTATTTGAGCATAATAATAAATCAATCAGAATAGACTGTTAAAAAACCCCTCTCTTAAAATGCATGTTTGCTTCCCTTCAATTATGATGCTTTCAATTTTTCCCTACTTTTCACATTTCTGTGTAGAACATTTTTTATATTATTGGACATAACATGGTTTTATTAGATAGTTTATTGCCAATTAATCAGTTCAAGTGCTACAGAAGTTGCATATTTCTGCCAAGATACCTATTTCTATGTTCAGTGTGCTTTATAGTTCCCTTAAATTGTTAGTGTCTTTTAAAGAATCACTAGTTACTGGATAATGAGAAAATATAAAGCCAATTATATGATTTTATAAAGCTAGAATTAGTTTGGGAGGTTTTTTTTTTTTTTATAAATTTAAAACACTTGTTTAGAAAAGGACTAGCATTTTACCTTTCCCTGAAGAACTCTGTACCTTACAGAACTGTCTTATACATAAATATAAATATACCATAAAAGCCCGCTGTATGTTCTCTGACACATGATGGAGTTAGTGGTGGGACTGTAACGCCAATGCGCAGTTGCAGCCAGCAGATGTCAGCCAATTATGAGTATTTCTCAGAACCTAAAGGTTTTTTGCCTGCAGTGCTGGTATCCATCTGGCTGCAGTGGTCAATCAAAGGGCACTGCAGAACTTGTCAATGAAAGCCTGCCAACTTTTTTAGTCAGGTATAATACCTGTTTCCTACAGACTGTTTGGTAGGATTTTTAGGCAGTTATTTCTTACTGTCCTCCTCATTCAAAATCTTCTGAGGGGAAACTGTATCAGACAAATGCTTTGTGTTCTCTGCACCTTACGGCTTTTTGCAAAATCTTGAAAGACTCATTCAAAGTTAGAGGAAATATCAGCCTAGGGGGAGATCCTTTGCCAAAACCCAAGATAATATTGGAGGAGGGACTGTATCTTTATCAACTGAATACAACCTTTTGGATATCCATCAAAATAGATGAAATCAAGTCACCATAGATGCTTTCGAAGTTTGGCCTTGGCTTCAGTCTTGCTACTTTGCTTACCATCCTCTCTTCTCATGCTGCTATTGAGTTAAAACCTGTGTAGCAAACCATCTAACCAAACCAACAAAACAGTAATACACTTTGGGCAACCTCATTTGGTGCCCCCTACCAGATCCGGCAGCAGCTCCTTTGGGAGGCAGCTTGCGGAGCTGCAAGTGGTACAGGTTGCTGCTGCAGCTGTGAACAGTATAAATTTGAAATACCCTAGAGACATCCTCACTTCACCCATTCCTTACTGAAAAAAACCTGTTTGGTATTTAGGACCACAGGACTAGAAGGGATAATAGATGCCCATGTAATAATAGGCATTTAGCTTAGACGGAGCTGTAGTGCCCCTATTTCATATACAGTTACAACACAGCAATAGTCACAGAAGTCATCCTGACACCTGTATTAAATTCGCAACTGAAAACCCAAAAGCCATAATTATAACATGTCAGAGGAAGTGAACAAAGATCAAAGGTCTTGCTGGTGGCTTAGGTTCCTACATTGATGTAATACACTGTGTGTTTTGGTGTTGTTTTTTTTTTTGTGGAAAAAATCTCTGTCTTGTTCTTCACTCTGAAATGAGGTTGACAGCTGGACTTTGTGGCCTATTACAAGGCAAGAGATGTGAGTGTAAACTTAAGTGAAAATCCTTTGAAACTTTGCACAGCCTTTATTCTGGAAAAAGTTTATTGTGTGACTTATTACTGAAGCTGAGTCAGTGTGTTATGTCTTGAAAGTAATCCTTTACAATCTTTGACTACACGTTTGAGCCTTTAAAAGAAATTGCTCTGCCCCAATCTATTGTCAGCCTGCAGATGTGCTAGGAGGACTTTGGGAAGCCGTATCTTGTTTTCTGCAGTTGCTGCTTTACATATGATGGCTAGCTTTTCCCAGTGCTGGGGAATGTTCTAGGCTGTACGGAGTGATAAGAGATGGTCCTATGTCATTTGTCAAACTGTGATGTGCAACCAGATGAGTTTGGGTGATTCTTGACTTCCAGAAGTGCAAACTCCATCCACTGGTAGCTAGAGTCAGCTGTGACAGCTCTAGAGAAGGATATTGTAAAAGGTATTCAGCAGAACTCTGCCAGCCCTTTTACAAGCAGTGGGAAGGCTGTCCAGTTTTCCCAGCCTTGAGTAAGAGGTATGTATTTTAGTTAGGATAGTGTAAGACCCTGTTTGCAGTCTCCCTTAAGCATTGGTTCTGAGTCTGTGGCAAGAATTTCGGAGAAAAATGAGTAAGAAAGGACACATATTTACTTTTTTCTGAGGAGCTTTTCTCAAAGCCTTGGTGCACTAAATTCAGGGAGACAATCTCAGCTTGCTGAGACAGGTTCAGTTGCCTGAAGATTGCAATGACCTTCTCAGTAAAGCCCAAGAAGCAGTGTGATACTCTAAAGCAACCTCCACTGCTTTGTCACTGTGTGGCCTGAGTTTATTGGGACTGAGATTAAGAGGAAGTGCTTTGGTAATGTGTTCTTCTTGTCTCTTCATGAAGATGTGCACTGCTTTCTTCATAATTTAGCACTTCGTTCATTGTACAGGGGAAGATGACAGTAGAAATATGTACAACAGTTTGTATAGGTAGAAAGCTGAAATGAATGGATTCTATTAAGTTTTACAAAAATCTTTCAAAAAAGTTTTCAGATGTAGAAGAAAATGCACTACTGTAAAACAGAAACAAGGAAGGACAAGAGGAAAGAAATAATTACTCAAACCCTGGCCAGATCTTGCATGTTACTTACCAGCTCCTCATTTAAATCTGTTCCCTGAAGAATAACTATTTGCTACATTCCTTTCTTAAGAGTAGATTGACCCCTGAATGTTGTCTACTATTTTTAACATGGATTTTTGATTTCTTTAAGTCTAGCTGCTGCTGCAGAATATTTTCATCTGCTGTGGTGGAACCATAAGATCAGAGTAACATAAAACGGTGAGTCACCAGCAGGCATGTTGATCTGACATACCAGAGCTGACACTGAGTTTGCTGTGACACTGGAGGGGGCCAACACACTGTTTTCTGCCAGGCGCTGTCATATTCTCTGGAGCTGATAGGCAGCTAAGAGTCCACGAGTTACCCCAACTTTCACGTAAAGGCTTCTCATTGCACATTAACACCAGGTCACTATCTTGTTAGCAAATAACCCTGGTATTCAGTGTTTGATAAGCCAAATATTTGAACCAAGTGACTTTGAGTATTTTTATAACGTAACACTTTGAATAAGGCAGCTCTCACAGTTGCTTGGTTGCTAGCAATTGATTTCTTGTCATGCAAATGGAATGTTATCTACAGCTGGGAAAAATCAGATTTTTGGGATGTCCTGGAAAAGTTGTCAGACTGCTTCAGATTTTGCGTATATTTAGGAAGGTATATACTGTTTTGGTCTACAAATAGGTGAAAATACTTAGACTTGATTGTAGTAAATATATATGCTTTGTTTAAGCATATTGCTTTACAGTTTGCACTTTGAAAACTGGAAGTATATCATAGGTTTCCTTGGTCTGAATTTCATTTTGCCTGTGTACTCTGAGAATTATGCCTTTTGCTTGACTAAGAGTAGATTGAGACCTAAATTCTTAATCTGCAATCTCTAATTCTGCTCGTATCTGTATTTTCTCATTTTCAAGGGTTCTTCTGCTCTGTTTGCTCTGCTTTTAGTGGCCATTTTTTCTGTCCACTACCAATGTCTAGTTCTTTGGGTTTTTTGGGTCATCTTTTATACTTCTAAACCTGTATGTGCTGGTGCTTTTTCACATAACTGTCACCCATTTTCTCTCATCCATGGTTTGTTGCACAGTTACATATGGGTATTTATAAAGAGTACTGTAAGTACCTATATATATCAGAAGTGAGCAATCTAATTATACAGTTATGTCACTTCAAAGATATGGTGGCATGTGTGAAATTGGTCAGGTTTACTGCCAGTTAATCAGTTATCATATATTAGATGACTTACTGTGCCCCTTGTCCTGCCTAGCTGTGAAGTAGTGTGTTATGTTAAATTTATTCAGCAG
>NW_009258947.1:4171413-4235168 GCF_000687185.1 Egretta garzetta
ATCATTTTGAAATGCAAGGACTTGAACCTGTTTAGTTATAATAATGTTAATGTTGATATATTTGATTAGATAGGACCTGATACAACTATTCCCAGATGGGAAGCAAGATAAACAATGCTCATATAACCTTATATGATTCCTTCTTTCTATTGTCTGTCCCAATTTAACTGTTTAATTCCAGTGTTTAAATTCATGATCAAAATAGCTGTAAATTCTCAAAATATTCCATTTGTCCCTTAGCATGGATTGGGACTTTCCTCTGTGACCTTTTTTCTGTCATGTCTAGGTCCACCCCCTCTTTCAGGCATCTGTCCCCTCCAGACTTCACTCCCTGTGCCCGCTGCACTTTAATTACTGTGAGCGAAGTGCTGATACCACATCAGCCTGTAATCCTAGAAGCACTCCCTATGCTGCTTCTCTGCCTTTTCTCCTTTCAGTTAGCATGAAGGAACTAGACCACCTAATTAAAAATTCCTAAAAATTCAATGTGTCCCTCTTTCACAAAGGAAAGGATAGCAAAGTCATATTTGTCACATCCACTTCTCTCCTCAGTCTAGCATAAAGACTCAGCCCTCCATGATACAGGATCAAACTTCAAGGTGATCGCTTAATAAAACAGGCCACTGATAGTCATTGTCTAGAGGGGGGCAGCTAGTGCTACAGATTATAAAGAAAAGAAGTCTGGTTCCAAAATGGCATGAGTAGGTGGAATAAACCAGTTATGCAACTGTCCTGAGTGGATGGGGGAAGAAAGCATGGCATTTGGGAGTGAATAACTTCAATGGTCACCACTCTTATGTCTACATCCTCTGAGACAATGTTTCGACAATACAATTTTTTTGGTACAAGAGGGTGTTTTCAGAAAAACATTTCACAAGAACATTATAAATCAGGAGAAGGATAAAAAGAAATATAAGTTTTCTTGCTGTTTTCATCTGAAATGTGAAAAAAAAAAAGTCTTTTTAAGAAACATTCCTGGAAATGTCATTAATCTTGGCAGATTAATTAGCATCTAGGTTTTTATAACACCATCTCAATTATATGACACTAATAAAAGCAGATCTGGTATTAAGAAAATGAGTCTAGGTTTGGAAAGTCATCTGCAGGTGTTCCTGTGCAACCCTGACTTCATCACCATATAGCTGTGCTTTGACTGCTGCCCTGGATGCAAACTGTTCTGGTGTGGGCTCGCTGAAAGCTGCTTACTGATCTAAAGGACAAAACGTGGTTCCTGATCTGCTCAGGTTCCCTCTGCTCAGGTCCACGCACTTGGGCCTTGCAATGCATGTGTCAGCTCAGTCTGCCGCCAGGCATCTAACTTGCCCTTATGGCAGTGTCACATTGCTAATGATGGGTAGAAAAGGCAACCATGTGGCCTTTGACATCTCCAAGGTGGATAGAATATATAGAAAGACGAAATTCAGGTTTTCTTTTGGCTACAGAGGTTACTGAGCTTCAAGACAAGGCAAGGACATTTTCTGTCTGGTGATGGGGTACTGTTGAGTCAGGCCAGAAAGTCTTGTGTATGTGCTTTCCTCCCTTAAATGAACTTCTAGAAATCCTCTCTATGGGACAACTTGTTCATTCTCTGGTCATGGTATTTCTATGAGAAGCTGTTTAGCAGCAACACACAAGTAAGAAATGCAGTCAATTCTGCAGTGAAAGATCTTAGATAAAAATAAAGCAATCGATCTGAAATGTAATAAAATCTCTCAGGTGTGAACTGCTGTTCCTCAGTGCTGCAATACTTTTGGCCCAATTACAGTTGCTCCTCATGGATAATTCTACTTGCATTTGATGATTCAGAAGAGGGCATGTGAAGATAGCACTGTAGATTTAGTGAAGCTCCCTCCTTATGATAGATTTCCACACAAAATTTGACAAATACTCATGCTTTTTTACCAGTACTTCTGGGGCTATTCTGTGCTTAATGATAATTAAAGATATGACCAAGTATATTCAACCTACTTCTGTTCTGAGAACTGATTCATGTTCCTCTAATAAGACATCTCAGTGAGTGTTCTTATATGCTGTACTACAATAACTGAATTCGGTATAGTAAATTAGTGTACTGACTAGAAACATATTCTTTGTAAGTGGTTCTGGGGACAGGCAATGTCTCCACCTTAAAAGTGGACCTTAATCTTAATGAAAGCCTTTGGAGCCAAAATGTCAAGGTGACCTTATGGAACACCATGAGTTAGATCTCTTAGTTAATGTTGCACTCTGAATATACTGATTTTTTCTGAGAAGACTCTAATGGAGGAGTGATCCACTCAAAGTAGTTTTCTTTCAGTTTTGGGTAGTAGAGCGATATTGCATTGGTACCGTATTTTTCCTAGATATCACTTCTATTTGCTAGGACATGTTTAAACAGTCCTAACATTTTCCCTTTTTCTCAGAAAAAGGCCAATTAGCTTATCTTCCAGACAAGGTGTGAGTATTTGATGGATAATATGGGTCTGTCTGACTTTTATTAGAATAACTTCACTGTTTATTGCCATCATTGTCACTATTTCACATTTAAATAAACAGCTTTTTTTTTTTTTTCCTAATTATTATGGAATAGCTCAGAAAATATCGACAAAAAGAATCATGACAGGAATGTGTCCATAGGAGTACCATAGGGACACCATATTGATTGGTATGAAATAATAATGATTTCATTCATATGCCACTATACCATTCTTTCTGGTGACACAAGTTAGCTTAATTCATCTCCTGTAGATTGGCTTTAAGAAGAAATTATAATTAAGTCATATATCAAACACAATCTTATTTATTTTCAAGGAAATACAATATCCTCTCACCCTGAGCACTAGGATCAAACTGGAAATGGTTTTTGTTCTCAGTGCCTTCATGCACTTTTGATCTTGAGCTCTCTGCTGACAATTCTCTCCAAGTTACACACAATTGCGATTTAAGCTATGCTGAGCTTTCCTCAAAGTTTCTCAGTGCTTTTCACAGAGAAGCTCTCTCTGCTGCACTTCAATTTACCATACTTCTATTTTTAAAATTTTTCATGTTATTTTAACTTCAATGCAAAACTAATATGAAGAAGAATCAACATTCTAATTGTAGGTGCTTTAGATTAAGAACAACATAACAAGAGGAAACAAAACCAGTATGCAGTATTTGTGTTTTCTCTGCTTGCATTGACATGGCTGCCTTTCATTGCAGAGTGTTTAGAGATCTAATTAACAATGATCAAGAAGATGCTCAATGTTTGTTTGATGGAATTAAACAGAGTTAAACATTCTGAAATCCAACATGTAATTCATATTCTCCTATGCCTGTAAACGGACCATAATTTTTTGCAGTTTTTTTAACATCTATACACAAAGTGAAACAAAAAATATATATGAAAAATTTCTCTTTAACCTCAGCAAATATGGACTATTTGAGAATTACCAGTGTAAAGAAACCCATTGTACATGAGGATGCTGCCAATGGCTCATTGACCTTTCCTAGAAACATAACAAGGCAGGAGGAAAGGAACTTTTGGTACCACTGTTCTCCTGTCAAAACTGCATCCAATTTCAGGCAAAGGAGTCAGTTTTTCATCTGTGGATGAAAGAAGAACATTGGATGGTAACTTATGTTCAGTGGGTGGAATTAGGGATGAATGGCTGTACCTCAAGCATGCAGCTAACTGTGAGAGAAGCAGCATATTATTTGTCTTCTGCTTTATTATATCCTTAAAACCTCACCACAAAAATTATTGTGCTTGTCTGAGTATTTTTATAATCTCTTTCATGTATTGTCATGGAACCAAATTATTTTATGTCTCACAGTAGACCCCAATCATCTACTACTACAAGCTGACCATAAGCCAGCAGTGTGCCCTTGTTGCCAAGAAGGCCAATGGTATCCTGGGGTGCATTAAGAGGATCGTGGCCAGCAGGTCAAGGGAGGTTCTCCTCCCCCTCTACTCTGCCCTGGTGAGACCCCACCTGGAGTACTGTGTCCAGTTCTGGGCTCCCCAGTTCAAGAAAGATGAGGAACTCCTAGAAAGAGTCCAGAGGAGGGCAACAAGGATGATAAAGGGACTGGAGCACCTCCCCTACGAGGAAAGGCTGAGAGAGTTGGGTTTGTTCAGCCTGAAGAAGAGAAGACTGAGAGGGGATCTCATCAACACATACAAATATCTTAAGGGTGGATGTCACGAGGATGGAGCCAGACTCTTTGCAGTGGTGTGCTCAGCAACAGGACAAGGGGCAATGGGTACAAACTGAAACATAAGAGCTTTCAGTTAACTATGAGGAAAAACTTTACTTTGAGGGTGACAGAGCCCTGGAACAGGCTGCCCAGGGGGGTTGTGGAGTCTCCTTCTCTGGAGATATTCAAAGCCCACCTGGATGAAGTTCTGTGTAGAATGCTCTAGGAGAACCTGCTTTAGCAGGGGGGTTGGACTAGATGATCTCCTGAGGTCCCTTCCAACCCTTGCGATTCTGTGATTCTGTGGTACTCTAACTACAGTTATACATTTTCATAGGTCTCATACTTGCATGTGGAAAAATTGTATATTTCAATCCAACACAATATCTGCCAAAAAATTAATAGAACAGGTGATTGTCCTCTCTATGAAACTCAACATCCCCCTCCCCACACACAAGCTTTTAGCTTTACCAAGGGAACTAGCCTGAATTAGATAAAACATATGAGAGATAAGGAAGGTAAACATGGTTTTCATGGTCATATTGGAAAAATCAGAAAAAATGTAGATGAAAACTTACCAAGAAAATCAGAAGTACAGCTAAAACTGTGTGTATTTATAAGATAGCCATGTATTTCAGTAACCAGTTGGTTTTGTCATGTATCACTTTGCCATTAAAGGGACACGTGGTAGTTCATTTCCGTAACAGGCAACTACACATGGAAAGTGAATATTAGAAAACTGGTTTATATTACATTTTTTGTCATGAAAATGGCATTATTTTAAAATATCCTATTTTAATTATTCCTTTTATCTTTTGAATATCTGCAAATTATGATCATACCAGATGCTGACCATCAAAGGACATGTTTAGTTTATTTAAACAAGTAATCTTGCTGATTACCAGTTTCAAAGAGTTTTTCCGGTATTGTTTTACAGAAGAAATGTTAAGCAGAGAAGTTGAAATAATAAGTGGTTTATTTGCCTAATACCTGCATTACTCACATCTTCAACTTTATACATGTGCTTAAGTGTTGTACTTGGGACACATGACGTACTAAATTACAGAAGAAACAATGTATAAAATATAGAGTGATTATCACTGAAAAATATGTTCCATAGTCTACATTTATTCATTCAACATGTGTAAAACTAGATGATGTATACCTTAGGCCTATGTCTGAGTTCCCAAACTAAAACTGAGGTTAATATTACGTCCTTACTCCAAAGGTCACAGTAAACATAAGCGCACAACATTATGTATAAAATGCTTTCATACAGTGCAAATAAGATTAGTTGGGACCTTCTGTATACCTGAGTTAAGTTGGGTATTCACAGGCAACAGTCTTATATAATGCTTTTGTCTTCCCCAAAATCTGCAGATATTATTAATCTTCACCACTCTTATTAGGGAGCTGTTTTTTACAATGTTATTGTTCTGACTGGAGATCTTGTGATTTCCAGCCTAAATAGATTTATCAACAGGTTATGTTGTGCCTGTCTGTGTTGTGCTAATATCACAGAATTACAGAATTCACACAAATGACAAATAAAAATATCACCCATGCGTGATATTACTGTTTTGCTTAGAAAAATATCACCTATGGGTGATATCACAGTTTTGCATAGATAGCTGCACTATTTTCAGCTTATATCTGTACATGTCACAGAATCACTGCGAAGAGTTGACTCTGTGGTTTTAGTCTCCTCAACAAGAATTTATATATATTGATAAGATCCTCCCCAAACCTTCCCTCCTCTAGGCTGAACAATCCCAGATCTCTCAGTCTTCCCTCAAATGAGAGATGCTTCAGTCCCTTTATCATCTTTGTGGCCCTTCTCTGGACTCTCTCCAGTATGTCCAGGTCTGTCTTGTACTGGGACCCTGGTACTGGACCCAGCACTCCAGATGTGGCCTTACCAGTGCTGAGTAGAGGGGAAGAGTCAACACTCTTGAATGCTGGCAGCAGTCCTCCTAAGGCAGCCCAGAATACTGCTGGCCTTTGCCGCAAGACAGCCATTGCATGCTTATGGTCAATTTAGCGTCCACCAGGACTCCCAAGTCCTTTCAGAAAAGCTCATTATGAACAAGAACTTTAAAACTTCTTCGTATCTAATGTCTCCAGCTAGTCTTCATTTTTTAGGTTGACCAACCACTTTTAAAAATATTTTTATAGATAAGGTTTGTCATACTGATTAAGAAGATGATGAATTAAAAATAAAAGAGGCGATATTGGTAGGACTACAAAGAGATGACTCTCTAGCTGTAGTAAAAGCAGTAACAACACCTAGAACTTGCAGTATTTAGAGCATTTCTTCCCAGGATCTGAAAGGTTTTACAGACATTAATTGTCATTCCATCTTACCTCCAGCTTGGAAGTAAAATGCAATGATATTATTACTTCAATTATACAACAGATAAATTGAGGTGTAAAAAAGCTCCATGACTGACCACTATGGTAACCACGTAGCAGAATCAGGAATGCTGTCAGCTTTGTTATTGGGGACAGTGGGCTGCTGGAATACTACATATAATGGAAAAGCACAGGTAACATAAGTACTAAAAAACATGCTGCTGCCACCGTGCAGCAACTCAGGATGGCAGAATTTCTGTCCCAGAAACTAACTAGCAGACCCGACATGCTAGCTCTTCTATAGTACATATCCCTTAAATGCTGAGAAGTGCCATGCAGACACCCAGCTGTGGGGAACCAGCTTGCATCTGATAATGCCGTTGTTGAGCTGCAGGTGGACATAAATGGCTGGGGCTAAAGTGCTGCTTCACATATACCATATGTAATCTCTAACCAAGTAAAAAACCCTCAGTAACTGAGACCTGATAGTACAAGCAAGAAGGCCAGGCAACCTTGCTCTTGCTTTTCTTTTCTTAGTAATAGACAGTACTGGTCTCAGAATAAGCCATAGACCCATTTTGTAGGCAACCACAGTAACATGGAAGACTCAGGTGGGATTAAGGTTGAATTTACTATTCTCATTTATTTAAAGTTTCAAAAATATTAAAGAGTTGGCTTTGGAGGAAGTGTCCAATAGCATTTCCAAAACTGAGAGTACATATTTAAAGGTATTTCTTTTAATAGGCTCGTTATTCATTTTTAATTACCTGCATTATGCAAATGGGGCAAAAGACACTGCATGTGAGGTGAAGAAGGAGACAAGCTGTCTTTCCCTGTCCTCAGCTCTATGTGCTGACAGTGGCCATTTTCCAGCATTTTGCCCTCTCTAGATTAGACTATAGCAGATATGCACGCTAGTTCACAAATGCCTACTGTTTTCCCTTGTTTGCAACCAAGAGAATCCCTTTCCATAATATACAGATGCGGTATGTTAGACAGATGTGAACTGAAAATTAGTTGGGACATCTGTAGGAAAATATGAAAGATTAATTTTAAATATTCCAGTATGAGAAAGACAGTCTTGGGGATTTTAGAAGTGATTAAGCATTATGTAGATTTTTAAAGCAGGTTACTTATCACTTTCTTCTAAGAAAGTAATTTTTTTTACTTTGTGGGGAGTCACTACTTTTATTGATACCACCCCATGACATACCACCCTCTGAATCAAGTCACTTCACTACTGTACGGCACATATGTCCATCTGTGAGTTAGGCATATTGGCACTTCCCTCCCAAGGATGTTATGAGGACAAATGTTAAAAAATGTGAGATACTCAAGGCAAATTTGAGATCTATGTTACAAATACTTTCTATATGAAGGATTACTTGTGAGCAGTCCTTGATATTTGGGCAGATGATCTTGATGTGGTTCTGACCTGTTTGTTAGGCATGGTACTCATGTTCCAGTGCTACCTAAACCTCTTCCTTTGCCTCCCTCCTTCTTTCTATGTTTTTCTTTCTATATGTGTGTATGGAATTGCAGCATGCTTGAAGAAAATATTTAGACAACATCCTACAGAACTGAGAGATTTGTGTGTTTGATTTACACATTTTTCAGCGTATTATGATTATCTCAGTTGCCTTTGCTCTTCAAAAACATCTGTCAAACTTTTCGTGAGGAAGGCAAAGGTTGGAATCTAGTAACCTCTGGCACCAGGAAGAAGGGTCCTGCTCTACCTGAAGGCTTGCAACTACAGGACAGGTTCACTCCCCTCAGAGCTGAGGAGGAGTGCTTTCAGGTGTAGCATCTGGGCTGACTTACCTTGAGACGTGTAGGAGCACCAGGAAGAAGGGGCGAGTGATAGTAGTGGGTGACTTCCTGCAGCGGGGGACAGAGGCACCCATCTGCCAGCCTGACCTGTCATCTACAGAAGTCTGCTGCTTGCCAAGGGCTTCGATCTGGGATGTTGTGGAGATACTGTTAAAGCTTGTCTGGCCCTATTGACTATTACCCCATTCTGTTCTTCCATGTGGGAACCAATGATATTGCCAGATATCCCTCCCAACCTCAAGCATTTTGTGATTGATTCTGTGAGTCTGTGGTTTTACAGAACAGGTTATGGCCCATAGTTTGCTTCTGTAGTCTTTGAGTATTTTTTCTGATTGGATATGCAGCTATTCCTTCTTATCTCTGCCAATATATGCCTGAGAGTGAGAATTTGGAGAGTGAGAGTATTTGTTAATAATTTCACTTATAAAGTCAGAAGTTATCTACTGTTGATATTTTTCAGTGATTGTTGAAAATCTACTGTGGCCTCAATGTTTTTGGTCGGTAAACTATTGCTAGAATATGTATGGAAAGCACATCAAATGAGGAAGAATCATTGCCAAAGTTACTGATACTTTTCTTTGAATACCTACAGGAACATGTTGATTCAGTGTGTACTGTCATTACTGTTTAAATAGCTGGTTTATTAGTCACCATATGGAAAGATCAATTATTCTGCAGGGCAAAGGTAATGCTGTCTGAGTCTGAATTTCAGTTTCTTATAGTAGAACATGAAATTCCAGATGAGCATCCAGTCTGTGATCTACAAATATGTTTAAAATGTTATATAAGGAAGCAAAATGAGATCAGTGTCCATGCACCTACACCTTTTATGTTGCATCTTCCCCTCTCTTTGCTTAATGATTAATGGCTGAGTGCTGTTTTTAAGAAAAACAACACAGAAAATAAATTTTGCCTGAAATATCATTAGACTTACCTAAGGATACTGAAAATTAATCTTAGTTTCGTAATAATTTTCAAAGCTCATTTAGTAATAGATTTTAACTATATTTCTCTATTGCACAAAATAGGCCATATTCTTATATGTGTGTTCTGTGACCCATTAAATTAAATATACCACTTTTGATGCCTAGCATACACAGAAATATTTGCAGGGTAAAGAAATATAATTATATTTGCCTACAATGAACTGAATTTTTTTATGCTTGATCTTGCTTTTAAATTCCTGGGCTCCATTCTGCTTTGCGTTATCTCCTTTAATATGTAGAAAAGCTTCGAATGAAGCATGTCAGTTCAGGTAATGTGCCACTCATTTCTTCTCCTGATATCATTAATAACTGTGTCCCTGATTCCATCATCTTCTCAAGCCAAATGCTTTATACTTTACACAAGTAGCCCTTTTGAACCAAAGGGACTACTCTGTACAGCTGAACATTTCAACACACTGCATTACGTTCTGAACTAGAGACTAAATTAATTAAGCTTTAGTTCTGCACTGTTTCCTATTGTTCCCAACAAGACTGACATTTTTAGCAAACCCAGCCTCATGGAGAACTTTGAATTTTTAAGGGCCAAAGGTGTATTTACTCATGTTTGCTGCACAAGATGATTTTCAGTTAATTTCAAAAGGGCAAGATAGAGACGAAATTAAACATTAGGCTATGGTTAGGCATTATGTTTACATTTATCTATATGATATTACATTCAACTTTAATGCATGATAATGCATTCCCTTCTAATTACCTTTCTGGGCACTTTTATGGCCCTTGTCAGAGTTGTATCTGGGCATCGTATAATCATTAATAGGTTTTATCTTCACTAAGCACCTGAAAGGTAGGGACATAATGAGCTCTAAAACAATAAGAATGGAGATAGAGTAGACCCTGACTTACAAGGTTAAATAATTTCTGTTTCAGAGAAGTGAGCTGCAATTTGAAAGTATACATCTAGGGTACAATCCTCTGTCCTAGTCACTAATCTACACTTCACTTATTGATTACTTAATTTGATCAAAGAAGTTATTGAATGGCAAGATTTGTTCTTTTGTTTAGTGATCAAGGTTTCATTACTCTCTTTGGTACCAGTACTTTTTTCTCTTTTAAAAATAGACGAGTTATTTAACCAGGATTTTCAGTTGTTACTTTGAGATAGTAATTGCCTGTATCTTATTTACTTCAAACACCATTACTCTGATTTTTCCTGACATCTCTTTAGCCCTCCATGACTTTTCCAAAATAATTCCTAGTAGTTTAATAAATGTATTTTAAGTAATTCCCTTAAAAGTATGGGATGAGAAGTGGACAGGTCTTCTTATGTGTATATGGTACATTTCCCAATATACTTTCTTTTTAATGAAAAACTTTATTGAAATTACTTCCTATTTATTTATTTCACTTTTCTCTATTTATCATCTGCAATATTGAATTTAAAAGTATGGGACAGTAGGATAGCCATT
Source organism: Egretta garzetta (assembly GCF_000687185.1). Taxonomy (NCBI): domain Eukaryota; kingdom Metazoa; phylum Chordata; class Aves; order Pelecaniformes; family Ardeidae; genus Egretta; species Egretta garzetta. Next base: position 4,182,167 of record NW_009258947.1, read on the forward strand.
TTAGATTAATTACTGATCTTTCTTCTCTATTTATCTTGTCCAGTATTTCTGCTTAAAAGTCCATCTTAATACTCTGGGTTTTGTTGCTTCCCCTCCCCCTACATTATCCACTTAGAAAATGAGCCTATCAATTATTTTGATCCTGAAAGAAGTAAAAACAGCCATGAAGATCGAGAAACATGTAGTTCAAAATAAATACCTGAACTTTCATGATAACTCTAAAACTTATTTGAGCCTTTGATCAAATATAAAAAAGAGGAGGAATTCAGCGTATATTCAGTATTTCTAAAACATTCATGGAGGGCCCCACATTCTTTTTTTTAATGGATAGATATCAGATAAAAATAAAGGACCAGAGTAATAATGTAGGACTGCGAGCTAAAAAAACCTTATATCAATCCACTTCCCTCAAAGCTGTCAGCCTTTATGAAGGAACCATATCTACTAGTAAAAAGAAAATAAGAGCTCAACTGCTGGAGGACTGATTAATTTACTAAAATCTTAGGAAAACACACCTTGATAATAATAAAACATGAAGGTGTCATATTAGAGAACTGTAAAATCCATAGTGTACTCATGCTAGAAAACTGGTTAGATGTGAAGATATATTAAATATTATCATGTTTCAATAGCTCCCAGGAAAGTAAGGTCACTAAAGAGCAGACCTCAACAACTGTCCCCAATCATGCCTTTCATAAAACATAAATAACAATTAACTGAGGAAGTGAATGAAGTCTGAAACACTTACATTGGTCTAAAGCAAGGGACAACACTTTCAAATATCACAGTGAAAATGCATCAGAATACTAAGATACATGCTCTCCCTGAAGATGTGGTTATCTGTAGTTTCAGGAGACCAGCCTAGTGACCCATCACTGTTTCAGAGCCAAATTCTGAATAAAATAAGTTCTAAACAAACAGGTATGTGTAAGAATGCGATAAATGGACCAAACATATTTTAAAAAACTACAATAAGCAGAAGAAATGCTAAGTTGTGGAAAACCTAGAATGTCCAGAGCATAGCTATTGGAATAGTTATACTCCATTGCTGGGAAAAACCTTGCAGTTTCCATGGACAGCTGTTTAGATCTGTACTTGTTCTGACCACTAAAAGGAAACTTATGTTCCTGTTTATTGTCATTGCACTCTGGATTATACAAAACCTTGAAATTCTTATCTGTAAGGGGTTTGAAGCATAGCAATGCAGTCATGAAGAGACAGTGTAATCAGATAAAAGTTGTCAGTTGTGCCTTATTGAGATGCACCTAATCACAGTATAGTCTTTCAGATACAACTTTTGGATAGTGCAGGAAATTCCCACCTCTTCTTCCTCATTGGAAAAGACAATTGTGCCCTTTATGGTGATGAAGATCTCTGTTTTTCCTTTCCATTTCAATTAGAAGTCCTCATGAAGTTTCCCACTCAGGCTTCATCCAGGACTTTGGGACCACTGACCACCTGCCAGGCTGCTTTGTGAAAGCAACCTAAGTAATAGGTGACTTCAGTCATAAATTGGCAAGAATCTCTACCAACAGTTGGCACTGGGGAGTCTGTATGAATTTCTAAATGCTAAAGTGGTCAAAATTCTTCAGCCTCTTTTTCAGTGTTTCCAGCATGATACTTGTCTTTAATGGAACGATAAATGCATCTTTCACTCCTTTGGCTAGGATTCATTCCTGTCAGTTTGGTTCATCTCTTACTTTTTCATTCTTTTTTTTTGAGCTGTGTTGTATCTTGTAATCATCCTTTTCATGTTATGTGCGGCAAGATCAATTTTAGGTCAAATATTTTCTTGCTGAGTCGAGCTGAAAACAAATGGTTTTGAACCCTATTAATCTTTCTCTCCTTTTTAATGTTTTTCTAGATTTTTTTTCAAAATCAGACTGAATTTTATTCTTTGATTTGTTTCTTTCAAGCCATAGACATCACCATATTCAACCTTTAGATGACATTTAAATGAAGAAGTTATGCAGTAAAACATGACAAATACAGCTAGTAGCTTTTGCAGGGTGCACTGCCAATGCAAATCTTTAGCTGCAAATTAGATAATATGTTTAACTGTGTATTTTTCTGTAACATCAATGCTTGATTTGTAATGGGCACGAATTACTTTCACAGCTACTATGTTACAGTGGGTGTCTTTATTCTGATCTCACCTATACTTATTAGAAATACCATGAAACTCAGTCAAGTTAATAGTGTTATTGGGTAAAAATAAACAAGAAGCTAATGGACAAAAGAAAGAACAACTTCCACACAATCAGAACCAAGAAACAGGCTGTCAGTTTTGTTAAAATACTAATAAATTTGAGTGAGTCTAATTTATATTATAAGGCTTTTGTACATAGCAGAGAACTGTGATGTCAATCTTTCAACAAAGACGTTTAATTTTTCTGGTACTGCATTGCACTAGCAGCTCATCTTGAGTAGCTTGTTGTTTGCTAAATCTATGTGCTTTCCCTAGTCACTGCATTCAAACCCAGTTAATGAAAGAAAACCCTTTAAAAATTCCTTGGATCTCTAAGAGTAATGTGGTATGGTTTATATGTCAATATCAACTAAGAGTTATGTTTGGTCTTAAATTGAGAAGATATTTCTCTGATTGGAGAATTATGACAGAAGAAACAGATTTAGCCTAAATCAGGCTTTAAATTTCATAGGAACATAGGGGAAAAAAAGAGAGGAAAAAAATGCCAGATTATGAAAATAGACTTCTGTATGCCTGGTATGACTGGTGAGGATAAAACTAAGTTCACTGACATGTTGTATTTGCTACTATGAGACTATCAGATCTTGTGTAGGTCTGTAGGAATACGTGGGTAAATAAGTGTGAATTTTCATGCATTTTTTTTTACTGCCAAATAAAATACCTAGTATGAGCCCCCAGTTCTGTGTAGGTCACTTCTCAGTAATATAAACACTGGGAATAAATCAAACACTATCTCACTGTGGGAAATTCTTTCAGACAAACAGATTAGCCCTGTCCAAGGTATGTTATACAAACAATGGTGACACTAGAGAGTTCACAGGTCATGAGATAAACTTAGGATAAAATAGTACAGGAAAAGTTTAGTGTCCTTTCAACCTGCAGATGTCAGAACACATAGTGAGATGGAAATTTCTCTGTATTAGATAAAACCAAAATAAAATAAAAACTGCAGTGAATCTACACTCTTATAGAATATATTAATTCTACATCTGCACAGTTTGTACTATATCAATTCTACTTAGATCCATTTAAGTGTAAAATGATACAGTCTCTTTTCCCCCTGTAAGCAATGAGTCCTTGGCCTACTTTTTTTCTACCACTTGTTAACTCTGGGCATTCCCATTAGTAAATGCATCTGTTTGTTTCTGTGTTGTTTCTTAAGTAGCTTATGTTTAATGCAAATAATTTTCTTTGCAGATCATTCAGGATCCAATTATACCATATACTTCTCTCATTCACATAGAAAGTTTGCTTCTTGGTGCTTGTTGTTTCATACAGAAAAGGAACTCATTATCCTCTTCAAAATATCCTAACAACTCCACTTTGCTAGTCTGACTACAGAAAGTGTAATAAACCCCAAAGATTTTGGCAACAATTAGGCTGCTGTCTCTCTGTTACATTGATTTTCTTATAATGAGCATAAAGCAATGGGTATTCAAATTCAAAAGTCATCTAAAATACATCTAATCCAAGTCAGATACTTGCACTCTAAAAGTACATATTTCTCTGTATTATAAGGACAGCCTAGGGCCAGTGGATCAGATATTACACATGCTTGGTAGTTATGTACAGGTGAGTGAAGGGTGAAGGGAATCAATGCCTTTTATGTGGATATAATTTTCTGTTGCACTGTCAAGCTGCCTGAGGTGGTGTGGCTTTTTATTTTTTTTTAATTCACTCATCAGTCTGTGTTTATTCATCTGTGATTGTTCCTTTAAGCTGGAATCTCTTCATGGAAAGGACGGTAATTTTATTTTGTTTTGTACAGAGCTAGTAGTATGGTCAGTAGTTGAAAATTTGAGGTGCAACACTGAAATAATGAAAAGGAACAAATTCCCGATGAAGGGCTGAAATTACACATCAATAATTCTAAGTTCCGTCATCCAAGACCTTTGCTTTTAATGCCCATAACAAGCTTTATTTAAAAAAAACAAACTTGTATGATAGATCTAGAGCCTCTGACAGAGATATAATAATCTGTAAGCTTAGTGGCAAACAGCATGAATTTATAACGTTTCATGATTCAAATATTTCTGTGATTCACAAACTCAATTTCCTTATAGTTTCATAGTTAAGTTGTAGTTCTGTATTTACACAATGTGTAAGAGAAAATAACTTTTGCAATGCAGCTTTTACGAAACCTGCAGTGAATAACAATATAATTTTCACTCATACTGAACTCTAATTCACAGTGGTTAAGTTTGTGTCAGACACCTTTAAAAGAAAAGATGTATGGTGTTAAGCATAGTCTGGTTTTAATATACCATTTTCTTTGTGAGAAGAACATGCAGTCATGGTCTTTGGAAGTAACATTTGTAAACATAATTAATGAAGAAAATATTACTTAGCCCAGATTAAAGATCATGCAATCACTCTGAACTCCCCCCCAGCCATGCATGAAAATGCAACGAAGATGCCATGCCTATATGTACTTAGAGATTTGTTTACTCTCCTTTGTAACAAAGAGCTGTGCAAAGGGTTCTTGATAATGAAAAGTGTTTTCAAAACTACTAGGTAAAATATTAGTAAATACAACTGTGTAATTCTACTTACCATTGAATCTTTGTTGCTATTTTTCAATAAAAAATATTGAGCTGGTTTTGGCTGGGATAGAGTTAATATTCTTCACAGTAGCTGGTACGGGGCTATGTTTTGGATTTGTGCTGAAAACAGTGGATAATGCAGAGATACTTTCATTATTGCTGAGCAGGGCTTACACAGAGCCAAGGCCTTTTCTGTTTCTCACCCCAACCCACCAGCGAGGAGGCTGGGGATGTACAAGAAGTTGGGAGGGGACACAGCCGGGACAGCTGACCCCAACTGACCAAAGGGGTATCCCACACCACATGACATCATGCTCAGCATATAAAGCCGGTGGAAGAAGAAGGAAGGGGGGGACATTCAGAGTGATGGCGTTTGTCTTCCCAAGTCACCGTTACACGTGATGGAGCCCTGCTTTCCTGGAGATGGCTGAACACCCGCCCGCTCATGGGAAGCAGTGAATTAATTCCTTGCATTGCTTTGCTTTGCTTGTGCCCGTGGCTTTTACTTTCCCTATTAAACTGTCTTTATTTCAACCCACAAGTTTTCTCACTTTTACTCTTGCGATTCTCTCCCCCATCGCACTAGGAGGGAGTAAGTAAGTGGCTGTGTGGGGATTAGTTGCCAGCTGGGGTTAAACCACGACAAATATACATGATTATTTGTTGCCAGGTTCACTTCTGAAAAACTTCAAGGAAAGAATTTTACAGGGAATCATGGTGACACATAATAGATGTATATATAAAACAGAGGTTAGCAAAAAAAACAGAACCATGGAAAAGAATGAAAATTAAGAGAAGATTGGTTTAGATAAGGTTTGGATGCCTATGGACATTATTGATTTTTTTGTTAAGGGAGAGAGCTATACTGGACTGGCTGTTACACATTTCCTCCTCAGTCTTTCCCCACTTTAATCTTTCACAACTGCTTCAGAAGGAAGGCAGGAATATAAATTTCAGTTAACTGTAGAGATGTTCTGTAAATCAGGGTTTCTGATCACATGAAGTATCACTATGAGCTTAATTACTATTCAGAGTAGTTGTGTTGGACAATTCCTTGCTCATGTAGCATATAGAGGTACAATTCTTCAACCAGAGAAAGTGTTCATTCCCTTATTTAGTCTTCATAGCCAGACATACAATGATTTTAGCAATAGCTGTTGTAATGAAGCTTTTGAGGACATACAAGGTAGAAATGCTCTAATATGCATTTGTGCTTATTATAGCTTTTTCTCTGTTTTATTTCATTCCACAGGACATTTCAAATACAGTTCTGGAAGGAAGATTGTGATGTTTTCTGGCTTCAAATTCCTCCTCTTTGTCAGAGGTTTTCCAGATTACATACTGTTACCGCCTTATTTCCAGATCACATAGATACCCAGTTCAATACAGTTAGCTAAATAAAAAGCATTTTTATGCCAACTCATTTTTACTCTGTTTGCAGCAGGAAAAAAAATAAACTAAATAAGGTTGTCTCTAAGAGGAAACTTTTGACATTTAATGAATGTCGAGGAACTCTTGATATTTCACTAAGCCATGCCAGAGATTCTGTATGGAATCCATAGGTAAACAGTGTTCTGTATCTTAGTCATTTGTTGTAACATTCCTTTTGGTTAAGGTGCTTATCATGATGAAACTATAATTAAATTATTCTATCTTAGACAAGACTATTATAATAAAAATATTCCTTATTCTTGAGCCAATAGATCAATGGATAGCACTTTATGGGAGACAGGGTCAGATATTTTCAGAAGAGATAGAAACTTTATCCTCGAAAAAATGAGAAGGTTTAAGAAAGATAATTTCAAAATGCCTCATGACTCACAGCAAAATACAGCATTTTATTCCCCCTTCATCTTTTGTGGAAGCTTTTATTATTCATATACAACTTCAGAATGCTAATATATCAGTTTTAGGCAGCTGGTTTGAAAGGGATCATATCTACTGCTTTGCCTAAAAAAAAATAAAGTGAGAAGGGGTGAGAAATACATTTAAACATAGAAGACATCAGGTTAAATTAGAGCATTGCAAAGGCTATTCCAAATTAAGCTGATTGCTGGAGGATCCCAGCTTTGAGACTATAGAAGGTTTCCTAACCTGACAGCATCTTTCTAAGGTCAGTTATGCAAATCGGTGCCCAGAATGTTTTAGCAGTATGGGGCAAAGCAACCTCAAACAGCCAAAAATCTTCCCCGGAGTCTTAACAGTAAGGAAACATATGCATTCTCTTAGATTTGTCAGGAATTAGTTAAAAGCCAGATGGACTGAATTTATTTTTATCCAGTTTTACTGAAAATATCCTTGATTTTTTTAACAGATTTGTTTAGAGAGCTGAATATGAGATATATGGGGAAACAAAATACATTTGTAATTCAATCATCACTGTAATACATTTTTATCATGTGGAGACTTTTACAGTCTTCGGCTTATCAGCAATTTATAATGCATCTGAGCTCACACTTCTGCTCCTTTGTATGGCTTTCTTGTTTTATACCCATTTCATACTGCTTGCTTGCTTGCTTGTTTCCTTCCTTCTTCTCTCTCCCCTTCCACCCCCTCCCACCCCTCACCACCCTCTTTAGTGGAAAATCTTGTTAGCTAAATTCTGTTAATCTAATACTAGAATAAAAATACAGTCAAAACTCAAGAGAGTAATCCTGAACTATTGAATTTGATGGGAGTCTTGTAAGGAGTTTTGAGAGGGCCATAAATAAGTTCCATCAATATTGTCAAATATATTAGAGAATAAATACTTACAGCACTGCCTTCAACTTATTTAATTATGTATTTATTTAATTATTTTTATGTTTGAAAAGTGGGCATATGTTGCAAGGAGAAAAGTTAATTTTCTTGTGTTACATATTTTCCAGTTATTTACACAAGGTTAGGGTTTGGGGTTTTTTTTGTTTTTTTTTTTTTGATGGGTTTCCTCTCTAGATCACATTTCATTCTCTATTTTTAAGATGTAAAAAAAAAAAACCCATAAAGATAATTTTGTGCTGTGTTGCTACATTATTGCTTCATACATCAGTAAGCCATTTAAAACCAAGTTTATTTACATTTCCCACTGCTGGATAGAGAGCTCAAGGCTCTAGCAAATCTCTGGGCGGACAGTGAAGCATACCTGAATGCTAACTCTGTGTTCACTTTCTCTGCTCACCACCAGTTAAATATTAGAGACTCGGAAAACACATTTAACTGAAGATAGGAGCTAAGCAAAGGTAACTGTGTAACAGCCCCTCAAAATTTACAGTACTGGTCAGCTGACTTAGAGGTGATCCTGCTGTTATATTTTATACAGAAAAAAATTAAATTTAAAAAAAAAATTCCATAAGGAAAGAAATATCCTTAAGAAATATCCATGTTTAGGATACTGTTCCTTCTTTCCAGTATTTAGTTCCAAAACCGTAACAGAATTTCAAACCAGTGCAACCCAAATATTATACTTAGATTGCTTAAGAAACAAATTAGTCATCGTTTTTCACCTTTACTTTTCAAATCTTTACCAGGGTGAAAAGGTTTTATAGAACAGATAATACATTTCAGTGCATGGAGTCCTCGTTACATGTTATTAGACTGAGAAAAAACATGAAGGACTGGTTTGTGTAGTGACTTGAGAATAAAAATTCAGATTTCATTCTCTTCTCTGCTTTCAAGTCCCTCTGCAAGTTTTTCTCTCAAAATGTAAGTGAGAGCTAAAAGATCCTGAGATAAGAAATATAGCATGGTTGTCACTGGCGAGTCATTATCACACAGTTCCTTCTCTTCTTCTGCCATGGTAATTCATTCCTATGCACACATAAGGGGAGGGGAGGTGGAGCAAATACCAAATGACATAATGTTTGATAATTTGATAAACAGTTACGTCATTTATGCACAGACTGATGGATTACAACATTAGTGGGACAGCCAAGGTATTAAACATGAATACTATGATCCTGTTTCCAAGTCCTTGGAAAAAGATTGTATTAACCACTGTTCTTACAGTTGAAGAGTTTGCAAAGTGTCTTTAAAAATCTTTCACTTTTTCCTGAAATGTGGCTTCAGTGAGTTCCTTGTGTGAAGTCCTCAATAAACCAGACTGTTTTAAATGTAGAAAACCAAATTTTTTATTTTTTTATTAAGCACATTCAAAAAGTCAGTTTGCCCTCAGGTAGGAAGTAACAACAGGACAACAATCACAGTTACTTGCTCCTTTAGTTATAGGGAAATTAAACCATTCCTAAACACCAAAGAAACTGTCAACATGGGAACATACACATCTGTATATGTTCATGTCTACCAAAATTAATGTTCATACTATTATACCTTGGATACCATGTATCTTGGAATGTTATTGATTTACTCTATCTGACTCTCAAAGTAAGAGAGGGGGTGGAATTTATAGCCATGGTAAGACTGATTCAAAAGAAACTACTGCAAGCAGTCAGCTTTGGTTGCATACACCAAATTAGAGTATGTCTTTAATATTCTGGGCACAAATTTCTACTTGAATAAAACAAAATCTTGAGAAGCAGCAGCATGTAAATCATTCATGAATAGAGCTTCTATTTTCTTGTAACTTGTAGCTATTTATTGTAAATAGGGAAGGATAATCTCTCATGTAATGTGATCATTGCCTAATTGTAATACAAAACGGGTATCCTTCAGCATATTGGGCATAATATTGTTGAAAATCTGTAAAGCAAAACTGTGTTAAACTAAAATATCCCTTAGAGCAAATTGCTTGAAATGAAACATGGCTTAAGTGGGTATTTAGTTCTTAACAATATGAATGATCTGGAAGAAAAAGAAATATTATTAGAAGTATTTTTTCTTGGTGATGAAAAATTCACCAGTTAGTGATAAATAATAATGATAGACAAATTACACAGCTTGAATGAATACATGAGATCAGGATTTGCAATTTACTCATAAATAATTGATACAATGTTTGTCACAAAGCTAAATTTGACTTAGATTTGATTTGGGGTTGAAAAGCACTTTGCTGTGCAATGGTAGTGAATGTCCAAGTACAAATAGTGTTACCTTACATGAGCTGTGTGATGCAATACCTAAAAAACTGTCTGCAAATCAGAGTTATTAGGACTTTCTTGGGAGACAGCAAGGGATATCAAGTAGGGTTTAAGAGAGGATATCACTACTTTATATAACATAATGTTGCAAAAATAGATGAGGCTCCCAAAGGAGACATGAGAACAATTCAAGGTATAATAGATTAATGCTCAGGTCTTAAGGCCATAGACATCCTTTTTTGGCAAAAGGAATATATAAGCATATATAAGATCCTTTAGATTAAAGCTGATTACAGCCCATTCTGGTTTAAAGCAAGGCAAACTTTTGCACAGAAATACAATTACCAACTGGAAAAGTTTCCCAAGAGATGGGGTGAATTCATAATTTAAAAAAAAATGTCATAACTGAATGTATCTATGGAAGATGTAGAACAAGTCAAACAGAAATTACAGATTTAGTGCGGAGATTGTCAGGGGTGGCTCATAGGCCTGCTTGTGCAGGAAGTCATGCTAGCCAGTCATACGAGTCCCTTTGATTTTAAAGATGATGAATAAGTGCCAACAATTCCAATTAACTTCAACAAATGAAACTTAGAATAATATGGTAGCTAACAATTATTCTAAGGGATATGTAGTTTCTTCCTCCCAAGTCAAGAAGAGCAGATACTCACTATATGTCCATTCAACGCAGGAAGTTGGTATTTGGTGTTCGTTTCTTAGGGCTTTTAGAAGCATTATTAAAATGTTAGAGCTGTGATTATCTGGAGGAAACCATGTAATTCTTGCCCACTGAGGGTCAGCAAGGAATTGAGAAGCTTCCTTTTATTTCCATAGAAATTTGGTGCACAGCCAACTTTGAAACTCTCAGTCTGAGATTACATGTATTCCCCTAATTATGCTGTAAATTAAGGGAGAGGATGGTCTAAAGAAATATTTGCTCAGCATTGTTTGTTCATCCTAACAGGTAAATCTGATGGTTCACTTCAGTAGCTGTATCTGGTTTTAGAATAGAACAGCACAGAACAGAATAGAATAGGAAATCAGAATAGAGTTTATAGGAAAAAGTGTGAAGAATTTATTAAATTATGCAGAGATTTGAAATTAGGATGGTGGAGGTTAGAAAGAGTCCTTATGGGCCTTGAGTTGCAGCTGCAGGTCCATGCTAAGGTATCAAGGACTATTTGCTTTTTCACTGAAAGGTGTTCCTGAGTGCTCCAAGACCCTGAACAACTTCTTTGGAGGTAGACATGTGCTAGGGAAACTTGAGGTACAACCAATGCTCTTAATGAATTAAATGAATCAGGGCTCACTATCTGGTCCTCAGGGCAGGAGTCACAGTGTGGCTCACAGCCATAGAATTGAAAACTTTTTGCTCCAAAACCTAAAGAGATCTTATTCATATTGATTACTGGGAACAGTTGCTGGGTTGTGCTGTCTTGACAGACCTTTTTCAGGAAGAAAGGACCAAGAGTGTATCAGGAAATGTGCTAACATTAAACAGTATGGATGACTGACAGTGACTAAGCCTGTGCCTTGTTTGCATCTCATACAGAAATGGCCTGAGTGTAGAGAGCCATCCCTAGCCTTTTTGTAGACTCTATGCTTTTTCAAGTCTGTGACATATTTGCATGACCTTGTAGTGACCATTGTTCTGTGACTTCCCAACAATAGTTCTTCTAACAGACATTTCTGCTCCCACTCTGAGCAGATCACTCTGGTCCAGGTATGTCTGTAGTGAAGAGGGTCTGCAGAACATGGCTGAGGGAAATGGCTTTCAGCGTGGATGGCTCCTGATACCTGTCACTGGAACAGGAGCTAGCTTTGGCTTGCTGTTGGAAGTGGATGAGTCGGGAATCAAGCTGGTGTTACAGAATGTAAAGTGTAAAGAGAGGTCCTGAATATGTGAACAAAACCAACAGCTACTTGAGAACGAGGAAATATAAAGGAGTTTATTGACCTACACAGCAGTACTGAAAAGGAAGAAAATGGGACTGCAAATTGAAGATGATCCAATTGGAACAGACCAGACACAAGTTTAACAAACTAAGTGAACCTTAAGTTCACCTAAACCTAAACGAACCCCTCAACTGTTTTTTCAATAACCATGAATATGTCAGGCTGATATTCTGCCTGTTTGGCACTCCGTGTCATGTGGCTATGGCTTTTTATGCCCTGAAACCATTACCCTGTTTGTGGAACTGCAGCCTGAGTCATCGCAATGCATGCATGTCTTAAGAAAATTAGCACATACCAATCATATCATGACTCTCCATTTTGTCTTTCAGTGGTTAGAAGTTCATTTACCCTTTCATCTGTTTGATCAAATTTTTAAAACCTGTAGTAGTTTTCAAACTCACTAAATGAAGGTGAGCTGGAGTTTGCTTCACCAGCAGAGTTATTTCTGTGTAAAATTCATCAGAAATATTTTTGTTTGCTTTATTATTTCTTTCTATAGTAGGATGAGTTTCATTTAAACAGAAGATTAGCTTGGTAACTTATTGGAATTTTGTTTTATGGTCAGTTGTGACTATGTATCTTCAGTTTCTTTATACATATTAGCTCCATGTTAAAATATTAATGTAAAAACTTTGGAGGATGTTTCAGAGGTTTGGGGTTTTTTTTCTTGTTAATAATACTAAAATTTTATATTTGAATTGCAGCGTTTCCAACATATTTTTCTCTGTGTATCAAATATGTTTATAATGTAATATATAGGAATACAAGTTAGGGCTTGTTGGAACCTTAAAGGTTATGTGCACATTAAACCCAACTTTGATTCAAGCACCAGACATGCAGATAAGCAGGACTATACTTCCAGTTTTGAAAAGAATACAGCCAAAATTTTCAGGGTATCTTTTTTTTTTCTTTTTCTGAACATCGTGCATGACTACTCACAACTTTGCCATAGGCACAAAGTTTGGGTATATGAGCACAGATTATTAGAAATTTATAAAAGACAGGCTTTGATAAGGGAGAGAGTCTCAGAGCATCAACCTGATAAGTAGAGGCAGATGCACAACATGTCTCACTCATCCCCGTGGTTCAGCCTACCTGAATCAGGTAGAGAAAAGTGTAGGCTAATGTTAATTTTGTCACTCCAAGGCTGAGGGCTAGGCCAGGACTTAGCTGCTACTGTCATGGGAAGAGACAAAGGACAATGCTAGGAGGAGAACCAGAAGAAGCACTATTTATACAGGGCTTGCTGTTCCTGCTGCCAGAGGTAAGGACAAAGGAGAGTAATACTGCTGCCTTGGTTCGGCGGAACACCTTCGTCTCCATCCTTAGCAGTTGCTGCAACTGCATTATCCTCTTGATGTTTGCAGCAACAGGATCTCACTGGGCTATGCCAAAGATGAATTAGGCAGTAAAATCTTCCAAAATGCTACCCCTACATCTCTGATGCCAAAGACAATTGCCTCTTCTGTCCAGGGAGTCAGGCAATCTTGGATTCCTTCCTTTCTTGCAGTAGCAACAACCTAACCTAATCACATGATGATTTCTCAGATACTGGGGAATCATAAAATCAAGCTACTGTAATCAAGAAACATTGGAAGGCCTTGGGTTCTGTTTGGAGCTTCATCTCCTTCCTTTTTTTTTTGTCTGCCGCAACACAAACGTACGAAGTCCAGACTCTGTGAGAAACAAGCAATACCACAAGTAGTTTATTGAAACACTTGAACTGTTAGAGAAAAATGGTGACAATAGCACTGTTTTTCCTTCCCCTTGCTCATAAGCCTACTTAGTGGCTGACGGAACATCTTTGAGGTACTCTGCTGGTCAGTACTTGATTTTCTCTTGACTCTCCTAGAGGGAAAACAGGAGGAAGAAAAATGGTGAAGAAAAACATTAATGCAAAATAAAGATTAATGTTCCCTCTGGGCTAAAATATAGAAAAAATATACTCAGAATCTGTTGTTTCTGCTCATAGGAATTTTGCTAATATTTCTCGTATGTAATTTTTTAAAATACAGCAGAACATGCAGCTGGAGATGGGGTTCCAGTCAGTGCTGTATATCTTCTGTGAGGACATAAAAGTCAGGTCCTTTGATTATCAGCAGTGACACCACTACTTACTGCATCTTTTGCTGCCCCAGTTTCATCAGCAGAAGCCAAGATTTTGACTATGTTAACAAAATACCCAGTATTTTATTTTGATGTTTGATGAATTTTTAGGTTTGTTGAATGTCACTCTCTTTGAAGTTCAATTTGATTGTCATAAATGCAATTCTTTTTTTTTTTCAAGACAGAAATAGCTAGTATATACTAATAATATTACTGAGGTAATGTTTGTTTAAGAGTATAGGAAGATAATGTTTATTAAGGATTGACAGTTTCTAACAGACTAATTTTGCTGGGGAAAACAACTTTTTGGACACAAAAATCTTGCTGAAAATCTGGTGTTTCTAAGAGCCTATCTAGCTTTGTATGTGCTTGTTCATTTTTATAGGTGCATCGGGTTGTTTAACAAAATATCTCTCCTTACAGACCTTACCTCTACATAAATGCATGACAGTATTCTTGGGCTAGGAATCTTAATAGGATGTTGCATTTATCCACAAACTTGACATGATAAAATCTAGTATGTTCATATAAAAAGCAAAACCATTCAGGTATACAGATACTCACAATCTTTTTTCTGTAGCTACACCATGAAGAAATAATATAACTCATTGCTTCTTAGATTATTTTTAGATTTTTACTTTCCTGTTTTTATTTCTGTGCTTAACTTCCTGTCCCATAAGGCAGTGCTAAAGCTTCTAGAATACCTTAAGTCTGTATTTCTTACTGATGCATGTTTGTATGTCTTTTGTGTACAATTATGCTGAATTTCTTGGATTTAAAATGCTTGGTTTCATAACAATTACAACACTATTGGGGTTTTACTCTTAAAGCTGGGAATATGTATCATTATTTTAATTCCATTTGTTTAGATATGTCCTTATATATAAAAAGACATAAAATGAATGAACTAGAACCCCAGGGAGAAAGCCATCATGCAATACTTCTAATAACCTGAAGGTAATGACTTCAGAAAAGTTTATTTTGTTAGTTCTCAGGAAAGTTATTCCATATGAAAAGAGTAAGTGCCACAAGTTGAATGTTGAGACTGAAAGATAATTTTGTTTATATTTGTCATACAAAACAAAAATACTGAATTCCTGATTGAATACAAAAGAAAATTCCATCTTACCTAAGGAAGTGTGAGCAGACCCCAAACAGCCGTATATTGAGTTTCAAATTTCTTGCCCACCCTCTTTAACTCTCTGCCTAGTGTTTTGCTCTAATTGATCTACATTTCCATTGCTTTTGTAAGAGGACCGGTAAACTGCATCTTCAGTAATGAGCAATCTATTCAGGCTAGGAAAGTTTGTGATTGTTTTAAAATACTGCATAGACAAAGTATTTCCCGTTAAGTGAAAGGCTGTTTTCTCTTTCTGTATAAATCTATGACTATTGACCATCTCATAAAGGCTTCTACCATATTAAATACAACCATGACAGTCCACCAACTGAGTAATCCATTATTTTGTAACACCAATCTATGCTCTGGTGACAAATTTATTGAACTTTAAAACCGAATGTCACCAACAATCCATTTCATCTAGCTGCATAACACCCTTCTACCAATCACCCAGCGACGCTGTCCTATTTCACTTACCCTGTCCCATTCAATGAACTGTAAGTACATTTTTGCCTAATGATAAGGGCACTGGGGGCCATATATAATTCAGAGGCTGCTTGAAATGCATCAGCCAACTGTCCTGATATGTTAATCCACTCACTGGGGGCTTTCATTTGATGTCTAATGTAAATCCATGTTCGTAAGCTCCAGCATTATTATCATTATTGTAAAAGAAGATAAAAATGAAGCAGTAGCACAGGTACTAATGACACCTGAGAACTGGAGTTGCATACTATGAAAGCTAGTTAATATAGTTCCCAAGTGCAAAAGCAATGAATGAACTTTTGCATGGCATTTTGAAAGCACAAAGGAATACTTTGTTAAGATTTTCTTTAACCTAGGTATCTAGCTCTAAAAAATTAGCTGCCTAGTTACCAGAAAGCCATGCTATCTTGAGAAAAGAAGACTCTCTCTCAGTGAATGATATTTAGTCATTTCACATGGTGCAGCAACAGAAAGCATAATATATTTGCAGAAAAATTAATTTAATTATAAACTCCTATTCAGTCTGCTAAATGAAAAATTCTCTGATGCCTATTGTACGTACAAAAAGGGAAGAATGAAAAATCTATCTTGCAAGAAATTTAGGTTAATCAATTTTTTACAGTCTTTTCTTAAGCTAGCTAAGACCTTAGTCACTAATGAAACCGGTAAACAGACTATCTCTTTATTATAATAAATTGAAAATCTCAAATGTTGGTTAAATTAAGTCTATCTGTTGATATTTGGTGATCAGTAAAAAACTTTACAAAGTGCTTTATAAGGTAAAATGGTACATTAATTAAAAGCAGAGCCAAAAATAGCTAGAAACCTTGCTGTTTTCTGCACCCTAGACTCCAATTTTATGATTTATTTATCCCAGCTGGTGTTCCCCATCTATCAGAGCTTTCTTTGGCCTCCATGTAGATGCAGGAGTTTGCTGATCAGAACAGTTGCAAACTTGAGAGCTCAGATGTATTATCCTTGTAAAAGGAGGAATAGGCATATATGTCCTTTAAACTCTGTGACAGTCTAGCCCCATGCTAGTTGTGAAGATATTACTTTTTCTTACAATCCTCACAGAACCAGTTCTCTCAAAGGAGTTTAAAAGTGCATTGGCTGGTGGCTGAACCCCTTCCCGAGGCCATATGTTTCCATGGGTAAGGCACATTACTGTGCTCCTTGGCATGCTCCACGCCATACGCGAAGTGATGGCACAGCTGGTGCAAGCCTCCAAAAAAATTGCAGCTAAGTCAGCTGAAGTTTTTAGGGATGATGACATTATTGATGCAGGGCAAAAAAACCACCTTTTTTTTTTTTTTTTTGCTGCTAGGTCCACCGTGGTCTAAGTTGGGAGTCCTTGGGACAAATTGCAAATACTTCCTTTAAGACTTTGAATTTTTAGAAATTTTTCATTTATCCCCCTTAATAAATATGCACTTGTTGCATTATATAAACTCTCCTGAGAGATCCAGCTAATCCTTCTATAAGTGGGAAGAATTTGCTTGGACGGTGAGTATTGAAAAGGACTTCTTGCATGTTATTTTTCTTCTAGTGTTGTTAATCCTACAAATGAAATAAAGAGAAAAATAAGCTATGTAATAGTACTAAGATCTGCCAATTTGCTAGAATAAACTAAAAGAGTTAGAAATGCTGAATATGCATCAGCAGACATCCTTTTAGACACAGAATCACAAAAGCGAAGAACAGTTGAGGTTGGAAGGGATCTTTGGAGATTAGCTAGTCCAACCCTCCTCCTCAAAGCAAGGTCATCTAGGGCAGATTGCTCAGGAATTTGTCCATATGGGTTTTGAATATCTCCAAGGATGTAGATTCTACAACCTCTTTGGACAACCTGTCCCACTGTACAACAACTTTTACAGTAAAAAAGGTTTATATTTTGTTCAGATGGAATTTTCTGTCTTTCAGATTGTGCCTACTGCCTCTTTTCCTGTCACTAAACACCACTAAGAAGAGTCTTGTGTCTGTCTTCTTATTTGTAGGTTCATTGTCTTTGTGACTCAAGTTACCATTTTGGTATTTAAATTGAGGTGTTACCAAAATTATTTTATGGATTTAGACTACAGAGGATATTTGGATTGTGGTTTTAGGTATATTGGGTGTTTTTTAAAAAGCTCCATAAAGAATACAAAACATTGATTGTTACCAGGGCTAAATTTGTGGTTGCCCAGAATCTTTTGAGGACATATACTATTCTGCCTTAAAAAAGAATCTGTTCATATGTGGTTGCAATTCAGAACCTACTTTAGTGCAGAATAAGACTCATTAAAATTATGTTACATTTTAAAATAAGTATGAAGAAGGATTCATAAGGCTATAGGACATAAGTTCTAATTAAATGATTAATTATTAAGTGGCCAACTGAAAACCATCTTCAAAGAAAACTTAAGATTGCTTTTAGGGGAGAAAAAAAAATAGTTAATTAAAGTTAAAAACAAGCAAACAAACAAGAAACTCAAAAATCCTCAGACACAATAAACCTGTTGAAATTTTTATGCATCTAAACTACAACTCTTATTTCTGTTAATATAGGATCGAGATTGTCACCTAAGCAAGATGCGATTTCAGCAAATCAGTAGCCTCTGAATTTTGAAATTGTGCATTGGAAAATATTTCTCACTATCTTAGGCTTGTAACAAACAAAATTTTTTTCATTAATAGTAAAATAAAACAGGCTAGACACTTCTGAGGATCTCTTTATGCAGTACCAGAAAATAGCTGATATGCGATTGCAAAAGGAATTGTACAAAACCTTATTACATGACAAATTAATTTTTATTTAGGTCACATTGTATCTTTAGAGTCTCTGGCATGTACTGGAGTGAAATTTTCAGCAAGATGCTCCTACTGGTATCCAGTGAGGCACAATCTCTTCTCCAGTTTCCAGCAGAGGAAGTGAGATAAAATGGAGGTATGGGAAGGCAAGGAAGGAGAAAGGAAGGAAGGGCAAAGAGAAACAGCTGGTGAAACCAGGGAAAAATTCCATCTGTCCTTTATTGGGTGTTTACCTCTCTGAGCTGGCCTTAGCACTATTTAGTTTGAGGTTGCATGCAGGCCCTGAGGGATGCCAGAAGAAGGGAGGGATAGCATGACAGCAGAGTGTTTGAGCCTTCTGGCTAAGATCCGCAGATGTGAATGAGGACTTTGCAGTGACCTAGCTCTGTAAATCCCATTACCTGAGCTGATCCAGCTGTAAATGAACACCTGCGTGGGCTAGGAACTTAGCTGAATGCGGTACTAACTGTACAGCTCCTGGTGTGCTGTTGGCTGCTGAAGCTTATTGCACCTTAATCATGCATGCTATGTGTCTTAGTCATGCATGCACCACACCATTCCCAATCCACTTCACATTTAGCTTTTGGATCCAGAGGTGTGCTGAAAAGATATTTCCTAACTATGTCAAAGAATCAGAACATACCTTTCTGTCTATGTACAGACAAAAATTCAATTCTGTAAGCAAAAATCATTCATCATAAACAGATATATTCCAACTCCTCTCCTTATTGATCCAGTTCCAACTAAATGTAATAGGCATCTTTTCTGTTGAATTTAATGGAACCTGGATCAAATTTCTGGGAATAGATGCTCACCTGATCAGGCAGCATAAAAAATAGAGTTTATTTTCCAGCCACAGCTACCAAAGCCACTTGATTTCAAGATATTGAGGACCACATACAAAATATTCATGTATGTGCCAGGTACTTCTGCGTTAGAAGTACATTTGAAGAGAAAATTGCAATCTGCGAACAGTCATTCCACTGCAGCAAAAGGAGGCTAACTTCATCAAGTACGTTATTTGCTGTGAATTATTCACTCTGCAATGTTACCATGGTTACAGCTGTGTTACTTATCCTCACATCATTATTATTTTCTTTTTAGTCATTATGGCTACACTGTAAATAGTATTTTATTTTTTCTGAACATGCCATTTGCGACATGAATAAGAAACAAGGCTCACAGGAACATCAATATTGTTATTATATGCAACGTGGCTTTGGCATTGACATTAATGTTCCTCTGCATAAGTGCAGCATGACATTCATATAAAGCAGCCGATCAACATTATTTTGCTGCTTTTGATTTCCATACTGATGTCAATGCATAAGGTAACCTAATGAAGGCATCATAAAAATAATATCAACACTTGTATTGCCACCATTGCAGTGTATATTAGCATTAATGTAAAATATTGGTTTGAGGTGGAATCACAGCCAACTGTATTAGAATAAATGTACCTCATGAGAATATTAATGAGTTTAAAAAAAACAAAACAAAATAAAAAATGTTTATATCAAAACTGGTGGTCTCTTTCAATTAATTCCACCTTCCTATTAATTTTTTTCTAATTGTTTGCTAGTATAATGACCTCTCACAAGTTGATAATTTAGCTTATTCTTCAGTAGTGAATGATTAGTCAGCCAAAGATTTTTCAGGTCTTTGGGAGACAAAGGAAACAAATATTGTTGAGAAATTTTTCTTTCTCTGGAAAAAAGGAAGTCAGGCTCCACCTCTTTATACAGATCTCTGAGCTGAGACAATAAAAGTCTTAATGTAAAATATACTATGATGCTGAAATCACTACAGAAATTGCTAGAAATGTTTTGAATGTCGGGTATTTTATAAGCTCATTGAGTAGTTTTTATCCACAGATATGTAAGGTAGGATCTGTCTGACTTCTTTTAACTACCTACATTTAATCAGATGAAATCGCTGTTAGATACCTAGATAACTTATACTGTCTTTATGGGCAGTGGAGAGGAAGAATCACATTTAGGTATGTATTTATGTATCCTAAAGTAGATGCCTAAGATGTATCAGATGAATTACATGCTAAAAATATTTATCTCCATCACATAAATAGCTAAGACATAATGCCTGAAGCAAAACAAGACTAATCCTACCTACAAAATCTGTCTGCCCATCATGAAGCTGTTATTCTCTCTCATTTTTTTTCAAGTTTGCCTTAGGTCAAAGTTCTAAAATCACCATTTCATTGTTATAATCTCATACACTAGTTTTTTACTGATAACATATCAACACTTGTCTTAAAGTCCACATCTGATTTCTTTATTTACTCATATTGCCAAGTCTTCAAAGTTCTGAATCCATTTTGAAGATTACGATTAACCAAGATCAATTTGATGTTTGTGTAGCAGTTCCATGCTACTTAATCTTGCTTCTGTAATTCTGATTTACAAAAAAAAAATCAGATGAAGTCTTGTGTATAGCATTCAATAACACAGTCACAGAAATAACAGCTAGATTACAGAGATACAAGTCTCTAAAACTCTTATTACAGCTGCCAAAGTCCTCCCTTTGGCAAATATTGTATTTATATTGATATTTTTTCCTGTAGATTCAGGAAGTAGGTCCAGGAGCAAAAAATGAGGGAACTGGAAAAAAGGTGATGATGAGAATAATGGACCTCAAATTTCTTCTCATTAATACATTAAACTTTGGATAGACAGTTTGCTAGTTGTGTTTACAAATAGGGTAAAGGAGTAAGAGAAGCATCTGATGAGATAGGTGAATTATACTGCATATAATGCTTTACTGTTAGCTGAGAAAAAACCCACAAGGCTGAAGATGACTCAAGTAGCACTGTTAGGCCTTCACTTTAAAGGCTGCAGAACTAAGTTAAAAATCTTTTCCAAGGATTATTCATAACACAAACTGGGAAGAGATTTTATTCTATCCGCATCTCTGATCAAGTTTCAAACAGCTGCATTACGTTGACGAATCAGGAGTAGAAACAAGATACTGCTCAGAAAACAAAAATAGAAAAAAAAATTAGGCACTGCCTGCCTGCCATTACTTGCCCTGTAGAGAAAATAAAATTCTCTGGTAAGAAGTCTCTTATGTTTTTTTGTCAACACCACTCACCAACCAAAGTGTTTAGCTCCTTGCCTATATTGATGTGGATATACACATTGTTGTCCCCCCTGGTAATGTATTGGTATTCCTGTCAAGAATTGCCTCTGAATGTGTGCACCAGACCTTTGGTTCATTGTAGGCCATGAACAGTCTAATATAATTTGATTTCTGAGAGGCTGTACAGCCTACATAGTTATCAGTCATGGCATTTCATGGGCTTGTTGTTCTCCTTTCTTCAGGAGTCCTCGTGCAGGTTTTTTCGTGATTAATAAGGTATATGTGTGCTGTAGCCCTGAGCAGTTGTCCTCTGAAATGTTCAGAAACACATGTAGTGACAAGGATTTATCTTTTAACATTTGTATAGTGCAGCAGTATATCAGTAAGTAGGTCAAGGTACACATGGGATGTTCAGTGCCTAAATGTGCATTTCACTTGCTGAAGATGTTGTCATTGTTCTTGATACATCCACAGAGATCCAAACCTTACCATTTCTTTTCCATACTTTTCTCATGCTAGAATGAAATGCAGCTGTGATAGCTTCTGCTCTGGAAATTAAAGCAATCTGCCCTCTATATGTTTCCATTCAAGAGTAAAGGATGGGAGAGACTGGTGGATATTTGACAGAGTGAAGAGTATTTTCCCTCTGGTTTCCTTGCTTGATAATATAATCTGGGAAGCCACAGTCTAATATCAGATTCTAAATCCATAGTACCTTCTGCGCAGCCAAAGAAAGCAATGTTTAGATCATCTATAATTCAGATCTCTTAGGAGATCATCCTTCTTCCATGTGTGGAGTAGACAGTATGATTTTGTGTGTGAATATTTAATGGGAGTTATTCCGTATCTTCCTTTCAATATCTTTTTTTATCTTGTGAAGTGCTAGGACATTTGTTCTGCACTTCTATCTGTTTTAAAATGCATTTGACACTTTACAAGGAGGCTATGGTAACTCACGGTAGTGTTCTTTGGTCATCATCTGTGAAGGCAGGTTTGTGAACCTTAAGTCTCCTTCTGTTCTGGCAAATTAAACACCATCAGGGCATGCCTCCAGCTACTGGAACTTTGTCATTTTAATTGTTAAATTATTCAAATGGTTCAACTGTTATCTGGTTAAATTATTTAACGGGTTTTGGCGTGAGTCAGCTAACACTCTCCAAATGCATCCCAAGCACAGTTTTGGAATTAACTCGGTCTGGAGACTCTTTCCAAAGTAGTTCGGATGTGGTCATCTGTGTTGAAAGCCAAGATAAAGTTTAGTAGTGGAGGTTAAGTCTGTATGTCTCTTGTAAGCCCATAAACCAACTCATTTTCAAAATCATCTATTTCAACTGTTTCAGTAACTAATTGGCTTGTTTTCCTTATTAATATTTTGAAATAGTATATTTATTTTTTCCTCAGAATTCAGCAATTAAACCCACTTCTAGAGCATATATCTGTTATTACAATGAAGCATATTTATTTAAAAATGTAAGAATCTGTGACAACAGCTAGTAATTAAAGTTCTACTTGTATTAAGATTATTACTTAGGAAGATATATATAAAAGTTACAACATAAAAAGGGACATAAATGTAGTAGAACACTTTTTAATAAATTGTGAAGGAATATTCCTGGGAATTTTCTTTCAGCACCTGCTAAGTTGTGGTGACAACATAAATATATATTGCAAATTTAGGGACAATGAAATCAGTATGAAAATACAGGATATATTCTTGATTACTTCTGGCTTTTGAAGAAGGGTTTTATCGTGGGATCTGAAACTGCAAGTGAAACTATTTTTGGAGTTACTTGGTATAATTATCAGATCATTTACAGGAACATGTAATTACTCTGCAGTACATCATCTTTAATAGATAGATTTTTTTCTTTTACTTGCCAGAGGTCTGATCTTGTATCACTGAAATGAAAGGATGATTTGCCAATGTCCTTAGTGCCATTGGATCAGACCATAATACACCAACTCTTTTTGTAAAAATGTTCTTTGAATAAATCTATTTGTGCCAAGTTTATTTCAACAATTCATGGTAACCAAATAAAAATAAATGTAAGATTAAATTAAAAAGTAAATGTAAAACAAAAAATAAAAATAAAATCCAGAGTTTAGCACAACTGTTAAACATAATGATTTTACCTTGATAGGTTTTAATATATTTTTTTTTCCTGTGTCATTACATTTGCATACACTACATTATTAGACAGAACTCACATCTTCTGTGAAGGAGAAATGACAAAGCAATATCATTATATATTGAAATCAGATGACTCTGGCTCAGGAAAACAGAGTTTTATTCATTCTTTTGGTACTGGATGTCGTAGATATTCATGTCCTGCTTCCATTTAACTATGTGCAGAACTGATGTCTTGGAGTCATACTTCACAGAGGTATGGTCTGATTTTCACTGAAGGTGTATTCGTTTGAGACCTTTCAGTAAGTGGTCATGCCATGGGACTATTCAGCCACTTAATGTTACTCCACAGTTTATATTTCAAGCCCTACCTCTTCACCTTTAGTGCTGTTTTAGAAATGCATGCTGCTTTGTGCTTTCATATTTATCTTACATTCTTTGTATTTTGACAACTTATCCATCACCATTAAAATCTGAAAGATTTTACCTTTGGAGACAGCACAGCTTTAGACCTTGGAATTAAAATCTTGAGTAAATATTGAAGGATATTTTCACAGACTGTCTTCAAAATCTGTAAACCACAGTTGCCTGCAAGGCATCTGTAACACAGCTATGCAGAATTTTTGGGGAACTGGAAGACCTCTGGTTTTATCAGGAAAAGCAGCATCACAGAGTAAAACTTGCAAAATAATAAAAATACTGTTCCATATCTGGTGCCATAATTCCAGTTTAATAGTGGAGAACTTCTGCTGTGTATTTGCTTGGTGCATGAGCATTATATGTTTATCTCAGCAGTTAGCTGAATTAGGTAGAGAAGAGATATGTCCTGAGGCAAAAATCTGGTTGTGCACATTGTAGTGATGGTTGGCCACCATTATTCTTGTATTTTGTTCCATAGTTCCTCCTCTTGGTTTCAGTGAAAATGCCACTACTGTTAGAAAACCAGAATCATTATGGTTCTTTGATGTTTGGTGCTGCCTTACTTATTTGCAACACGTATGCCCCAAAATTAGGACAGGTACTAGTCCTTGCCTCTTCTTTCTATCCCTATGGAAGACACTAGTACAGAGAAAGACAGAACCATCTGCTCACACACTCAGCCTCCCAGAAACTTCCTGAATTCCACTCAACCCACAGCAACTGCTGGAGTCATGTAATTTGTTTGGGTTAGATGTTATGAGGTTCAGCTAGACCACTGCACTGTTTCAGGGAATGAGAAACATATACAATAGGCAGTGGTATACCTTCATTTTCCAATGTAAGTGTAAAACTCTGCTGCAGGCAGGAGTTTCAGGGTACAGGCCCCTCTAGAAAATCTGCATTTCTCAAAATGGCATTAATCAGTGCTGAAATATTAATATGTAGATTTTATAGTTTGCCCAGGCACAGCTCTAATTCCCTGCTTTACTTACAATATGAACACTTTGATGCTGCACAAACCTAGGACCCCATAACCACTACCCGCAGTCATGTCACGTTCTCAATGAAATGTGGAGGGGTGGGGTGGAGAAGGGAATCATATTTTTTTATGAACAAATTTCTATTGTGTGTCAGGAAGGTATTATAAGCAAGCAGTGAATAATTGGCATAATTTGTGACTTTATAACAAGAGAACTTCTGGACACTACTTTAAATGAGATAATTTGTCATTGCAGTAAGTCTGTCCCATATAAACATTACTGTTAATAATGCTGACACTGGTTGGCTGAAGGGAATAAGCTTTTCGATAAGTTCAAACATAAATTTTATTGATGAAAACTGCAATACAAAAATCATGATTTTGTCCTTTTAATGTTAGATTCCTTTTAATGAAGTTTCTAGCTTTTTATAACTGTTCTGGTCCTGGTCTTATACATATACTAAACCTTGAAATAAGACTACTCTGCTGTCCAGACAGGTGCAGAACTCTGATGAGCACTACTAGGATTTTCATATTTGCAATAAATGAGAATAGGCGTCAAAATAAAAAGGTGGATTCAACATCCATATTTGAAAGGTCTGCTCTTTACTTCCTCTTCCTTTCAATATGATTAGCAAAAAAAAAGGATGCCCAGAAAAAGAAACAAAGAAAGAAAAAAAAATTCCATTCCTACAGGATCATCTAAAGGTGATTTATTTGTCAATTGTTTAATCGTTAATTACATCTTCCACCTCAGGAAACAAATCTTACCACAATAAATTGAGAAAGAAAACCTGTATGTGAAAGCATTTCAATGTTTGAAATGTGCCTTCATTTCAGTGGTCCTAGCTATATGAAATTCTTTTAGCTATGCTTTTCACTACTGCAAATAAACTAAAACAGAGGATAAGCAGAACAAAACTCTGCTTTCAGAGACAAGAGTGTAAATTCAGAGCAAAATGTATTGATAATGGCATTGCTGTAAATTTATTTCTACTCACTACAAGTGGAATATAGCTATCTGTTATGGTCAGATCCTGTTTCAGTTTTGATAGTGGGAAAACTCCTTTGACATCAACTTAAATAGGTTATGTTTTGAAATGCATGGGTAGTACTATACAGCTGCTTCTGTTTAGTCCCCTGTGCTAATACAGCATCAGACCCATTTATATGGTGAAAAGACAAGCTTACTGCAGAATTGGTGCCAAACAAAGACAAATGACACCCTGACATAATCTGAAAATGCATGAATTTCTCAATAGCTTTTAGATTGGTACAGAGAGTATGAGACTTCTGTTATCTCACTTCCATTTACTTTATTTCCTGGACTTCTTGAGTCACGGAGTGAAAGGCATGGATAAGAGGTACGTTATTACTCTGTGGAGCACTTCTTAAACCCCCTTTTTTTAAGGTACCGTAAAATTAGACTCATTAGTAACTGTGTAGTCTGTAATGCTTGTGTACGTTCTTATACCACACTCTCAATGTATCTGTGTATTGAATTAAACAGAAGGATGAACATCTGTCTTGTGCTTGTCCTCTTGTCTTCTCTTTGGGGGAAAATGAGCAGAGTAGTGTGTTTTAGTTTGAAAGATAGCCAGGGGAATAATAGGTTTGAGCTAGCATAACACAACACAGCATGCATCTTGACAGGAGGGTAGTGAGGTATCTGATGGTCCTTAATTTCCCTGGGAGAGGATTCTGCAATAGTAGACCAAGCTCACAAAGTCTGCACCAGTAACTTTTTAATACAGAAAATTCCTTAGTGCCAAAGGAACAAATTGATTTTGTGTTGTCTTTCTCACAGTACTTAAATCAGTATTTGGTCCCCTAAGTAAGGGGATAAACTGACATCTCGAAGATAGGGGTTATGGTGCTTTTGGAACTTTTTTATCAGGTGCACTGGGTCAGGAGCTGGGGCTTGTTCACACGGCCACGGTCAGTGAAGACCCATGCTGCCAATTCAGCTCTGGCTGGAGTCTGGTATGTGCCAAAGACCACAACCCTGGGTGGGCAGCTTTACTCTGGTTCAGTTGAACAATGATAAAAGTGAAGTGATGAATATTAGATCACTGCTTCCTGGTGGAAAAAAACAGGACTTGGGACTGTTGAAAAAATTGCTCAGGGGTGGTCCCCCAGACTTTACCATCAGTGAGAAATTGAGGAACAATTGTGCAGTACAGACTGACGTGACAACTTGAAGATGTATACTTCCCAGGGCAAATGACGATAAGGATGGCTTCTGACTCTCAAGGTATTTGTCATGAACATAATTCAAGCCTTGTTTTTGTTCATCTTCAATTGGTATCCTTAGTCAGATGATCCTCTCCAAGTGATTTGCTGATAGAAACAGTTTTCTGTTCTGAAAGATAAGTCACAAAAATAAACAAGGGTAACACCAATAAAAGCTGCTCCATGACATAAGTTTTGAACAATGAAAAACTGATATTCACTGGTTTATGGCAGAATGGCAGATAAGACAACAATGAGAATTCTTTCTGCTATATTCAGCTGGATTACATCGATTTCACTCTTTCATTTCAGTTTTTTATTTATCAAAAGTTCCTCAAACTACTTAACTACCAGAAGAGTCATATCTAAACAGTCATCTGATTCTGTAAAGTCAATTTAAACACATGAAAACTCTCATTTAAACTTAATGAGATAACTTACCTGTCTGAAGATATGTACCTGCTTAAATACTTTGCTGAAGCGCAGGACAAAACACTGCTTGCAAGTACCAACTATTGATACGGAATATCAAATACTTGTGGAGAACTTAGTGACTGATCTACAGAGTTAAGGTATCCCCCAAAATAATTATATGAAATTATATATTTTTCACTATTCATGATTTCTCTCATATTGCCTGAGCATGAAAGGCTTAAACTGTCAGTTTTCATAATTATTTGCAAATATATTAATCTTTTTTTTTTCTTTTTTTTAAATCAAATCTTGTCAGTTTGTAAGAAATACCAAGCCATGAGTCATATACACTAGATAGCACAGGGACTAGTGTCTACTTCTCTCTCTGTAAATAGCAGTTGGAAGGAAGGGTCAGGAATGAGATAATAATGGGTCTTCTAGTGACACTGGTGCCTTGAGGCCCAGCCTAGCAAATGAATTGTAGTCTTACATACATGTAGCAGTACAAGAAGCTAAAATACATAGTATCATAGAATCATAGAATCATAGAATGTTTTGGGTTGGAAGGGTCCCCTAGAGGTCATGTAGTCCAACCCCCCCTGCAACAAGCAGGGACACCTTTACCTAGATCAGGTTGCCTAGAGCCCTGTCCAACCTGGCCTTGGATGTTTCCAGGGATGGAGCCTCCACTACCTCTCTGGGCAACCCCTTCCAGTGTTTCACCACCCTCATTACAAAGAATTTCTTCCTTATATCCAGCCTATCCTATCCTTTAGTTCAAAACCATTACCACTTGTTCTGTCACAGCGGGCATTGATAAAATGATTGTCTCCATCTTTCCTTCTTTTGATGCAGCCCAGGAGATGGTTGGCCTTCTGGGCTGCCAGCACACATTGCTGGCTCATGTCCAGCTTTTCATCCATCAGTACCCCCAAGCCCTTCTCCACAGTGTTGCTCTCAATCCTTTCTTCCCCCAGCCTGTACTGATACTGGGGGGTGCCCCAACCCAGGTGCAGGACCTCGCATTGAGGTTCACACAGATCCACCTCTCCAGCCTGTCCAGGTCTCTCTGGATGACATCCTGTCCTTCTGGTGTGTCAACTGCACCACTCAGCCTGGTGTCACCTGCAAACCTGTTGAGGGTGCACTCGATCTCACTGTCTATGTCATTGATGAATATATTAAAAAGCACTGGTCTCAGTACAGACCCCTGAAGGACACCACTTGCCACCGGTCTCCATCTGAACATCGAGCTGTTGACCACTACCCTCTGGATGTGACCAACCAACCAATTCCTTATCCACCAAACAGTCCACCCATCAAATCCATAGCTCTCCAATTTAGAGAGAAGGATGTTGTGGGGGACTGTGTCAAAGGCATGCAAATTGCATATTTCCTAAGGTCAGATCAAGGCCAGAAGAGCACACATCCTGAATTGAAGTGAATAGAGGGAGGACAAGAAAATACCCTTTGAGCAAGCTAGGACAGTGTGGTTCTCAGCAGTGACACCAGAGGAACTACTCCCCCCACCATCATAATCTGAAGGAGATATTTCTTAGATTTTTCTTTTTGTGCAGATAAACCAAAATTTTCTTTTTAATTTTTTTCCCCTAACATCACAACAGAGAGCATGGACTAGACGGATATACAACTCCTCAGCACATACACACAAGCAGAAGTGTGTGCACGTTAGGAGAGCAACCACTGGTAAGAAACCCCACAGACGTTTTCAGTTCTTAAAGGTTACATATATGATGTATTTTAGATATCTTGAGGCATCTAAGTGATTGGAATTGGTTTTGGTCACTTGAGCTCAGACATACATTTTTCTATTTATTAGGTTCCTGTGAATATATCTGAGAGAATGAATAAAATTACAGAAAGCTTAATCAAGATGTAATCATTGTTTTTTTAATGTATAGGAAAGGAGGACAGTACTATTCAGTGGTTTTACGTGTACAAAATCAACTTTTCTGATAAGGATCAGTATTCAGTTGCTAAAGTACTGTGAGCACATCAAAGAATTTTTGCTTCTCAATATTAAACACAGCTCCATTTTATGTTGCATAGAGGGCAAGATGAGTTGTAAATAATTTCTACTTTGTCATGACAGTCATCTCTTTAAAATATTAAAGTAACCTCTTCCATTTAATGAATCATATTCCTTTAAGTAAAGTAGAAATTGAATTATGTTTCTTTCAATACAGAAGTAAATAAAACAAGCTGGAATAGTTTTCCAAATAATTTAAAAAAATTTTTAAAGGAACAATTTCTTCCACTTTATATATTCGGGTCAGAATCGGCAGCTTAGCTGGCAAATGAAGGTAGTAGAAATATATAATAATTCAGACTACTTTATCTGTGTTTAATAACTAGTTATTGACTTGTTAGGAGACCAACATAGAGATTTATTGCTTAAACTAAGAGATTATTATTGAGGGAGGCAAAGCCTTTGTAAATATTAGGCTGTTACGGTCAATAAATCTCAGTAATAGCGGCCTATACTTATTATACACTAGTTCAACAAACTACTTCTGGAATAAGATTAATATTAAGACTGTAAACCAAACTTTTTGAGAGACTGCTGAATGTTCACACTTCTAGTCCTGTCCTATGAAGCTCATGTAAGGAGATCCTGAGCATCTTCTTTTTTTTGCCTGTGAATATGGTTCTTCTCATATCATAGTGATTGAATGCATTGACTTCAGGGAAAGCAGAATCTTACTCTTGAACAAGAACATAAGTGAACTTCTGAAGCTATAAAGTATCTGTTAGCCAGGAGTATAAGAATGTCTGCTCAAAAAGCTTCACTAAACCATTCCTCTTCTCAGTCTGTACTGGAATGAATGTAGTGGATGAATGGCCGTATTTATCCCACCAAGATCACCTTAAATTACACCTGAGCTCCCCTACTGTCTTTCGTCAGTTCCATGCAAATTTTCAGGTATTTGAGCCAAAGACGTTTTCAACATTTGACTTTGACTGACTTAGATAGGTTACCTACCTACGGCTTCTGAGTCACAATTTCTGTCTGTGGTATAATCTGAATTCTCAAGTATTCCTCTTGGGGATGTTGTTGATAGCGGTCTGCCTTCTAAAACTTTGACGTGTTTTGCTTCAACTGTTCTGTATATCCAAGGCAAATTGAAAACATTTCCTCAGCAGCAATTTTTTTTTTCTTTAGTTATTCCCCCCCGCCCCCGGGGATAAATTCCCTATATTTTTATTGTAGAGCTTAGTGACTTAACTGCACTTGTTCAAAAGAAATATAATCTAACCAAGTAGCTACACCCATACTAGCGTAAAGACAATGCAAATTCATTTAACTGCCACACTGTCAGAAATTAGTGTCAGAAATTGAACTGTTTCATTTCAGGCCCACAATATAAAAATAAGTCTTCCTGTTTTGGGATTATTACACATTTCATATTTGAATTTTCAAAAAAATGTCGGGTTTTTTTTTATTTTCTGAAAATATCAATGTTTCCACTTTTTATTACTGCAAAATGAAAGAAAAAATTATGATAGATGAAGGAAGCAAAATTAAAGACCAAGAGCTATTTTTGCCTAGGATAGTCCATTTTTCAGTCTGCTATGGGTATTTGAAATATAATTTGCTTTCTATGACTATGTTTATAGCCCTCTACTTAACTATTGTCATCTCAGAAAACATATGCATAACAAAATCAGGTTACATTAGAGTCTCCATTCACAAATTAAAATAATAAACTTCCAGGGTATATTTAGAACAGAATATGTTAAAACCTGTTCTTCTTTTTAACCAGAAAGCTCAACAATTGGTAAGAACTGAAGGGTAGATAATCTTGCACACATTATATATTATTTTCCAAGCTTTTAATAATGATCATAAAAGAAATTTTGGGGGAGTTAAATTTTTTTTTTTTTTGGTTTCAGTGAATTCTGAAAAACTGTTTATTCTCATTTGAACCTCACTGGTTTGAAATAGGAATATGTTTGGAACCTTGCTGTGAATTACATAAATTTTAATGAGCTTCAACTTTTCTCCTTCCTTCTGCAAGGTTGTTTCAGACATTCAGAACACTGATTTTTAAAATGCTGAAAAGTTGAACTGACAGAACTCTTTAAAAACTTGCATGTATATGAATCAACTTTGCTTACAAAGTAGCGGCAGACAATTTATTTATATGGACAGTCTTAGACACTGTCATGGTATTTATGGGGCAAGCATCATACCATTACAGAATGAACACTGGAAATTATTGGTTTGGCCTTCTAACCCAGAGTTCAGGATAAATAATAATTTATTTTCTTCTCTGCAGTTTTTTTTTTTTTTTTCCTAAAGAAAAACTCATTTTAGGTACAGAATCTGACTTTCAATGATGTGATGTTTTCACCCAATTTTCCATCTGGCTTGACTGATTCAGAAGAAGGTCAAGTGATTAGCCCAAGGTCACAGACTGAGTCATTGACTCAGTCAGATTAAAAACTAGCAGTCTGCCTTCTGGAGAACTTTTTTGGGGAAGATAAAGATTGTAGTAAGACAGAGCCGTATTTGAGCACAGAATAAGGTGTTTTTTTTTTCTCCTGGTTAATATGTTTCACTGTCTACTACAAAACATTTTTATATATCCAGGCTCTTCAAGATTCTATGTATCCTACTTTTCCTGTTGCAACTAACACCTTCCAGAGGTTCTGGTGGCTTCTGCTGAGAGGGAATAAAATACATTTTGACTGCACTGGGCCCTGATTTAGACTAAAATTGGTTTCATTTCCTGGGCCACATTGCTTCAGCAAAACAGGTATCTTATCCTCATTAGGGACAGTTACAGTGCTAGATTAATTATGCTGACTGACCAGAGCAGACAGTGATGTGAATGATCTGCCTCTTTTACTCTGCTGTGTCCTACCCCTCTTATGTGTGGAGGCCTGGTAGCAGGGTGCAGCTTTGTAACAACAGACGGCTCAGCACAGTAGCTTGACTTCAGGTGAGGGAATGTGCAAAAATGCATCTCATTTCACCCTGTGTTTGCTTGGCTTTTCTTTTCTTCAGCTGTCTATTTTGTTACTTCTACTACTTAAACACAGCCACCTCTTATGTCTTCAGGTATGTGATGTAACTTGACTGACGACTCAGACTGTAAACTGTAGTGTAATAGAGTTACATTGAATGTCTCCAAAAATAAATAAAAATTTTCTTCATGTCCTGTAGACTGTTTCCCCAGTTGTGAACAACATATTCCTTTGATTTGCTATGTGCATCTTGGTCTCTGGTCTTCCCAAGGCACAGGGGTCAGTGGCTGGAGACGGTGCCCTTGCCCAAAGTCAGGGGATGGTGGCCAGCGGAAACCCCGCAACTGCAAAGTTTGTACCTATTAAATTTCTGTGGGGTGTTTGTCTTTTTAACAAGGAAAGGAAATATCCCACCAGACAATGCCTAACTAAAATAAGTCACGAAGAGTCTGAAGTATCTTCAAGTTTTAATTGGCAAGAGCAGAGCAAGGCTGGTTTCTGATAAGCATGTCAGCTGCAGCCTTTTGGTGTAAAACTTATGGGAAACAAGAACCTTACCCCTTTCACAAGCCCTTTTTGCAGTGCACCAAAGTACAATCTAGCATTTCTTTAAATTTGCAAATATATATATTTAAACACCATCCTGCATTCTTCTGAGAGAGGGGTTTTTTTTCATTCATACAAGAAGAAAATCCCTGATATACATATAAATATATATCTAAAGTACATTCATATTGAAATGTGTGGGTGCTCAGAAAAATGGACATGGATGCATACAAACATCTGGAGCGTACTAGTTCAAACGCAAAACAATCTTGGACATTTGAATTCAGCATATTGATGAAGTATGTGTATGCAAAATGTAATATAAAATCCTGTGCTGTTAGTGTGTGTGTTCAGTTGATAAGAAATGTGCTTCTGAAAGTTTGGATACAAGATTAAAAAAAACATATTTGTGATATAGGAGATTCAGCTTTTAAAATCTGAAGAACTTCATTCTCATGTAACTGTTGAAAGATTAGAAACAGTGAATAAATAATCCTTTCAGAATATATTTTTTCTGTAAGTTCATGTAAGTAATAGCTAGTATGTGGGATGTTTTGCTGTTATTTAAATAATATTGAATATACATGATTTGCATACAGAATTTGGATGAGACAAGTATTTTCCAGTGTTATATAAGTGAGGAGTAGTATGTATTGTGGTTTTGATACATCCAGTATCAAACAGAGATTTTGCAAGGGCAGTTAAAATGCTTGAAAACACTTAAAAAAAATTTTGCTCTGAATGGTTTTGAAATGATAATGAACTGAGCTATAGGTTAATGTATTAACTTGGCATCAGACAGAAAAATGAAGATTTTGAGAGCATGGGTTTATTTCGGACTTTAAATGTTATTTATGTAATCGTTCACAGAAATTAGTGCTTTCTGTTTGAAAGGGAGATTTGGGGTTACAAATATTGAAAACAATTGTAGATAGTACATTCAGGATTGCTGTGTTAATTCACTTGCCATTTTCACAAGAGAACCAATAATGTTTTGTGTCTCTGATAATTTTTTCTAATTTCTGTGTAATTGAGGTCTACTTCACTAAATTTTTCTGGTGTTGTACATTGCATAGCATTATCTGCATGGTAGGTTTATTTTGAGATATTCAGGAGGTAGAAATGATCTTCTGGTTATTTCAGTGGATTAGGGAATATTACATAGATTCTTTACCACAGACTTCCTATTTAACCATAGGATAATTACGTAACTTCTGTGCTTCAGTTGCTTTTCCCTCTAAATTGATTATAGCCCTTAGATTGCAAATTCTTTGCACAGTAAGCGGAATTCTGTTATTTATCGTGGGTCTTTTTTGCTACCCTGACAAAAATATATTCAAGTATATGTTAAAATACATTTGCTGTGCTGTCATTTAGAGCGACCTCGACAGGCAGGAGAAATGGGGCAACATCATAAAGTGCAACAAAAAGAAATGCAAAGTCCTGCATCTGGGTAGAAATACCTCTATGCATTCATACTAACAAGGGGATAACAAGATGGAGAGCAGCTTGTCAGAAAGGGCCCTTGGGATCTTGGTGGACATCAAGTTGGCCATGAGCCAGCAATGTGCACTTGCAGCAAGGAAGGCTAGCAGCCTCCTGGGCTGAAGAAGGGCATTGGCAACAGGTTGAGGAGGTAATACTTCCCTTCTTCTCAGCACTGGTGAGACACACCTGGTGGACTGTGTGGAGTTCTGAGCTCTAGTACAACAGAAACATGGACATACTAGAGAAACTCCAGCAAAGAGCCACAAAGATGATTAAGGGACCAGAGCATCTGATGTACAAAGAGGGCCTGAGAGAGCTGGAACTCTTCAGTCTGGTGAAGAGAAGAGTCGGGGGGATATATACCTAATAAATCATAAAGTTTTGTAAAGAGCCAGGCTCTTCTCAGTGATGCTCAGTGAAAGAACAAGATGCAATGGGCACAAACTAAAATACAGGAAAATCTACTTAAATATAAGAAAACAGTTTTTTATATTGAAGGTGGTCAAACACTGGCACAGGTTGCCCAAAGAGGCTGTGGAGTCTCCATCCTTGGAGATATTTTATGTCTGACTGGACATGGTTCTGAGTAGCCAACTGTCATTCATGCTGCTTTGACCAGGCGGGTTTGGCCTAGACCTCCTCCATAGATACTTTCCAACCTCTACCCATTGGTGATTCTGTGACATATGTCCTGCTAATAGTAAGATTGTCTGTGCAAAATTATAATATCACCCACATGGAGAAGAATCAGGATGAAGAACCGTGCTGCAATACAATAACAATACTATATTGTACTCTTTATTATGTTCAAGTGTCTTCATGATAATTTCAAATACTACAGATACACAATCTTTTTATTTTTCCTTTTTTTTTTTTTTTTTTTTTTAAGGTTTCGTTTTCAACGTTCTGATGGGACCAGATAAAGCTTGTCGTGTGGGCTTGTGGTTCATGTTACTTTTGTTGGGAGGAAGCTTCCTTATTCTTAATATTCTTGCTTAATGCTTCACCTGAAATATTTCAGTGCATTTCAAGCCTTAAGCAGAAATCTCAGCACAAATTATAATGTCAGCAAAGCCATATAGCTTTGCACTGCATTTTTAATAACATATATAGCTGTTTGCATGTCTTAAGACAGTTGTAATGAAATCAGACTTGAAAGAATAAATATTTCCAACTCTTTTTTTTTTCAAA
This sequence comes from Egretta garzetta, assembly GCF_000687185.1. NCBI lineage: Eukaryota > Metazoa > Chordata > Aves > Pelecaniformes > Ardeidae > Egretta > Egretta garzetta. The sequence continues at coordinate 4,217,875 of NW_009258947.1, forward strand.
GGACTGCACACATGGGATCAAACTGTATGTGCTGACTTCAGTGAAAGTACCATTTCATCTACTCTTCTAATGATTACTTACATGAGGCCAGGATTTCACTGTATTGCTTCAAAATGCCAACACAAAATCATGCAACAATGCTTACAGTTAGCATTTCAGCAAATCCCATAACTCCAGCTTGCTTATTTGGGTGATTTGTCTAAGACTAAACTCCATTTAATCTGCTTTTACTTCAGCCAAGTCAGTAACTCTTGATTTTGATGGCTGAAGTGGTTCCCTAGTGGGGAAAAACAAAGTCACAAGTAAAAGCGTTAGGCACCAACTCATCACTCAGAGGCTCTGTATTTTCACCCAAAATGCAACTGTTACGTGTGAGTACTTCATCACCCTGCAAGTCGCCAGAAAGGCCACCCTCTTTACAGGTATCATGTATTGGTATTTGGTGCAGTTTGACTAATATTCAGGCCAGTGACTTTAAAGCACCTTACACTGGCTGCCTCCTTTATTAGGGACCAGAAATTCCAATCAGAGGAAGAACTCTGTACCCACTGACTGGTGTGGGTTACACTTTGCACTGCAACCATCTATTATAATCAAAATGAATATCAGAAAAAAAGTAAAAAGTAAAAATTGAGTTTATGATGTCAGGTCTCTGGTCACTCTGTGTCTGCTCAAGAGAATGAGGATCAATGTAGCTGGTCAGCTTCCTGCACTGGACTTCCCCAGAGCTTTGCTTGTCACCTTGGTGGCAAAAAAAATGGTCATTTATCTTACTTTCACAACATGTTAAATGTGCTATGGTGGAAAAGCCTAATGTGTGGAAACATTTTCACTGACAGATGTGAACATTTATCAGCTTAGGTAATGCCATTCAGGTTTGTGCTAAAGTGCGTGGCAGCAGGAGAGACTCCTCCTGTAGGCATTTGAATAGCTCCATAATCCTGCTTCTAGTATTCTACACATGGAGTAAAATGAAAGCAGAAGTGGTAAAATAAAAAAGAACACATTACTTATGGTTTTCAAAATATATAAGCTTACAACAACTCCAAAATGTTGAACCAAACTTTTGACCAGCTTGATGGTTTTCATTAAAATCTTGAGCTTTTCTAAGTTCCTGTATAAAAAGTAATAGCTTTTCCTCTCCATCTCCTCAAAAAACCATCTGTGATCTATTTCTGAATGACAATGCTTACAAAAAATTGTAATGAACATCCGGTTTTAATACAGAAGTCAACAAGCCAACATAAGGAATCACTTTTCTTCTTCCACAGCTGAACACCATGGAAGGCTATACCATAACTACTTATCTCTGAACTGCAACTCGAGATACTATGAAAAAAAGTCATATTTTGAAGCAATCAGGTTGTGGCTCTTTGTAATAAATTCTTCTTCAGTTTCTTGATAGGTGTTGCCATTAATAGATAGACAAACTATAATTGCACACAGGGTATGGCAGAGAGCAGTTTTGGTTTCTAATCCGTTCTTATGTGTCAGTCTTGTGTGCTGGCTGTTCAATTTTGAATAAGATGCAGCTCTGTAAACACAGGAAGGTACAAAACTGCACCCTAATTACATAAGTAACATCATATGGTGGTAAATTAATTATAAATTATTTAGCCTAATTTAAATTTGCTTTGGTTTTTCTGGGAGTTGCTAAAAGATTTCAAAACTCATCATGCAATTAATTTTTTTTACACAGCAAATCATTTTCCATTCTGATTCTTTTTTTCCAGTTGTCATCCAAATTTTAGCCTTCAGCTAAAACTGCTGCAGTTAAATTTGCTTTTCAAAGAGTATTCAAATGTTAAAGAAAATAGGACAATCTTGATTGAAATTTTATATTCAGTAGTGCGAAACTTTTCATATATGTTACTTATTCCTTAACTAAAATTGTTTTCCAGGTCATGACTAAAAAATTTTGCTTTGCTAAAGAACATAGTCCTTTCCTGAAAATCATATTTATTGTAGATGAAAAATGCAAAATGTAAATTTGAAGGTAGTTTCGACTATCAGTTCAATAACATGAAATTGTAGGTTAGACAGGAAAAAAATATTTTTTTAAATAATGTTGGATGGCATTTTAAACAGGAAGTTGCACTTCAGGACGAAAAAAAAAAAACATTTATTGGAGAAAATATTATTTTCAGGATCATTTCAATTACCTTCCAAGTAATATTTTGGGAAACACTTTTGGACATTTGCAAATGGTGTATTCAGAGCCTAAAAGAAACCGATGAAATACTTTTGTTGCTCGTGGTATTAACGAGCCATAAAATTTGATGTACAACATTTGATAAATTCACCTTCATGCAGAAGTGTCTTCAGTTAAATTCATCTAGAGTGAAGTTTTTATGGTCCCTTAGATTATTGCACCACAAATTTTCACCTTTGACTACTGAGTTGTCCATCACAAGATTATGGTTTGCACATTTCACTGCTTGATAACTTGCAAGATCAAGACTTTAAAACATTTATGCAGTTTTAAAATTCAAGTACTATTTGTATTATTATATTAAAAAATATTTATTCTGAACATCTCAAAAATTATAAGAATGGACCAGTAGCCACTACTCCTTTTGCCCAAAGAAATTGGACATCACAGATGAGAGATTTTAATATTTCTTTAATTGGTGACCTATACAGTTTTACTTTCCAAAAACTAAACCATATTGCAATAATGAACTTTCAGATAGGAAAGGTCATTCGTCATTAAATTGTTTTAGGCTTAATCTAAGGTAATTGTCACCAGGCACAACCATCCTGGGGAAACAAAACAAAATAAAAACCCCAAATTGTCAAACAATCAAACAGCCCAAACCAACCAAACCAGCCAATCAATCACACAAAAACTCTCACAGGGAAGGATCCTGGAGCAAGCAGATCATCTTAGAAGCAATGTTAGGGCAGTTTCTGTGCCTATGCTGTAAGCTTTGCCCCTCACTCAGACTGAATAGCTGCTGCTGCATACCATTTGCAGTTACGGTCTTACACTGGAGACTCTTTCGCTGCTCTCCATGATGTGTGAAGACAACTGTGGACAGCAACAACAAACACATTATGTTAGACAGAAGATAGAAAGCACCTTAGGGCTGCATTGTTAGCTGTTCAAGAGAGTTTGAGAATATTGCATACAAAATTAACTTTTTCAGAAGTGTTCAGAATCTGGCTCATCATGTGAAATCAGATTTTAAAAGCAGGCAAGGGTATATCAAATATAAGTTATGTACCCTCGAATATCTCAACTTGTTGAGCTCTTCTGACACTTCTGGTCATACTGATTTTATTGACATAAAGGGGTTATTCAGTAGAAAATCTGGTGATTGAAAGAAATAGTGACAGAAACACACTGAAAATCTGGGAAACTATTGCAGAAAGTGAGGATAGGCAGCAATACTTTAAAAATAAAAATGAGGGTATTTCACATTCCCTGGTATTACCAGAAGTGCAAAATGAAACAATAGCTATTAGCTTGGCACATCGAAAAAGACCAACGGTATAGTGGTTACTCAGAGATGTTGCAGGAGATGTGGTGTGCAGTAAATCAGTTTGTGATGCTACAGTAGTGAGTGGATTTGAAAGTAATTTCAGGCAAAAGGGCACTTGAACATTCTTTGGGAACAGGAGGATTAACAACAGTGACAGGAGGCAACAGCGGAGACTTTACAAGGTTTGCACACAGAGCAGGAGAAATAAACCTGATTCAAATAAAATGCCAAGGCAGTTTACTGAGAAGGGTGTTTCTCCTTTGGAATGCTCGTATTTATCAGTTTGTAAATTAATAGTGTCCGCAAGTCATAAATGCCTCACAACCGGTGACTGCAAAGCTAGGAAATGTAAATGCAACAGCTCAGCGGCCCCTTGAGAGACAGCCAGCATGGCTTCCCCAAGGACAAATTGTGCCTAACTAATCTGATGGCCTTCCATGGTGGAGTGACTGCATCAGTGGGCAAGGGAAGAGCTACAGATGCCATGTACCTGGACTTGTGTGACACCTTTGATATGGTGCCCCACAACATTCTTACATCTACCTTATGGGAAGCAGATCCTGTGCTTATTGCTCTTGTTAAATGCTACCCCAGGACAGCCCGAAGAAGCCACCTCTGGGGCAGCAGTGGGGTGAATAAGGACATGGTGGGGTCATGGGGAGCAGATATAGTAGCCTGCTAAAGTACCAGGGTGGGGAGATGGCACCCAGGGTTGCAGGGGTCAGTGCTGCTTTATGCATGGGATCGTGTCTGTGAGTCCTGCATGGAACCATCTGTCCTGGCTCCCGCACCAAAGGGTTGCTTCCCCAGGGGGAAGAGGACACGGGAATCACCCCCCATGATTGCCTGCACTGCTGGCAGGGCCTCAGCCCTTGAGGGATGGCTTGGTGCCCTCTGGAGCTTGGTGGATCTTACTTGGCGTTCAGCTATGCTTTTGCACCTCTTTGGTGCCACTTCCTGGTGCCCCCTGTGCTCCGTCCCCAGCCCAGGCAGGCATGGAGAGGTTCTGGATAAATGGCTTTCCATGGAAAGACTGAGAACAGAACAGTCAACAAGTTAGCTACTACACCGTCAACACACCCCCTCCCTGCCTCCAAAAAGCATCTCATTCCTGCAGCAGGCCTAACCCCACCCTCCTGCCCCAGCACTGGCTGCGGGAGCCTTGCACTTGCTACCACTTTTTGGCAATGAGCTGTGCTGCCACTTCTTCCATCATTCTTACACCCTGATGTTGTGCTGGGACAAGCTGCTCTGGGGTGGTGGCAGGTCTGTTCACACAGAAGTGCTGTGGATTCTCAGGCTTCATTCTGGTGGTGCTTAAGTGCTACCTGCTCAAGATGGCTTTGGAGGTCTTGGGGACACTGTAGTCAACAGAGAGCTCCATGGGGACATTACTGCCTGGGACAATGTCACTATCTGGGTGGGTGCCCTCCAACCATGGGCACATCACTGATCAGGGGGATGTCACTGCCTGGAGAGGTCCCATCATCCTTGTGGACATCACTGCCTGGGGACCTTCCATTTCCCAGGGGCGCCCCCAGGGGGTTGGCTGTGCTGGACACACTGTGCTGTGTATACTGCCCCTCGAGGTGGTGGCAGCTGAGGAGCCCTGCAGGGGCTAGGGCCACTGCTCTCCCCTGATGCTTGTAGGGCACGAAGAGCTGCGGTTGGCAGTGGGGAGTCTGTTGTTCTGCCCAGACCAGGGGGATCCCATAGCCTTGGGGTCCCCACAGGGCAGCATATGGCGGAGAAGCAACGCCATGGCTGATCATGAAGGTGGTTGATGGATGCCAGTTGCTGCTCATCCACTCAAAGTGGAAGACATGGAGGTTGAAGCAGCCAGTGAATGGAGCCATGGTTGAGAGGGAGATGTCCTGGGCTGGGAACCTGGGGGATCTCCTGGATCACCTGCTGAGCCAGCCCTGAGCACGTATGTTCCCCCTTGCTCTGCGCCAGGTGAGTGGGGAGCTTGCAGCAGGGACGATCCTTGCAGGGTGAACTGCTGTTCCAGTGGGATGGGGTTTGAAACACGGAGACATGACATGAGAGAGATGGCCCCAAGATAGTGGGAAATTATCTGCAAATTATGTTTATAGGGCACGCCTTGCCCAGTCAAAAAAGGAAAAAAAGAAGAGAGCTGCTTAATTTGAGAGGAAAGAATGTAAAGGAGGATCATGTAGATATCACATTCTGTCTGGACATAATTGGAACCTCGCAAGTACTAAGGTAGCATCAAAAGGAGCACAAAGCATGGCCTTCAGTAGTGGTAATCAGTGACTGTAACTATCAGCAGTACAAATGCGCTAATGAATGCAAGAGCAACTGTGGTTATTTGGACGGGACAGTGTAACCCATGCAGATGACAAGCTCTGTGTTTGGCCCTCTAAGAAATAAATGCCAGAAGAAACTGTGACTAAGATGGATAAATTAAAAGAAGAGAACACTGGATTATCACAGCAGTTTTCTGGAGGCAGTTTCCCAGTGCCTGTGGTTTCCTGGGACATGGTTGTCTGCTCCTGAGAAGACTGCAAAGTTACTGCAGCTGATTTTTCTAGACTGGTTATCACTTTTCTGCATAGTAGGCTTTGTAGGGTTGTGTGAGATGGCTGTAAAACCTGTAGGAAGCTAAAGAAGTAGTAGCCACTGAGTCTGGAGTAGGAATGTAAGAAATTTGCCACTTAAGCCAGCATAGGAGATTACCATATGGGATATTATCAGTGCTAGAAAATTTTCAGAGGGCCACAAAACTTGTTGAAAAGTATCCTCATGCTTTAGGGAGGAATGACAATGTTCTCAGCACAAGCAGAAATTATGCTGAATATCTGTCAACACTAAGGAAGGTATTTCAAAAAATGGAAGCAAAACACCCTTGGGCAAAACAATTTATTTATTTTTTTTTTAATGAGACAATTAATTGTGTAGCTGGACTACAGAAATAGTTAAGGAGGATATTCACCCTATGGCAAAACATGCCAGTGGTCTGGGTTGAAAACTGTGAGTTACAAGAATTCTCTCCATGTTAAAAATAACACATTCCTCCCAGATTTGTCCGGTGTCTTCAGAGCTTTAACATCACCCACAGAGGACTCAGAGACTTAGGTATCTTAAAGACATGGAGGAGAGATTACGAGATGTCTGAAGAGCTACTCAAACCCTTTGACTCTTTGTTCTGAGTTGACAATTATATCTACCATGCTCCTTCATTTAGTATAAAAGAACTCTTGTCTAATAATACACAACGTGCTTCCTAAGGAAAGCGACATATGGTTTGTTCTCAAGTAACAGTAAAAACATTCCATTAAAAATATTCTTTCCCAACTAGAGTTGGGAAATTGTAGCAGGATAGGGTTTTCTGCTGCTGTAAAGTGGCTTTCCAGCACATACATAAGGACTTAAATATCACTGTAAACATAATATCTGACCCTCTGCAAAACAGATCCAAGCTCTAACTTGACATGCAAGTCACCAGTTTCTCTGTTGGGTAGCTTGAAGAGGAGGCTGGAGAGTGGTGTTTCATCTGGGTATGGTTCCGGGTTGGAGATGGAAGAACATGTCTACTAGAAAACTTGAGTTCTTTCTCAGGCTGTGGAGATGTTGTATTAGGTAGAAAGGCTGAGGGATAAAATATTTCCCTGGACTGTTATATACTTCAGGGACTGAGATCTTGCTTGTTTTCATGGGGAAAGAAGGTCACCAAGAATAATATAAATGGAAACTCAGCAAGAGAAAATACACCTTTTAGAGACCCATAGGCAGGAAACCTTTGCAGGGCCTGAAATACATGCCCGTAACGTACTTTTTGTTCCCCAAACGAAATGTGTTATACAAGTTCAAGATACCATTATTTTACCTTAGCACTCCATGATGTACCTGATAGTCACTCTGTGCTTTATCTAGTATTCTTGCAGAGGACATTGGGCTTTGTTGGGGACTTTCAACCCCTCTGAAAGCCTTAGCCTAAATGCTGAATGACTAGCTGTGTTACAGAGAGGCAGACAAAGTACTGCCGTATTCTCTCCATTTCAAGTAATGCCACAGCTGCTCTATCTGCCTTGAATTTCTATATGTTGTAGAATGGATTTCTGGGATTCAAAAGCCTCACTGTACGATAATAAGGTATTAAGTTGGAAAACAACTTAACCATGCTCTTTTCTTTCTGATTTGATTTCAGATTTTTTTTTATATTGACTTGCATTTTTGTAGTGGATTATGAATTTATTATTTGATTTTGATAGATTATTGGACTCTGTAGCAAGGGAGAAGTTCTGAGGTATAAATGAAATGTTTCTTTGCTAACAGGCTGTTACTTGTACTGTAGTACTAAGTGACAGTTATCCTTCAAAACCAGAAGTCAGGTGTTCAGTTTGGGTTGGCTGACCTTGTAGGGTGGCGCAAAGATTTCTGAATTTATCTTTTGTGCCAGAAATTTCATGCCTCCTTTGTGGATGGTTGTTTTTAACAGAACAAGTGAAGATAACTTAATGAGGTGCCATATGTCAGGTCTGGAGTCAGATTAAAAACAAATAATTAAACTATATCCCTTACCTATCAAAACAGATTGTGATATGTTTGTGGAAGGAAACTGAATCTGACATATCATGTTTTGACAGCCTTTTGGGACAATCACTCATACTTCAGCAGTATCACATTTAAAAGTTGCAGTTCTATTCATATGAAATACAAGTTTCAAGCTATAACTAATTCATGTTTCTGTAACTATTCTATACTGGCAATAAAATCAGAGCCACACACTTCTGAATACCTGACAGTGTTTGAGATCCTTTTAGTTATATACTGGTTTCAGGTATGAAATAGGATAATTCTGCTTTCATAGGTAACTTACAATCCACTGAATCCAGGTGAGAGCATTCTACAAAGTATTTCTTGACAAAAAAATATCACTTCCCTGTATCATATGCCAGAGATTGACATGCAAAACCATCGGAAAACACATTTTTATAACAAAATTTTTGACAATGTACCATATGTGAGCAACTTGCAGCTATACTTTTAACACAGAATTTCAAGAAGAACATGCTCAGCTGGTAAATAGTGAGTTTCTGCCTATCCCCAATGGTGATGAAAATTTACCTTTGTGTATTATATTTGTTTACCATTCCTGATGCTAGAATACTTGTGATTTGAGGGCAGGTTCCTATTAGTTCACCACAGCAGAAGACACACACATATGCCTCAACAGATAATTTAGTAAGCATAGACATCATCAGGAAAAACAGGAAAAACTTTGATTAATAGACTCTGTGAGCACAACTCTTACAAAAAAAGTCTCAGAAAACTGAACCGAACAGCAACCAAGAGAACAGAACAAATACAGCCTTGTTCCTGCAAGTGCGTAGAAGTGCTTTAGGACTGCATGGATGGCAGGTTCAAGAGCAGAACTTTTACAAGATTATCATTTCAGCAGGGACACCTCCATATTCAGAAGGACTCCAGTTTATCTAAAATCTTACCAAATTTTGGAATGGTTTTTGATCACTAGTTTGAATGTGTGCAAAATTCAATTTGAATTTTCTAAGAATTTTTCCAAGACATGAGCTGGCATTTGCTGAATCTAACTAATGCACCTATCAAATCTCTTCCTCTATCCAGTAGCTTTCTAACACTTAAAAAAAAAAAAAAAAAAAGACTGGCTCTTCTAATATTCATAATCATAGACAGCTTGTTTATGTTTAAGAAATTATGTTTGCTTGTTTATTATAATTTCTTCTTGGTGGTTTTATGTTTTTCCTTCTAATTATTTGTTCTGTTACTTTATAGGGAACTGAGGTTAGGTTGTTTCCTGTTGTTATCTCCAGCCAGGAGTCCAGATATGATCCTATCAGATTCTAGATAAATCAGACTATAGCAACTGATAAAACATTATTTTTTTTTACAGAGCATATGAAAAATCTGAGCAACCAGTGCCATGATTACCCAAATGATTGCAATGGCTCCCTGGGTCAGATGGCAGATCCAGTCTTGAGTTACAGGATCCTTTCATTTGCAACTGATGCAAATACAGTTTCTGAGACTGTCGTTCTTAACTTACATCCACTATGCAATAATAATTCTATGGTGTTGGTCTCCTTTATCTACTTAATGGTTTACCTATTGTTTAAGTATGAGACTAATCATAAGTTTTAACAGCTTACATAATCCAAACAGTACCAAGAAAAATTCCTATTCAATACCCCATTTCACACTTTAATATACTGCATATACATGTTTAATTTTTTTTACATTGGCATTGTGTGCCAATAGGATTGTGGTGTGAATTTAAACCAGGGTGTTTAGTTCTCTAAAACACTGTCTGTAATGAAATGATTGAATTTAAACCAGGGTGTTAGTTAGTTCTCTAAAACACTGTCTGTAATGAAATGAAGTCACTGAGTAAGTTGCCTAGGAGTCATGATGGACATCTCCACAAGCAGAGCTGTCATGAGGGAGCCACAGGTTGGAGGTGCAAATGTGGATAGATATAGAAAACTGAAATGGCACACATGCAATACTGAGTGTCTGTACACATGCACAGAAGTCCGATTCTTCAGCAAAGCTGCATATTAGCAGCCTTCCAGTACCTGAAGGGGGCCTACAAGAAAGCTGGAGAGGGACTATTTGCAAGGGCATGAAGTGATAGGACAAGGGGTAACGGCTTTAAACTGCAAGAGGGTAGATTTAGATTAAATAAAGGAAGTTTTTATTAATTGCTAATTGTGTGGACTTCTTTTCTTACAAAGCACTGAGGCTGCAGGCATGAAACTGCACCCATATGCAGGTATTCTGCAGACTTTAATGGAAATTAATGGAGTGTAGTATCTAAGTCAGTTTAGTCTAAAGACATCATTGCTTTATCCTGATTTCTGTTCAATATAAATGCTCCTTTCTGTGTTGTTTTTAATCCCCTCTTGTAAGCCTAATAACTTGACTTATTGAAGCAATCTTTCACAGCTGCATGTATACATGTGCTTAAGTATTTTCAAGGTTAAAATCTAGACAAGATTTGCATAAATGTCTTTCTAAACACTTTGCTTTAGATCAGGTAATTTTAAATGCTACCTGTCACTTACTGCATGTTATATTTATCATTCATAGATTTGTAATAAAGAGGCATTTAGGAGTAGATATATTTGTTTGTTCTGTTTTGTTTTAGAATTTGTAGTTTCAATAGCACTGAAATATTTACAGTCTCGAACACTGAACAGATATTTATTCAATCTGTACTTTCATTCCTGCACTTTTGTTCTTTTGTAATTTCTACTGTAAGCAGTACACTTAAATGAAAAATTTCATACTTTCGTGTTTTTTTCTTTACAATGAAAACCTCTGCTTCCAGGCTAACAGACAATCTACTTCAGGCTCTAGGTTCTGATTTTCTAAGTGCCATTAAACTCCACGTTCATTAGTAGCTAAAAATGCCGACATAGCAGTTTACACATTATGAGCAGAGTAGGTAAATAAATGCATATTTTTATTAATTAATGGTGTCATGATGGTAACAGGCTCTCCACATTCCACACGGTCTGCATATGTGGTAATGTCCTGAATAAAACCAGAATATTTCCCATTACAAAATCACAGCTGAAGAAGTCCATCTCCCTCAGCTTCTCCTCACAGTGCAAGTGCTCTCATCCCTGACCATCCTAGTAGTCCCCAGCTGAACTCACTCCTGTTTATTGATTTCCTTCTCACACTGGGGTCCCAAAGCTAGACACAGTATGCTGGCTCCAGTCTACAGGGTGATGAAGTGTAGGGCTAAAGTGGGAGTGAGTCAGATTGGGAAGTAGGTGAGAACATCAGCTAATACTGAATCGACTTCTCATCACTACAGCAGTTTTGTTATGGATTCCCATATACATGCACACACTTGTACTAAACCTACTGCATGCACATCCTCCTAAAGTCATGAGGGAAGCCCATAAAGTTGTATGTCTCTCCTTTCTGGACAGTCTACATCTTCAGGACAGTTAAAGGCAGCCTAGGAACTTTGGAATTGTAAGCCCTCAGTACTGATCTTGTTCCCATCACTTTTTTTTTTTTTGCCACATTCTCAGTATATTTGTTCCATAAACTGTAAAATAAGGCTAATGAAACATAGTCTTCTGTTTAAAATGCTTGGAGCACTTCCACTGAAACATGCTATAGAAATGCTAACCCTGGTGTTATACACTGAGCAGTCTGAGGATGCTCATTCTGCTTATTCAGATATCATGGATTTACCACCTTAGTCTGAGGATAGAGACAATCTTAAAACTTCTAACATTTCTAAAATCACTAGGGTTTTTTAAAGCACACTGATAGCATTTTAATCACATTGCTCATTTCATGTCTTATGTTTGTGATTTTCTCCTTACTGATGGAGCAGCTGATATTTAGAAATCAAATTAATTTGCTTTCATCATCTCTTACAGCTTAACTAATCTTACAGGGAGTATTTGAGCACAGAGATGAAGGTGGTTAAATTGTAATTGCAACGTATTTTGAATAGAGAGTCACAGTCCATTAGGAAACCCAGGCAGGTCACATAGTTTTACTCAGGAAGATCATTCTACTACAGTTTTATTAAAAGTGATTTAAACCCTTTTTATTAATATTCTTGTCATGTCTATTTTTCTGGTTTCAGTTTTCATTCTCTGAAGTGTTTTTTATCAACTAGCACTCTTCCTCAAGTTGATGTTAATCCAAACAGAAAACCAAAAGATTGCAGTTTTCTTGTGGCAGGAATAATACATAAGGACTTGCTTTTGCAGTGTATTTGTGAGGTTAAATTATCTACTGCTCACTCTTTCTTCATTATAAGCTTCATTATCAGTCCTGAAAACCTTTTCCATATGAGCAATGTCAGTGAAAAACTATGTATGGATTAAATTTTGCCAGTGCAAGAAGTCCATACATCTGTGTTTACAATTTAAATCCCATTTATGATCTCCCAGGAAAATCTAATTATGTCTTACATAGCTTATGTTTAAACTTCCTTCAGGTAAGGAAGAGTTATAAGCTTCATTAATTTGGGGCTGCAATTTGGAAAAATGTATTGTCTGACAAATTACCACTGAAATAAGCAGATCAGTGCTACTTAACTGAATGAGTAGAATACCAGTGCCACAAAGTCTTGGGCATTTTGCTGTTATTTCAGGAAAGTCAATCTTTTGCTTCTTTTCTATCAGTTCAAAATATTTATCTTCACATCAGGATCATCATTCTCTCATTTAACTACCAAGATGAACTAGAGGAAGTATTGTGTCAACACTGTGTAAACTGAAGAAGATCATGAGTTTATAAATTCATAGGACAATTCAGTATGGAAGGTCTCTACGGAAGAGTGTCTGTGATACACGAACAGGTTGCTGAGGGCTTTATCCTTCTGGGTCTTGAAAATCTCCAAGAATGGAGACTGCATAACTTCTTTGAAAAACTTGCTGCACTGCTTGGCTGTTCCTGTGGTGAAAAAGTTTCCCCTTGTATCTATTCTGAACCTCTTTTATTCCAGTTTATGTCCAGTTACTCTCATCTCCAGACATTCACCACTGCGAAGAACCTGGTTCTGTCTTCTCCATGCCTTCCTTGTAAGTACTGGGGGGCTTCTGTAAAATCTCCACAAATCTCTCTTTTCCAAGCTTCTTCAACTTCTCTGCACAGGGCAAGTGTTTCATCCCCCAACCATCTTAGTGGACCTCTTGGATTTGCTCTATTTTATCAATAATTCTTCTAGTTTAGGGTTCCCAAAGCTGGATGCAGTATTCTTTAAAAGAATGGCAGATGTTGAGTAGCAGTGGTCCCTTCCATCTTGCAGCAAACAATGATGAAAAAATGGCTGATTTCTAATAGCCACAAATGAATCTGTACTCCACAACTGAGTCTATTCTGGTTTTTTGAAGGACTTAGTTCTGCAATTTTAGTTTTCACAGCATCTCAACTTCAGTGTTATATTAAAAAAAATACAACCCAAACCTTAATTTTTTCTTCTTTATAACTTTTGCCTCACAGTTTTATTGCTGTTTCTTAGCTGAAAGAGTAAATATTCACTTCAAGTTCACCTTTTCCATTCATCATTATATAAATCTGTATAACATGCTCCCCCTCAGTCATTTGTCTTCTAAATGTAAACATCCTTTCTAGTATCCAGTCACCCATTCAGGTCTTGTCTGTGTCATTTACTTATATTAATTAAAGTGATCAGAATGACAAACGCCATTCAAGGTGTTGGTGCACCACACCATATATTTCAGCAGTAGCATAGTTATATTTTTGTCTGACTCTATTCCCTTTTACATAATTCTTTCCTGCGGATTGCCACTAAGTATTGTTTCTATGTTTTCAGAAAGCTACTCACAGTTACTTCAAAATCCCGCTCCAGATGTAAAAACAATTCTAGAGCCCATTGTTGTAAGATTGTCAGCATGTCATTTCTTATTTGCATTTATCAATGAATAATTTAATCTTCCTGCTTTGTTGCTGTTTTCAGATATTGAGGCTTCATGGTAGATGACAGATTGCCCTTAAGCGTCATCATGTTATGCTTTCTGAGATGTATGTGTGGGGTGGCATGGCCTCCTTAGGGGGCAGAGTGAAAGCTGTAACCTCCTGTAAAAGGCCAAGCAGAAGTTACAGAAGGTGTGAATGTTGGGATGCTGTCACTGAAACCTAAACCAATTATAAAAAATGCTTTGTTAGCAGAAGACTTTGACATCTCATTATTTGTCCTATTTTTGCCATACAATTTATTAATATATTAAAAAGCACAGACCACATTACTCAAGATGGCCTAAACCCAACAAACTTCTTTATTTCTCTCTCATTTGTATCTAGTTTGCCTTTTTTAAGAGAGACGATATACTGAGGGTTTTGTTTCTTTGTTTGTCTTGTTTTGTTTTTTATCTGAGAGACAATGTTGAATTTGGGTACATTATGATGACTATTAAAGGAAATGTCTTGTAGGAAATCTCTTTTTAGTTATAGCCTTAAGGATCCAGCTGGTCCTGGACAAAGTTCAAGGTTAGATCAAGACTTAATTGTCCTCTTCTTGATTCCATAAAATTTACTTTTAAAAAGGGAAATTTACAGTATCTAGAAAGTTAATTTCTCTTTGTGATGCTTATGTACCTATGGAGTGGGAAGAGTAATAAAATTATTTTTCTTTTTAAATGATATGTGGTATTTATCATTCATTTCAGTATTTTATCACCATTCAGACTGGGAGACTGCATTAATATTTTCCCATATTCCTTTCTTTGTTTATCAAATTAAAACCATAGAGTTCCTGTGGAACATATTAATGGTTAGCATATTTATCTAATTTGAACCTGTGCTTTCAATAACATATACTGCCACTTCTCCATCAGATGCTTGGTTTTGTCCATATTCTGAGCTCTCCATATCTGAGTCAGTGGTAGCTATGACCTGTGTGAGGGATTCTTATCCAAAGCAAGGTGCAGCTCTAATGTTTTTATCACATTTCTGAGCAGAACTGCCAGCGTGGATCAGTATCTGCACCCATCAACATGAGTTGTCACTTTTCTGCGTGGCACAGTGTAGTGGGTTGACCCTGGCTGGACACCAGGTGCCCACCAAAGCTCCCCTCCTCAGCTGGACAGGGGAGAGAAAATATAACAAAAGGCTTGTAGGTCAAGGACAGGGAGAGATCACTCAGCAAGTACTGTCATGGGCAACACAGACTCAACTTGGGGAAATTAGTTTAATTTATTATTACCAAACAAATCAGAGTAAGGTAATGAGAAATTAAAAACTAAATCTTAAAACACCTTCCCCCCACCCCTCCCTTCTTCCTGGGCTCAACTCCAATCCCAATTTTCTATTCCTCCTCCCCACCAATGGCGCAGAGAAATGGGAATGAGGGCTGGGGTCAGTTCATCACACACTGTCTCTGCCGCTCCTTCCTCCTGAAGGGGAGGACTCCTCACACTGTGCCCCTGCTCCAGCCTGGGGTCTCTCCCATGGCAGACAGTCCTCCATGAACTTCTCCAAGGTGAGTGCTTCCCATGGGCTGCAGTTCTTCATAAACTGCTCCAGAGTGGGTCCATCCCATTCCATGGAGTGCAGTCCCTCAGGAGCAGACTGCTGTCTCTGCCGCTCCTTCCTCCTGAAGGGGAGGACTCCTCACACTGTGCCCCTGCTCCAGCCTGGGGTCTCTCCCATGGCAGACAGTCCTCCATGAACTTCTCCAAGGTGAGTGCTTCCCATGGGCTGCAGTTCTTCATAAACTGCTCCAGAGTGGGTCCATCCCATTCCATGGAGTGCAGTCCCTCAGGAGCAGACTGCTCCAGCGTGGGTCCCCACAGGGTCACCAGCCCTGTCAGCAAACCTGCTCCAGCACGGGCTCCTCTCCCCACGGGGCCACAGGTCCTGCCAGGAGCCTGCTCCAGCATGGGCTTCCCTCGGGGTCACAGTCTCATTTGAGTGCATCCCCCTGCTCTGGTGTGGGGTCCTCCCTGGGCCGCAAGTGGAGATCTGCTCCCTCGTGGACCTCTATGGGCTGCAGGGGGACAGCCTGCCTCACCATAGTCTTCACCAGGGGCTGCTGAGGAATCTCTGCTCCAGTGCCTGGAGCACCTCCTGCCTCTCTTTCTGCACTGACCTTGGTGTCTTCAGGGCTGTTCTTCTCACATATTTTCACTCCTCTTTTTGGCTGCAGTTGCAGTTCCTCCCCACCCCCTTCTTAAATATATTATCCCACAGGTGCTACCACCATCGCTGATGGGCTCGGCCTTGGCCAGCAGCAGGTCTGTCTTGGAGCCCTCTGGCATTGGCTCTATTGGACATGGGGGAAGCTTCCAGCAGCTTCTCACAGAAGTCACCCCTGTAGCCCCCCCCGCTACCAAAACCTTGCCACACAAACCCAATAAACACACACAGAAGTATTCACTCATCTCCATTCCCACCATTCAGATTGCCATTTGTTTATTTGGAGGAATTTGAGCAGGGTTTTTTTGAAAAATATTTCAAAATTCACTGTTTTCACTAGAAAAAAGATGTATGAAATATGACACAGTCACAGTCAGTGAAGATTTTCAAAGGAAACAATTTTAACATAGAACTTAACAGGCTATCTCTTAGTTTAGGAGGCTAATGACCTACCTATTGGAAGAAATTAGACAAATCCACACTAGGAAGGTATTGCTGTAACTTTCAGACAGTCAGAGAGCAATTGTCTTCTGGAACAATTTACCAAGTTTGCTGCATTTGGATTCTTCATCACTGGAAAATCCTATGATATAATTAGGTGTATTTTTATAAATACATGCTCTAGTTCAAACAGAACTAAATTTTGGAAAGTCCCATAACTATTAGATCAGATTATCTCCCCACTGTGATCTGTTATTCTCTATGATACGTAAAAAAATTGTGATGACTAAAATTGCTATCTTAATATGACTACTTACTTGTCTTTACATTAGTAGGACATTATCGTGGTTTTGACTGGGACAGAGTTAACTTTCTTTCTAGTAGCTGGCATAGTGCTGTGTTTTGGATTTACCATGAAATAATGTGATAACACACTGATGTTTTAGTTGTTGCTAAGCAGTGTTTGTACTAAGTCAGGACTTTTCAGCTTCCCATACTCTGTCAGCGAGGAGGTGCACAAGAAGCTGGGAGGAAGCACAGCCAGGACAGCTGACCCAAACTGGCCAAAGGGATATTCCATACTATATAAAATCATGCTCAGTATATAAACTGGGGGAGTTGGCTGGGGGGCAGTGATTGCTGCTTGGGTCGGTAGGTGGTGAGCAGTTGCATCACTTGTTTTTCCTGGGTTTTGTTCCTCTCTCTCTTTTGTTGTTTTCCTTTTCATTA
>NW_009258947.1:4235201-4283226 GCF_000687185.1 Egretta garzetta
ATGATGATGATGATGATTATTATTATTATTATTATTATTATTATTATTATTATTATTATTATTTCAATTATTAAAATGTTTTTATCTCAACCCACAAGTTTTCTTACTTTTGCCCTTCCAATTCTCTCCCCCTTCCTACCAGGGGGGAGGGTGAGGGAGCAGCTGTGTGGGGCTTGGTTGCCAACTGAGTTTAAACTTTGACAGAAGTAAGTATTTCCTTTTGTAAAAATTCGTATTCCACAGAAAAGAGTGGTGATTCTATAAGCAGTTAATTGAGCATAACCTAATATTAAAACTAAATATACTCTAGAAACCTGCAGCATGTGCTAATCCTAGCTGTACAAATGTGTAGCTCCTAAAGCCTAGAATGGCACCTGATATTAACATCAGTGAAAATAAGTGGAAGTTACAACATAAAAAGATCGAATTCCAGAACAGGATGAGTACAGGCTGTTTGTAATCAAAATATACAGAGCAGCAGGAGGACAGTCCAGCTGAAATATTTATTTGTAGTTTCTACTTTTAAAAACTTTCAGAAGGTAACTTGAATTCATAGCAATTGTTAAACTTTAAAATCTTGATGCTTTAAGAAAACCTCGATGAAGGAAACATCAGAGGTTAACCAGTGCATTTTCTAAATTAAATATAAGCATTGGGCAACTGCAGTATAAAATGTGAAGGGCTTAATTTGAAGATGGCATCCACTGTTGTGCTAATTATAAATGAAACTACTGAACTCTTTGTTGCACACGAATGCGTACTTGGTATTTCAGGCATTTTTGTCCTTGTCTGGGTCAGCTTCTTGTCTGCCTTAAGTGCTAGTTAGAAAATTCCTTTAAGCAACAGTAACAAATAACGATTAAATAGCTTGTCTTTTATTTTTTTTTCTAACAGTCCTTTTAACTTCCTTGCTATTATTCCAGTGTCATTCCTTTCCTGTATTATCTCTCCTTGATATCTCACTAGAGCCCTGATCTGTGTAACTCTCAGCTTCCTGAATTCATTGAGGCTGTTCTTCAGTTTGAAGTAATGTACAGCAGAACTGTTTGCAGTGGATGTGAGGAATGGGAGCAGCAGGTTTACATCATGGTAGGAGCCCAGCTAGGTGACAGCAATGATCAGGAATATATGCACACATCAGTGGCTGTTAGGTTGGGAAGACTTCTTTAAAATAAAGAAATCCATTTTAACCATTTTTTTTCTGTATCTCAACTTTAATTTAAGACTGGTATCTTAAACCTGGCATATATTTTGAAGGAAAAATGCTCTTACTCCTTTGTTTGTATGCACAGCTTTTGCTTTCACTATCGAACTGTCATTATCTTGATCCACAAGTCTTTTCACCTTCTATTTTTTCCCCACCCTATGTGAGAAGGGCATGAGTGAATGGTTGTGTGGGTGTTTGGCTGTTGGTCAGGGTCAATACCCCCCAAGGTACATGCTCAGCTTTGATAACACAACCTTAAAGTTTCTGTCTGTGTGCATGTGTTTGACCCTGAGGAGAAGCACAAGCTCTTAGATCTGCTCTGCTGTGTCTTTAGTGGCCCTTGACAGAGGTATATTCCAATGAGCTAATAGCTTCATGAAGCTTTAGTTTCCATAAAAATGCGGAGCCTTGGAGAATTTACTAAAAAAGTTGTCAAGTACTGGGATTTGGTGTTCACCTCAAACCTTTGTTCCATGACCAGACATCTGTAAGACTGTCTCCAAATCCCATTTTGTAATCTGGGGGGAATCTGTGGGTGTGGGTGTTGCTGATCTTTGATTGTTGTGAGTTGTCCAGGTAAGAGAAAACCTCAATCTAGTTCAAGATTTTTTGGGGGTTTATTTTCACTTTTTTACTACATATGTAGAGATTATGGGGCTCTTCTACGAAAATCCACTTGCCCTGTTTTCTATGTGTTTGCATAAACATGGAAGATTACACAGAAATATATATTTCCTGTCCTACCCATATCACCTCTCCATCTTCCTTTACATGAAGAGCTACAAAATAAGAACAAAATAGAAATGGCAGTATAAGCACACAAGTTACACACATAGGTGCCAAGCTGATAACACTAAAACATTAAAGCATGCATTTGTATGCAACAGTAGACTTATCTCTGCTGTTTGTCAGATCATTTATTACTTCTGAAATATTGGGGCACCAGTTTATAACTTCTGAGGGCAGGGGATGCATTGCCACTTGGTTCTATGAAATGACAGATAGCTCTGTGGATGCTTATGAAAAGTTGTAAGATTGGAATCTTATACTAACATAATTAGCATTGGTACTGCTGTTACTATTCAGCCTAATTCCGGATAGTCAGAAAGCTACTTCCAAGAAAACATTCTATTCCATTTTCATATTGGAGTTATTTTGTATTTGAGAGGCACTCAAATCAGTTTTCAGAAGTCTGCAGAAACAATGGAAGGAGACCAATATTTACACAGCACAATCAGAAGGGAAAAAACTCTTATCTTCTAATTTTTAAGAAATGTTGGGCCCATTGAACTTCTTGCCTCCCCCGCTAATTTCTACATCAGTACAAACAATCCTGCACTGGAAACTAAGACCTTAGAAAAATTATTCATGTCTTTTGCTGCATTTCTTGCTGGTTTACTCATAAATGATGAAATTAGTCTTTGTTTCGACAGCCAGTAAAGGTCTATGGCTCACTTAAGTCTTGCAAACAGGATTTAGGTGGGAACTAAAAGTGTTCACAGTTTGGTCTGCCAGTGGTGGATTTCATCCTGCTCAAGTAAATTGAGCAAAAATAGAAATCAGAGACTCTGTTGTCCCCCTGCTCCCCCGTTCCAGGCTCATGTAGACTTTCTTAGAAATTCTGACCCTGTTTTGTTGAGAAAGGAGGCTATATTTTTGTCTGGAACAGAGATGTCTCTTCCTTTGATTCCATTTCCAATTACATTTATTCCTCTTGAATACTAAGACCATCAGGCTTTTGTTTTCTCTTTTTCTCTGTGTATCCAGGTACTACACAAGATGATGCTGAACTAGAAAACAAGGATTCACATGCCGCTGTCCTTATCCAAGCAATGTTTCCAATTTTCTCCAGTTTCAAGGACAGCTTCTTGGGTTTATGTTCAATGACCTGTACAGATTGCCTGAGCATATGCTTAAATTGTTTTCATAAGAGTTTGCCCAATGTTGTCCTCACAGTCTTGCAACCAACACTTCTTATGTGTGTTGTTTAAGGATGCAAGTGGAAGAACATGCATAAAGTTTTCTTCTCTTCTTTTGCTGTGTACATTTTTGTAACTTTTTTTTTGAAGAATATTCTTAATCAGTTCTTTTTTTGAGATTAAGAGCTACACTGAGGTTCAGTTGAAACCCTGCCTGACTGCCAATACATAATACGTAAGAAGAATCCATATTACTAAAGAGATTTTATAGGCTACAGGAGTATTTCTCTTTAACTGGAGGCAAGAAAAAAACTACACATAATCAAAGGCTCTTTAGCTGGATCATAATGAATGATAAGAAATTCTATCACTTTATTAATAGGAAAGTTCATCCTGTGGAATAGCTAGCTTTTATTTTGATAAATAATGAAAGCAAATTAAGACAACTTTTAGTAATGTATGAAAATGTATTCCTCTTTCTTAAAAGGAACAAGAGATAAAGGTAAATGTCTAATAATCTCTTCTGAAGTAAGTAGACAAAATTGGTTGAAATAAAATGGAAGGTAAATACTTTTCAGCAAAATAAGCATTTCCTGTTCTCTTAATCTAAATCTCTCCTGATCTCTTAATCTTTGACTAACTTCCACTTTTTGAGGAAATACAACTCCTGATTTATTTAGGAGATGTAAAGAGTCACTTAAGCAAATCCAGAAAGAACTAACCCATACTCTGCTCAAATACAAATAGAAAAATGCTGTACATTATAAAGACAACAATATGCTGTTCTGAAGATGAGATTATAGACTTACTCTACTGATATAAGTAACAATTAATTATTATGCATATACTCCTAGCATCAACACCAATTTTTTCCCCTCTGAAATCTCAAAACTCGCAAAATTGAAAACTTGAAAATTATTAATAATAAAAAGAGAGTTATACACTAATATTAGGAAATAGCAGCTGTCGAAAAATCTCCAGAATCACTAACTCCATGTGCAAACATCAAACTTAAAAGGAATAAAAGATATGCTCAGTATTGTCTAGCAGATGTTTTTATTTTTAATACTCATTAAATCATAAGACTATATACAGGAATACCAGAAGTCCATCCTTACATGATGATTATAACTTCTGTCGTTACTAGTCAACAATAATTGAATCACTGTACTTCATCTTTATACTCCTGTTTCTTTTGTATCACGCTGATTATTCATCTTTCCATGCTTTCAAGTCTCGTTGAATCTTTTTACTGTATAAGCCAGCAAAAAATTACCTTTATTTTGACCCAGGCTATCGTCCTGACCTTCTTTATTGCTCTGTCATGGGAATTTTGTCTACTGAATAATACATAAAAAGAGAAGTCAAATTAAACAGAGCTTGCTGAATAACCTAATACCTAGTCCTTGAAGAATAAGGCTGTTTTTTCACTCCAAGAGGTTTGCTTTGGAGTATGTGCTGACTTCCTGCAAAGACACTCCACCTCTTGGCTGGATACCAGTTCAGCTCCTTTCCAGAACTGTGAGAAGAAAATGATGAAACATGATGAAAGTTGCAGTGGTAGAACTGGGGCATAGTCTGCCTCACCTCAACAAGTTTCATCTTGGAGCTGATTCTTTAAATTCCAATTTATCCTAAGTCCTAGCATTTCAATATTTATATCCCAATGAAGAGAAAAAGCTTGAAGTCTGCCTAGATTCAGACGAATTATTTTTGATTAATGCATAAAGAATCTTGTTTAGCTGAGACAGCTCATGTATAGAGTTCAATGAAACAAAGACATAAAAGGAGAATGTTTTGCATTTTTATAAGCATTTTTAACTGTCCTCATTTTCAACTAGCTGTTAGTAGTGCCACAGAATGAACACCACCAAAAGTAAGACCTTTAATAATCAGTAACAGCAAAGATAGATGAAGAATTCTTCAGAATAAAATAATACAAAAGTTATTCCTGCTATTTAGACTTCCTAGTGGGCTGCTCTGATTGGACTGAATACTCTAATCCAATTTTATATTACACCTTTGAGTAGTCACTTTTTCCTGTTGCTATGCAGAAAGAAAATGTAATCCATTCTTTGTCTAGAAACAACTAGTTGTAATGGACATTTGGCTTCATGTAAGAGGGTGTAGGTTTTCTTGTTTGTTCACTTCTTCTGTGTTTTTTACAGTGCACAAATATGATTGAAATTAGAGTGATGAAGTTTGTATGCAGAATAGCTGCAACTGTATTGATGCATGTACTCTGCTGCCTCACTAAAAATATATCAAAGAATCACTCCAAATGTTTTCCTTTTTTGTTAAATTAGTATTCATGAGATAGTGTCATATGTTTTAGATTGTATTTCTTCATCTGCCATGAAGTATATTCAGTAGATTCCACTTAAATACATCATTCTCTATGTTTTTTAACATTTATATGTATTCTGTTCATTTTCTGTCACAAGAAAACTCTCCTCAAACCAGAGCAAAATATACATACAAAAGTAAAAAGATACCTCTATAAAAACGTAACAGATTATATAAGATGTCCCTTCTGCTCTTACTGAAAATCAGATCTAATTTATAAATTTAGCAATGGAAGAACTAGGACACAAGGGAAAAAATACACTGTTGCTGTGTGACTGCATTAAAGTTGATGCAGTTATAGTCAATGCAGACAATGCTTATGCTTTTTAAATTATATATTTATAAAGCAGATTTCTTTTTTCTTGATTTTTCTTTTTTAAACTATTTTGTTTAAATGGCCTTGTTGAAAAAAATTTCTACATGTGTTATGGTTAAAATGACACAAACAATGAATTTAATTTCTGCTTTCCACTCCAATGTGTACTGATGGACTTCGATCATAGAGACTGGATTGAGAAATGAAAGACAGACCCCCAAGTCATTTTGTGAGTTATCTTAGCCATAGCAGCATCCAAAACCTGCTCAGATATTCTCCAATATTGCCTTTTAAATTGGTTTTCAATTTTCTTTTATATCTGAGTACACCTGTGCACAGAGAAATAAGATTCTTATATTTTCCTTCTCTGAGAAC
Organism: Egretta garzetta; assembly: GCF_000687185.1. Classification (NCBI taxonomy): domain Eukaryota; kingdom Metazoa; phylum Chordata; class Aves; order Pelecaniformes; family Ardeidae; genus Egretta; species Egretta garzetta. Next base: position 4,241,365 of record NW_009258947.1, read on the forward strand.
TGAAGCAATGTCCTATTGAAAATGCATTTTTTTTCAGCTTTTATTACCCATCAGGAATTACTTAGCAATACCTGGTGTAAGAAGGGGAAAGAAGAGCTTGTATATAAACATAACATTGAATCTTGTCAGTGTTATGTTAACGTAGCTGTAGCAAATGACATGGACAGACAAAAAACCCTCTAACCACGGGTGCTTAACAACCCATTTGTGTGCAAGAGATGTATGTCCTTCTGACCTTTCTTTGTAGTAAGAATGAAATAAAAATTCTGTTCATATTGACAGGTGGATATGATGTACTTCTGGAAAGGAATGAAAACTAACCAAGACAAGGTTTGCAGACTTATTCCTATTCTTCCCTCACTGCTCCACTGGGAAAGAAGGTTTTGAAAGGAAGGACTGTGTCAGGGATTCATTTGTAGGCATTTCCTCACTGGCAAAGAGCACGTTCTTGGAGAGTGTCTAAATATTACTGCCTTGTCTCCTACAACATGGCCAAGAAAGCATGTTCTTATAGGTAGGGATGCCTTGAGGCTCACAATGAAAGTGAAAACTATAATTTTATGTCCACAAATCCTCTGGAGTCTCTCAAAACTTTTCTGCTTGCTCTTTGGTTCCTCGCTCAAGCATTTGCTAATGCTCTTGGAAAACTGTGTGCTGGATCTTGTTGGTTGATATCCTTCAGTAAAGTCCTGACGTAGGTAAAAGTACTGATGTAAGCTTGAATATGGATGGGGGAAGGATGATAACAGGGAACACAATGATTTCACCCAACCTCCCCCGTTAATATACTGGGAAGCTTATATAAAAATATAAGAAGAGGCAGGTTTGGAGTCAGGGAATAGAATTAGAAGCAGCTAAACCATCTCAGGTAGACCTGTACCATGGATACATCATTAAGTATTAAATATGTTGGAACAAATTTGACATTTTTTCTCAGTCTGTCACTCAGTTGCTGAGTTCAGTGCCAGCAAGATCTGCAGCAGAGCACTCCAGAGCAGTGCTGAACGGGGGGAGCCTCAGGGGAGCTGAGAGAGCCACCAGGAGCCCATAGCTCACGCAGAACAATGGGTGAGGAGACCTGGGCAGGGCCAGGAGCAATGGTGTCCAAGCCACACCCTTCCCCCCATTATAAAAGAAGCCCCTGGGGAGCACTAGTTACCAGGAGGGCTGCCAACAGGGTGTGGTGTGGCAGGGTGATGTAGCTCTGCTGGCTTGACCAGGGAGCGGTGGTACCCACCCGGCAGAAAGCCATGTCCTCTCTGAGCTCTGCACCCACCACAACTGAAGCAACTTCCCAGTCAGAGCCCCGGCGGGATCTGCTGCCACCTCGGTGCCATGCTGCAGGCTGTGCCCTGCTCATACACCAGTACCGGGTGGTTGCAGCGAGCACCCCTGAAGGAGGGAGAGGCGCTCCTCCGCTTAGTGACAGAGCTCCGTGAGGAGGTGGGTAGGTCCAGGAGTATCAGGGAGGGTGAGAGAGAGCGAGCTGGAATCACACCTGACCTCCCCTGAGGCAGGACCAACAGGCAGACAGGGCACATGACACCAGGGATCCCCTCTCCTCTCTCTGCCTGGCTGAACACAGTGACTTAAGGGATAAGTGTCAATGGTGACAAGTTCCTGCCCAGCACAGCAGGCACCTCTCCTCTGAGACTGCCCTGCCTGCCCGGGTGCCCTGGCAGAATAGGTGTGAGGCGCTGCAAGTGGAACATAACAATAACGAGGATGGTGGTTTGTTTACCTTGGAGGTGTCGTCAAGGTTAAGTCAGCCTTCACCCTGCATCAAAACCACTTCTGTAAAGAAAAAAAGATGGATCACTATCATAGGAGACTCTCTCCTGAGGGGAACAGAAGGCCCAATATGCAGACTGGACCCACTTCTTAGGGAAGTCTGGTGTATCCCTGGGGCCCTGGTTAAAGATGTGAAGTAAAAACTTCCTATCCTAGTACAACCCTCAGATTATTATCCATTATTGATTTTTCAGGTAGGCAGCGATGAAGTTGCAACAAGAAGTCCGAGGGCAATCAAGAGAGACTTCAGGGCCTTGGGACAACTGGTTAAGGGGTCAGGAGCACAAGTAGTGCTCTCCTCTATCCTTCCAGTTGCAGGTGGTGATGAGGGAAGAAGCAAGAAGAGCCACTAGCTCAATACCTGGCTCTGAGCCTGGTGTCACCAGCAGAATTAGTGATTTTTTGATCATGGGTCAGTCTACACAACACCAGGCCTGCTGGAGACAGACAGGGTACATCTGTCTCAAGGGGGGAAAAGGATCTTTACATAGGAGTTAGTAGGGTCATTGAAAGAGCTTTAAACTAGATTTGAAGGGGAAGGGGGATGAAACCAGGCTTGATAGAAATAAGCCAGGGGGCGGCAAACTGATATTTGAGGGACGGTGTGCTAGCAAGGTCTTTGGGTCTGCCATTTCAGTGGAGGTAGGGGATGGAAATCCATGAGGCAGAAACGACACAAGGGTTATGGATGTGTTAGAAAACATGTAAATATCTGAGAATGGTCACATAGAAATTAAGGTTTCTCCCCCCAAAAAGGTGGTGGGATCAATAGCCAAACTGAAGTGTATCTCACTAATGCACCTACACCATGGGCAGCAAACCGGAAGAGCTGGAAGCCATTGTGCAGTTGGAAAACTGTGATACAGTTGCCACCACAGAAACGTGGTTAGATGACTTGCACAGCCGGAGTGCTGCAATGGATGGCTATAAATTCTTCAGGAGGGATAGGCAAGGAAGGAATCCCTCTACAACTACCTGAAAGAAGGCTGTAGCGAGGTGGGAGTCGGCCTCTTCTCCCTGGTAACGGGGACGAGGGGAAATGGTATGGAGTTGTGCCAGGGCAGGTTTAGGTTAGACATTAGGAAAAATTTCTTCACAGAAAGGGTTGTCAGGCACTGGAACTGGCTGCTCAGGGAAGTGGTCAAGTCCCCATCCCTGTAGGTATTTAAAAGAAGGATAGATGAGGTGCTTAGGGACATGATTTAGTGGTGGGATGGCAGTGCTAGGTTAACTGTTGGACCTGATGATCTTAAAGGTCTTTTCTAACCTAAACGATTCTATGATTCTAAGGAGAGGCGGTAGGGTAGCCCTGTATGTTGGGGAGTGTTTTGGCTGCCTAGAGCTTGACACTGGTGATGAAAGGGTTGAGCATTTATGGGCAGGAATCAGAGGAAAGGCCAGCAAGGCAGATATCATGGTGGGAGCCTGTTATAGACCACCCAACTAGGATGGAGAGACAGACGAAATACTCTGTAAGCAGCTGGGAGAAGTCTCACAATCACTAGCCCTTGTTCTCGTGGGGGCCTTCAACATACCAGATGTCTGCTGGAAGTGCAATACAGCAGAGACGAACACTCTAGGAGGTTCCTGTAGTGTGTGGAAGACAACTTCCTGACACAACTGGTGACTGAACCAATTAGGGAAGGTGCCTCGCTGGACCTGTTGTTTGCAAACAGAGAAGGCCTTGTGGGTGATGCAATGGTTGGAGGCCATCTTGGGCACAGAGATCATGAGATGACAGAATTCTTGATTCTTGGACAAGTAAGGAGGGGGGTCAGCAGGATTGCCACCCTGGACTTCTGGAGGACAGACTTTGGGTTGTTCAGAAGGCTGGTTGACAGAGTCCCTTGGGAGGCAGTCCTAAAGGGCAAATGAGCCCAAGAAGGCTGGATGCTCTTCAAGAAGGAAACCCTGGAGGCTCAAGAGCAGGCCATCCCCATGTGCTGAAAGATGAGCCAGCAGGGAAGAAAACCAGCCTGGCTGACCAGAGAGCTTTGTCTGGATCTCAGAAAAAAGAAGAAAGTCTATGATCCTTGGAAGATGGAGCAGGCATCTCAGGAAGACCACAAGGATGTTGCAAGGTCATGCAGAGAGAAAATTAGAAGGTCTAAAACCCAACTAGAACTTAAATTGGCCAATTCTGTGAAAGATAAAAAATGTTTCTATAAATATATTACCAACAAAAGAAGAACCGGGAAGGATCTCCATCTTTTACTGGATGCCAGGTGAACTATAGCGACAAAGGATGAGGAAAAAGCTGAGGTACTTAATGTCTTATTTGCCTCAGCCTTTAATGGTAAGACCAATTTTTCTCAAGGTACTCAACCCCCTGAGCTGGACAACAGGGATGGGCAGAAGGGTGAAGCCCTCATAGTCCAAGGGGAACAGGTTAGTGACCTGCTACACCACTTAGACACATGCAAGTCTATGGGGCTGGATGGGATCCACCCAAGGGTACTGAGGGATATGGTGGAAGGCTTACCAAGCCACTTTCCATCAGCAGTCCTGGCTAACTGGGGAGGTCCCAGTTGACTGGAAGTTAGCACATGTGATGCCCATCACATGTGCTAACTAGAAGGGCTAACTAGAAGGGCTAACTAGAAGGGCTAGAAAGAGGGTATGGGGAACTACAGGCTTTTCAGTCTGATCTTGATGCCAAGGTAAGCGATGGAGCAGATCATCTTGAGTGCCATCATGCGGCACATGCAGGACAACCAGGGGATCATGCCCAGTCAGCATGGGTTTATGAAAGGCAGATCCTGCTTCACTAACCTGATCTCCCTCTATGACAAGGGGACCTACTTAGTGGATGAGGGAAAGGCTGTGGATGTAGTGTACCTGGACTTTAGTAAAGCCTTTGACACCATTTCCTCCAGCATTCTGCTTGAGAGACTGGCTTCTCGTGGCTTGGACTGGTGTACTCTTTGCTGGGTAAAAAACTGTCTGGATGGCTGCGTCCAAAGGGTGGTGGTGAATGGAATTAAATCCAGCTGGAGGCCAGGAGGTCACAAGTGCTGTTCCCCAGGGCTCAGTGTTGGGGCCAGTTCTGTTTACCATCTTTATTGATGACCTGGATGAGGGGATTGTGTGTACCCTCAGCAAGTTTGCAGATGACACCAAGTTGGAGGGTAGGAAGGCTCTGCAGAGGGGTGTGGACAGGCTGGATCAATAGGCTGAAGCCAATTCTATGAGATTCAATGAAGTTAAGTGCCGGGTCCTGCAGTTGGGTCACAACAACCCGATGAAACGCTACATGCTCGGGGCAGAGTGACTGGAAAGCTGCTTGGCAGAAAAGCACCTGGGTTTGTTGGTTGACAGCCAGCTTAATAAGAGCCAGCAGTGTGCCCAGGTGGCCAAGAAGGCCAACAGCATCCTGGCTTGTATCAGGAATAATGTGGCCAGCAGGAGTAGGCAAGTGATCGTGCCTCTGTACTTGGCACTGCTGAGGCTGCACCTTGAACACTGGGTTCATTTTTGGGCCCCTCACTACAAGAAAGACGTTGCATTGCTGGAACATGTCCAGAGAAGGGCAATGGAAGCTGGTGAGGGGTCTGGAGCACAAGTCTTATGAGGAGCAGCTGAGGGAACTGGGGTTGTTTAGTCTAGAGAAGAGGAGGCTGAGGGGAGACCTTATCGCCTTCTAAAACTACCTGAAAGGAGGCTGTAGTGAGGTGGGTGTTGGTCTCTTCTCCCAAGTAACAAGTGATGGGACAAAAGGAAATGGCCACAAGTTGCACTAGGAGAGATTTAGATTGGATATTAGCAGAAATTTCTTCACCAAAATTGTTACCAAACATTGGAACATGCTGCCCAGGGCAGTGGTTGAGTCCACATCCCTGGAAGTATTTAAAAGATGTGTAGATGTGTCTCTTAGGCACATGGTTTAGTGGTGGACTTGGCAGTGTTAGGTTTATGGTTGGATTCAATGATCTTAAGGGACTATTCCAACCTAAGTGCTTATATGATTCTATGATAGGTCTTGTTATGTTACACAGTAAGGATAATCTGTCCCATCTGGATCTTCTTGCTGCATTGAGCCAGAGTTAGAAGAAAATTTAAGAACACTTCAGTTGACATCAAAAGAACTATCTGCTTGGCACAGGCACTGTTTGAACTGTAATAGGTTAGAACTTGACTGAAGCCCTGAACGACACATTTTAGTATGTATTCTACAATGTTCGTTGTAATTAAAATAATAATTCTTGGGTATTCTGATAACTATATACGTGTCCTATTATGTATAGGGTATTGTTAAATCGCATTTCTTAATGTATTTCTGTGGGAAAGAATTAAAATCCTAGTTGCTACTGTGAGAAAGGGTATTATTCTTTTATTATTTTGTTTTCTCTTCTTCCAACTTCATTGAATGTACCCTATTTCGTGTGTTCTGAGACAAGGAGAACATAATCTTCCCTTCTGCCTCCTGTAGACCGCTCATTATTTTAATACCTTTATCATGTCCCCAGTTTTATAATTCATTTCCAGCATAGGCAATACCAGTGAGAGTTATGTAAAATTATTGGCCAGCTTGGGACATACTGGGTCAAGCTTACTGCTGGTATAACATTACAACAACATTTATGTGCTAAGAATATTAGACACCTAAAAGGATACTTCAGCATAATAGGTGCTGAAATAATGTAATCTTCTTACAGTATCACATGGGAGATGTAGCTATTGTAGTGTGTTTTGCAAATTTATAGTTTTATTTATGGAACTATTAGATACTAAAGGAAAGTTAGGGACAAGTCCATGGTAATGAAGGTCTTGACTTTATAGCTGGACCTGGAATACAAGCTACCATATCTCTGGCTCCTCCAACAATAAAATGACATGAAAGAAATGACATATGATTAATACTCCAGAAAAGTAGGGAAATGCCTTCTGTTAGGAAAGTGACTCAATGAGCCATCTGGGACTTACATTCAAAAGGAGGCCACGAATACCATTGGGCTGAAACTTTTGGATAGAACTTATTTACACTAACTAGGATGAAGAAGATGGCTATATGCCACAGAAGAATTAAGGGCAGAAGTATCTGTGCTACCTCTACAATATTCCACAAATATCTAATAATTTTGTACTCCCCTGGTGGGATTGTGGAGGGAGATGACCTTGCCCTTCTGGCCTAAAGGGGCAGTCAGCCAAGTCTGATTAGGACAGAATGGTCTCAGCCAGACAGACTAGGACATGACTAGCCTCCACCCAGCCCATATTCTCTCACTAACAGTGGCTGAAAGCAGATCCTTAGGGAAAAGTATAAAAATGTAACTGGAATATCTCATTCCTTCCTAGCTGCACTGTCCCAGCCCTCATCATTTGTGTCTTTGGGATTTCCTGGCTACCAGTGATATCCATAATGGACTCTTCATCCATGAATCTGGCTAATCATGCTGTGAGTGTATGTAAATTATCAAAACCAAAATGGCTTGCAGTTGGACTATTAAGCATGTAAAAAAATATCCATTTTTGTTTGGGGATTTTGTTCTTGTTTATTTTTCAGCTGTTAGTTTATTTTGACACATCTCAGTTCTAATTCAAACGAACACTTACTACCCATTCTCCTTCTCCATGCTGCTCACAGACCATATTTCAATCCTTTTAAGTAACTTTCTTCCTCCCCTTGCTGGGTATGTACAATTCTGGGTCTGTTCTATTCTGGATCGAGATACCTAGAGAAAATTGAGTTGTGGCAGAGAGGCACAGCAGGGAAACTACTTTTGGGAAAAGTGAAGGTGGGATTATGTCTTATGTTCTCCAAGAATACTTTTAGCACTCCAAAGTCTGTGTTGTTTTTCAGAAACTCACCAACTGACAGTTTGATACCATGGCCCCAAAAAACTGCTTCCATGTGAAGCAAAGCAAAAGAGCTCAGTTCATGTTATGGCAGACAGAATCCCTGTAGAAAACTCAGGTTAACTTTAGTTTTGAAGGGTTAGAACTGAATCTCATTGTATAATGAGCCTATATAACGATCCAGAAAAACCAGCCCATTTTATAAAAAATCAAATTATTTTCCTGTCCCATGTGTACCTGTCTGAAATATTGCAGCACAGGGTTGCCCCATTGTGAAGATTCACAATAAAGGAAATGTAAAGTTTTGTTAATTAATAATATATCCTCTGCAAAATGCTGGATATCCAAAATAGTGACCACATTCTTCACTTTTATCATTCTTTAAGTATGTTTTCCTCTGTTGTTGCACCATTAATTACCTTTATTTATTCCCTGCTAATATATTTTTAACAGGGATTTCCCCAAGCTGTGGAATATTGTTTTAATTACTAGTTGAATACAGAATCATTCATTAATACTTATATTAAATAGACCACAGATATAATTTAAAATATTAATCAAATAGATGGAAAATTGTTGATTTGTCAAACAATCTGATAAATACTGTGGCTTCATGATCAGTGTCAGACCAGTTTATTTTGTTGTGGAGTTTTTTTGATTCATGGGGTTTTTTTCACAATAGCTTAAACATGGTTTCAGGAAAATTTTATTATTAAAATTTATGGCGTGCTCTCTGGTATTTACATTTTCTATCCATTTTCTGTTCGTTAAAATCAGTGATATCTTTTTATTTATCAGCAAATTAGTTAGATGATACCCCAACCCAAAATATTTCCTGGTTTCAGTTCAGGATAAGGGTGTTCATGAGTGGTAGTTCCCAAATAGACTCAAGAAACGGTAGCCTTCAGCAAAACATGTTGGGGGGTGGGGGGAGCGAGGAAAGCAAAACAAGTTCTCAACTGTTGTTGGTCTTTCTAAGGGGTAAAAGTTGAGCCAAGCAAATAGCTAAAAGAAGCTATTTTGGCTGAAGGTCAGGGAGGGGACGGCAAAGCGTAAGAGAGTAAAGAGGTTCTATGGGCTAGCACAAAGAAGGAGTAAACACACATTGTGAAATTAACATTGTGTTGAAAAATGGGAAGAGGACAGTCCAGCTTAGCACTAGAAAAAAGGGGCTCAGGGCTCATTCCCAAGCTCAAATATTTCTTTGCTCCAGTGTGGAATGAGAATTGGGGTGACGTCTGTGAAACCTCACAGGGCAGCTCATCCATCTCGTTCCTCAAATCAGCACAGGTCAAAGGCCATATGCTGTTTAATTTGAGTGGTTTCTTGATGCCTTGAGAATAATGAACTTTTCTGTATAATCACTAATGGGAATGAAGGGAAATGGAGATACTATTGGGTATCAGCGCTTTATGACTATGATTTCAAGGGACTGTTTCCATGCATATTGCTTGATGATAATTGAGTAACTCGGCTTTGCTGATATAAAAGAGGCCAGCACACAGTTAATCCTGCAAATAAATTATAAACAACTTTGAAGTTGTATTTTAAAAGGTGCGGCAGCACCAACAGACTTTTCTCACTGGTTTATTACAAAAGGATTTTCACAAGTTTTTGAAATATGGAAGTCAGAAAGTGTTTTAATCTGTTTTCAGAAATGCAGGTAGAGACAGTTTATAGCTTTTTAAACAGAATTATAAAAATAGGAGGGATTAGGTGAAATAATAAATTAAGATTTTAAATATCTTCATGCTTACTGTAAATGCTTTCAGAAAATTACACTTTTGCAAAAATGTGTTTTGAGAGGGAAACAACTGAATATTTTTATTATGATGAAAATTGAACCCAGTTGGTGGTATTTTCCTATTTTGTTAATATATATTTGAAACAATTGTGTTGTGTTCTGTCCTGCTTTATTTGTGGAATCTACTACTATATGATTATACATCATTAAGTTACGGGACTTTTATGTTAACTTTTGTCACAGCACAGCATATTAACAATAAGTAACACAAAACCTAAGCAGTTCTAATTATCAAGCAGGAACTTTTAATTTGGTTGACATTTCTGCTGAGATCTGCATTCTACCATTTGATTAATATGTAAAAATCAGAACCATCACTGACTTTATAGTACTTTTTGAATTAGCAGGGTATGATCCTTTACTGTGTTGGATATAATGTATTTCACTACATTTCCCTCCCTGCATCTCTCCTCAGTTTCAGACTTGATGAAGGAACTGATAGGAAAGCTTCTATGAGTCATGAAGACAGGCTAAGAAGGGTCACAGTGGTGTTTGTTGATTATAAAGTCTGTGAAGTATCCTTCAAATCGTGCTTTCAACAGGTTTTTATGTCTCTGAAATTTCAGACAGGCAACTCACTCATTCCTATAAGAGCTGACCATCTTTTGGAGAAATTTCTCTGTTTAGACTGACATTGGCACAGATGGTATGGAAGTTTCAGGACTTCACAACAGAGACTTCAAATTGGGATATGAAGAGAAAGGGAAGCCGAGTTTTGGAGAATGGATAGAGTAGTGGAGGATCACACTGGGAAGGATTTCAGGCTGTATCTGTCTCTCTGTTGAGTCCAAGGTGAGCCATGGGAAGCCAACTCTCTGAAGTTAAAATAACCTTTGTGTACACTGTCCATAGTGTACTACTAAAACTATGGGTAGCTGTGCTTGCATCAGCTGTTACGTTTTTATGTAGGTGGCTTCATTCTTACATAAGAGCTCCTGTACTTGAGTCCTTAACCGATGAATTCATGGGGTCAAAGTGGCTAAGTCTGTCCTGGTTTTGGCTGGGATAGAGTTAATTTTCTTCATAGTAGCCAGCATAGTGCTGTGTTTTGGATTTAGTACTAGAAGAATGTTGATAACACACTGATGTTTTTAGTTGTTGCCAAGTAGTGCTCAGACTACTCAAGGACTTTTTGAGCTTCTCCTGCTCGGCCAGGTGCATAACAAGCTGGAAGGGAGTACAGCACAGCTAGGACAGCTAACCCAAACGGCTATTCCATACCATATAACGTCATGCTCGGGGGGGGTTAGTTCGTTTGGTCGGTCGGTCGGTTCGGTCGGTCGTGGGCAGTGTGGTCGCAGCTCGAGCTGTGTGATCGCGGCTCGGTATATTCTCTTACTATTATTATTATTATTATTATTGTTATTCTTCTCTCTTATTAAACTGTCTCTATCTCAACCCACGCATCTTACTTTTTTTTTTCCAATTCTCTTCCCCATGCCACTGAGGGAGGGGGGAAGTGAGTGAGCGGCTGCATGGTGCTTAGTTGCCAGCCGGGTTAAACCACAACAAAGTCAAAACATGTTAGGTGAGACCCCACCTGGAGTACTGCATCCCCATCACAAGACATGGATCTTGTGTTGTGATCCACAAGAGTGGACCCAGAGGAGGGCCACAAAGATGGTCAGAGGGCTGGAACAATGCTTCCATAAAGAAAGGCTGAGAGAATCGGGGTTGTTCACCTTGGAGAAAAGAAGGCTCCAAGGAGACCTTATTGTGCCCTCTCAATAGATAAAGGGGTCTTACAGAAAGATGGAGAGAGACTTTTTACAAGGGGCTGTAGTGACAGAATGGGCAACAATTTTGAAACTGCAAGAGGGTAGATTCAAGCTAGATATAAGGAAGAAATATTTTATGATGAGTGTGTTGAGACACTGGAACAAGTTGCCCAGAGTAGTTGTATATGTCCCATTATTGGAAGTGTTCAAGATGAGGTTGGGTGGGGCTTTGAGCAGTATGATCTAGTGGAAGTTCTCCCTGTGCATGGCAGAGCGTTGGACTAGATGATCTTTAAAGATCCCTTCCAACCCAAACCAGTCTATGATTCTATGAAATGTCAGAATATGAAGAGAAATTGTAGGGAAGAGCACAAAGCATGGCCTTCAGTAGTGGTAATCAGTGACTGTAACTATCAGCAGTACAAATGCGCTAATGAATGCAAGAGCAACTGTGGTTATTTGGACGGGACAGTGTAACCCATGCAGATGACAAGCTCTGTGTTTGGCCCTCTAAGAAATAAATGCCAGAAGAAACTGTGACTAAGATGGATAAATTAAAAGAAGAGAACACTGGATTATCACAGCAGTTTTCTGGAGGCAGTTTCCCAGTGCCTGTGGTTTCCTGGGACATGGTTGTCTGCCCCTGAGAAGACTGCAAAGTTACTGAAGCTTAGAAATAGTCTTCTGTCCAAGAGAAACATTAAAAGCATCTTTTCATTACTTCTTACTGGGCCTGATTCAGATAATTTGTGTTTAAAAGGTAGTTTATTTCTCTGTCTAAAAATACATAACCAGTTCTAGTCATTCAGCCTGAGTTAGATGATCAGTCTTCACAGTCAGTGATGATCCATGGGAAAAAAACAGGTGCCTTTGAAGTTAGAGGGCCCAGATCAAATGAGGACTTCCTTAGTGTTATGTATCTTTGCAGAGCACCTGGGGAGCAGACACCCAACATGCAGCTAGTGAAAAATGTCAGATCTAGAGCTGAGATGCAATACACATTTTTTCTATTAGCTTCCAGAACACCCACTCATTTTCTTAGAAACCACAAGAGAGAGTGCAAATACAAAAAGTTAGGAAAATGCTTGGGAAAGAGAAGGTCTGGCTTTTAGTCTTTCACCATTTTTTCCCCAAAAGTGGTTTGAACATGATTTTGAGTCTTCAAAAACCTTCTCTAAACAAAAGATTAAAGGATAGTCTGTCATGTTGTCATCATTCTTACTGAATCTGTGCCATTATACAGAAGAGATTATAAAATTCAGGTGACATGCCCCTCCCCCCCCCTCGCCCCCCAGGTTTAAACCTCTGTCAGTACTGAAGTGGTGGAGAAATTCTGACCTCTGTCACAGTTGCTAAACCTGTTTATGTGTCTTACCAGTGGCTGTTAAACAGAAAATGCACAAGGAATCTCTAACAAAGGAAACCATAATCCAGGTTTTTTCTCTCTCTCCATCTTGGCAAAAGAACAATTTTCTTCAATGACCTTCAAAGTTGTGTTTTAGCAGAAGATTTGAGAGACCCTGAGTATCACCATACATTTTCATAGCTTCCGGGTGGTACAGCTATCATTTCAGTAAAAACATTACAGGAACTGTTGATTTCAAAAAGAATGATACTTTCTTTCCCTTCATATGAATAATCATGATGCTAATCATGATGTTAAAAATTATGTTAATTCAAAAGTCTGATCTTCCATTCCTTTTTCTTTTTTTATGAAAGCAGTTCGACTTGCTTTGTTGCATCAGAACTGAAGTACAGAACTTGAGTCCCTTTCAGAAACTCAGTCTGCATTATAATATTGCTTTAGAAGAATATTAGAGCTCTTAAAGGATCCACATGTAGACATAAACCACTTATTTTTCTGAGTTTTGACATGAAGTTCCTATACTTGCGTACAGTTTAGATGTCTAAAGAAGTGAGTTCCCATCCTATGACTCAGCTGTTCAGCCTCTCTGTTTTTCTACAGCTGAATAATAAACTAAGAACTCTACTGTTTTGATTGTATGGCTGAATGTAAGTAGACAGTCTGCCACACATGAAGCGTAGTAGGTAGGGTGTATCAAGTTTTCCGATTCAAGATACTTTGTTTGAAATTGATGACACTAATATTTAAAATACAGTGACCCTCTATAATAGCAAATAAATTACTATCAAGCATAGCTACATTTCTAATATTTCTAGCTATAGTAAACATAGCTTTAAAGAAAAACTTTTGTTAGAAGAAATCACTGAGCCCTCATTGAAAGGAAGACATTATAGGATAGTTAAGAATTCTGTCCTGACTAACCAGAAGTACAATATCAAATAAACAGGTAGACATGAAACTAGTTATAAATATTATGAGGATAGGCAGCTTCAGAATAAATAGAGAAATGTGTCTTTAGAGGTTTTTGTAAATAACTACAGCCACACAAACAATGAAACTTTATTTCCCTGATCAAATCTGTACTGTTCAAATTCCCAGTAGTTTTTCTGGGCCCCAGTAATCCCATAAATATGTTAATTAGAAAACTATTGACTGTTTTTACACTTTTCAGTTCTCAGCTGATCCAGATCCTGCTTTTAGGATGAACAAATCTTTAGTTGTGTTGTGTGTGTGTCTTACATAACACGCAGTTGCCCAGCATATTTTCTTTCTGAAGAAATGTGCATATTAAAAATGCATTAGGAATCAACACAGATCTTCATTTTGTTCAAGTCAGTGGACAAGAAGCTGGTAAAAGGATTGGCATCCTTCCTTTACTGCCTGACTCCTCCATCTTGGGTTGCAAGATTCAGTGCTCTAATTCTATTTTTCCAAGGAAAATTGCCTCAGTATGTTCAAAACATCAAAATACCTGATGTATCTGACAGTATACTCTGATCAGTGTCACCTTTGTTGCTGACCAGTTTTGTTCAGCTAGACACTTGAGACAGTCTGCAAGTCCTCAGCAGGTACAGATGGGGTGACTCAAAAAGTCATTTTATCCAGATAACAATGATCTGTGGTGCTCTGCTTATGTTTCCATATGTCTCCTCTGCTTTGTACAGATGCCTGAGGTCCAGATACTGATGTACTCAGGTAGATTGCACTCCTCCCTGGAACTCCCTATATAGGCATGAAAAAGATACCGACTTTTGCAGACAACATCCCAACGTAGATTTAAAGATGAGACAAGGATGCATCGCCACCTATAAATGCCCATTCCTGGTTGGTGACTACCACACATAGAGTGACTAGTTTAGACTTAATGAGCTGAATTTTAGAAATATAAGTTAGGTGAGATAACTGTCATTTATCTGGTAAAATGTAAAGAAGTCATATAAACTATCTCTACAAACAATAGAGAGCTCATAGCATCCTGGAATGAAAGAATAAATGCTCCCTTTGCAAATTCCGTTCTGCTCTGACTAGGTGACTACCAGCATGGGAGTTTGGAGCATAAAGAGTAAGTGTTGACACCACACTATTTTCTATGTTTCTTACACTCAAAATGCATTTCTTTGCTATCCATGGCACTTATGCTCTTATGTTAAAAATACAAAGCTCTTTTATTACAGACATTGAAGAAACCTTTATCCCACAGAGAGAGTCATGGGAATATTTCACATTTGTGTTACTGCTTCAAGAAGCCAGGCTCCTTAGAACCTGAAGGAAACTGTGGACACAAATGATCGCCTGTGAAAGAAGATTCCAGCATCTCCCTGGCAGAGATGCTATGGCTCCCACCATGTGGCCTTGACTGGGCAATAAGAGTAAAAAGAACAAGTAAGCTTCAACCATTAGACAAAATATGAGAAATACCAATTCATGTATGGGGCACCGCTGGGAAACAGGAAAAACAGCAGAGTACATATAGGAGACATATAGGATGTGGGTCATCTTAGGATAGTTGCTCAACATTTCTATTCTCATTTGACCCTCCCCATTGTGTCTAGATGGAAGATGAATGGCAGAACATTTCAGTAATTAAGGCCTGAGACTTCGGAGATCTGACTGTCACTCCTGCTCTGCTATAACCTCTCCTATAGTTAGGAAAAGTCACTAATGCCTGGATTCCTCCCATTAAATTTAAGCACTTCATTTATGAGCCCGAATTTAAAAGGAGGGCTTTAAACTAAAGGACTTGGGGGGTGGGGAATGGAACAACTCATTCTAAGTGTCCTCTCCAAGCAAGTGGACGACAAAAAGATCATCAGGAGTACCCAGCACGGATTCACCAAGGGGAAATCATGCCTGACCAATCTGATAGCCTTCTATGATGGCATGACCGGCTGGGTAGACAAAGGGAGAGCGGGGGGTGTTGTCTACCTTGACTTCAGCAAGGCTTTTGATACTGTTTCCCATAACATCCTCATAAGGAAGCTCACGAAGTATGGGTTGGATGAGTGGACAGTGAGGGGGATTCGGAACTGGCTGAATGACAGGGCCCAGAGAGTTCTGATCGGCGGGGCAGAGTCCAGTTGGAGGCCGGTAGCTAGCGGAGTTCCCCAGGGCTCGGTACTCGGCCCGGTCTTGTTCAACTTGTTCATCAATGACCTGGACGAGGGGATAGAGTGTACCCTCAGCAAGTTCGCTGATGACGCAAAACTGGGAGGAGTGGCTGATACGCCGGAAGGCTGTGCTGCCATTCAGCGGGACCTGGACAGGCTGGAGAGCTGGGCAAAGAGGAACTTGATGAAGTTCAACAAGAGCAAGTGTCGAGTGCTGCACCTGGGGAGGTCGAACCCCATGCACCATTACAGGCTGGGGGATGACCTGCTAGATAGCAGCTCTGCTGAGAGGGACCTGGGAGTCCTGGTGGACAATAAGCTGACCATGAGCCAGCAATGTGCCCTTGTTGCCAAGAAGGCCAATGGTATCCTGGGGTCCATCAAGAGGAGTGTGGCCAGCAGGTCGAGGGAGGTTCTCCTCCCCCTCTACTCTGCCCTGGTGAGACCCCACCTGGAGTACTGTGTCCAGTTCTGGGCTCCCCAGTTCAAGAAAGATGAGGAACTCCTAGAAAGAGTCCAGAGGAGAGCTACTAGAATGATAAAGGGACTGGAGCATCTCCCCTACGAGGAAAGGCTGAGAGAGTTGGGCTTGTTCAGCCTGAAGAAGAGAAGACTGAGAGGGGATCTCATCAACGCATACAAATATCTTAAGGGCGGAAGTCAAGAGGACGGAAGCAGTCTGTTTGCAGTGGTGTCCAGCGACAGGACTAGGGGCAATGGATGCAAACTGAAACACGAGAGGTTTCAGTTGAATATGAGGAAGAACGTCTTCAGTCTGAGGGTGGCAGAGCACTGGAACAGGCTGCCCAGGGAGGTTGTGGAGTCTCCTTCTCTGGAGATATTCAAAGCCCGCCTGGATGAAGTCCTGTGTAGCATGCTCTAGGTGAGCCTGCTTTAGCAGGGGGGTTGGACTAGATGATCTCCTGAGGTCCATTCCAACCCTTACGATTCTGTGATTCTGTGAAAACTTAGCGTAATTTTCCTAAAGGAAGATTAGATTGTCAATGGAGAAAAAACCACCTCCACAGGGCCAGTGAAATTTAGATGGGCTGAACCACTGCCTAAGTTATTGGCTGTTAAGGTTTCTGTCTTCACCCCAGATAAATGCCTCAAGGCATGTGTGATGAGTTTGGGCTTTGGAGCCTTCTTCTGAGTTCCTATACCTAGTGGGGATGATGTGAGAATAAATACTTTTAAAAGTTTTGAAGTTCTTGGCTATGTTATTATATATGTTAACTATATAATGACCCAAGATGTGGTGATACCCTCTCTTACAGTGACCAGCACAGAGAGTCTCTAATTTCAGCTGGGTCACCAGGCAACAAATAGAAGTTTTCTGAGTTTTCTTTCCATCACATTTACTAAACTTTCTCCACCACACACAGAGACACTTTTATCTGACATTACACTGGAGGCCAACCTGTCTTTGAATATTTTGGCCTGTTGAACAGCCAGCATCTGTAGTCTTCGGGGCCTTTCATAACCTCTTGACCACGGATGTTTTTAGTTGGATAGGACTCAAAATATTCTTTTTCCAGTTTTTAAGGTTTTCTGCCAAAACAGCTACTTTGTTTATACACCAATATCGTCAGGGAGACTGGCATGGCCTTGGCAATGTGTTACTTAGCTAACACAGGAGATTTAATAGAGGAGAGATAAAACATACCTTGTATTTTCTGCAAAGCCCAGCTATTAAGAGTCTGATTGTACTCCTGTTTACACAATTGTAAGTTGGGAACAATTCCACTAAAGTCAACAGTTATACAGGATACAAGTGGTGTTAACTGAGATCACAAACAGGCTCTTAACTTCCTCTGGCCTAGTCTCATTATAACTTTAACGTACAGATTTAGGGTTGAAGCCATGAGGGTTCTGTTAGAGCTAAGTGTCATCCTGTCAAAATCACACCTGGCAAAATATTTTTGAAATCTGCTGGGGTTACAAGTACTGCCAAAGTTTGCTATTACCTAGAAAAGGCTATTTTTAATTACTTTTTTAAAAAAAAACTTTTGGTCTGTTCACTTTAAGAGTCTGTGAGTACTCTAGATAAAATCAGCTTAAGTATTTAACAGCATAGTCACTGCTCCTCCTCTTATTCTGCACATCTCCTGGTAACTGGGAAAATAAATAACTTTAAAACAGGTCTTAGTAGGAAAAACAGAAATTTGGCAGGGTATTCTGGTATAGGTTATATCCCTACTATGATTTTTCCTTAATTTAAGCCCTAGACTTCAGATAGCTTTTGTTCTACTGACAACCTGATTTTAGTTGAGAAAAATAGAGGAATATGGGATGATACAGTCATCTAGCCCTAGTAGAAAACAATTAAAAGACTGGCAATAGTTTTGAAGGTAATTGATGAGATCTGCACAATAAATGGTTCCTTTGAGGTCTAGAATTTAAACAAGGGTCTTTACCGCAGAATTATCTTGCTTATACATGCTGAGAAATGCCTTGGCTCACTGAAGTTGATAGATATACTCCAAGGAGACCAGATTCTGCCTACATCTTATTCCTGAAAGCCTCAACACTGTTTCCCAGGGGGACCATAACATGAGCCGGCCAGAGTCCATGCATAAGGTATGTACCCATCTCTGTTGGTGTCTGCATCTTTATATGGTCTATTTACCATTTGTGTGCCAGCACATGTTATAAAAAGCCAGACTGCTACACTGGCATTCCTCCAGTATGCTAACCCTTTATCTCTCAACCATTTTGCATATCTGACAATAGCTATACCTCTTTGTTTGGTGTCTTTTTCTTTTTTGTTAGCCCTTACTCTGTCAGTCTCAGGGGTCCTGAAGTTACGCTAGCTGTTTAAAAGAGCATACTCTTACTCAATTAATGAAGTGTATACACCAGTCTGGTGATTTTGGCTGTAGCAAGAGTGATTTTTAAAATCATCTTACTTAGCTGGAAGGAGTACAGGATACAGCTGCAATGCTGACACCTCAAACAAAAAAATACAAGCCAGAAGTTTAGAATAATCTCCAGCTACTTGGCCCTTTACTATACAGAAATCACACTAGTGCTTCAGGTCCTGAACCCATTCCCTCCTCTATCAGAATGACTGGATAGTAGGAGGCAAATGAAAAGGAAAGCTAACACCTTTTGACCTCTGTGTAGAACAAGTCAGAAAGTGAGAGCTTATCCCATCCTTACACCTGATACTCTGTCCTTCTCAATGCCCTTGGTTGGCTTTTGGGGAAGATGAACATGCAGCAAACCCAAGGAAATGTGAAGCTGAAGCTATGTCTAAAGTTTTTATTTATGTATTTAAGAAAAGACAGCAAGCAATCTGTATCAACAAAAAAATAGCAACCCTTGCATATGCTCTAGCATATAGTGAGATTTTCAATTAAATACGTATCTAATGCATACCTAATTCAATAAGTAAATCAGCATTACCCAATAGAACTCATTATATTAATCAGGCTGTAGTACCTCATATGGATAAGCATTCTTCTTAAATCAGAATTAAAATAAATACCTAATATTTTTAAATCTCTATTGCAAATAAATGCAAGGTGTTCACCGGTAGTCCCCCATCCTCAAAAGAGCAGTTAAGCATCTAAGCTGGCCCTTTAAATGCCCCAAATGGAAGACTGTAAACAAATGTGCTGTTCTTATTCTCCAGTCCTGTATTCTCTAATGGGAACTGACCAAGTCAGATAAGGACTGATGGGTATCTCCAGTCCATTCCACATGAAAAATAATTCTATCTTTTAAAAAACCAAAAACATGTAAGACTGTATGACAAAATATTCTGTGTCAGCTGTTATATGGGGATGTAGGTGGTTTGGGATCTTCCAAAAGTGTAACTAAATTGTCCCTGTCATTCTGTTGTTTCCATATGGCTTCTTAAACTGTGATAGTAAATTACACATAGGTTCTCCCAAAATCATAACCATCACCATTTGGATGTCCTCATTACTGGACAAGAATATGACTGCATCTTTTCAAAATTCAAGTGCTATATGTCTTAGGTATTCCTTACTTACGGGCATCCTGTGATCCAAAAATTCCTCCAGACAAAAGGAACACCACTTGCAACACAGTTAGCATTCATCAGCTGGCTCCCATCCCCAGTGCTTAGGGAAAGCCTGTCCTAAAGCAGACATAGCATAGCACAGCACCTGGCTGTAACTTCCTACGAAGCTCCATGTTGCACCTTTTTATCCCTTAGATAAAATATGACTTTCTGCAGTATTTTTCAGTTTAGTGCACCTCAAATAACATGAAGATGATGTTGCAGAGCACATGTTTTTATAGCATGAAACTGAAGGTATGAATTACATGTCTGGGTGTTAATCAATGCAGAGCCTACTGGCACACTGTCAGAGAGCTACGTACAGAGGGAGACAAACCTGGCTAAGTCTCAGCCATACTATTTATGGGAAATCAGTTTAAGTATATAAGAGCTTGAAGTCAGTATAATTTTGACCACTAAGCTCAATGGATACAAAATTATTGTCTTTTAGAAAAGAAATGTCTCATCTCTTAATAGATTAATTTATGTATTTGACTTGTATTCAGACAAGAAAACTGGATTTTGGAAGAAGAAGATGCCAGTCTTCTAGCCTTGTGCATCTTTAAATACCTTTATAAATACCAAGATACATACATGAACACCCTTAAATGCAATTTCAAACATTGTTAAAATAACCCTGTACTTAACCATAAATATCACCAGTTTTGCCACTGTTAGTTGGATCCTCAGCATCCATTATTTATATTCATGTCCTTTTGGGTTTTTTTCTGTAGTGAGAACAAATTAAAGAAAATCACTTAGGGCAGTATCTGGCTGTAGGTTGTTCCTTTCTAAGCCTCAGCACACACAGCAAGTTGTTTTTGAGAGGTCATACTGCTCATGGGGGCCAGGAGCTCTCTGTACCAAATACTGAACTCACTGTACATGTCATCTGCCGATGTCTCACCCGTGCGGGTGATGCATCTGGAGAAACTCTGCTCCTTCCCTTCAGCTATGTATCTCCTGCCTGTCACCATGAGGGTACCACAGGGAACAGGGGCCTCAAAAACAGGCACACACAATGTTGAGCCATGAACTCTTTCCAATTCTTCAAACAAATTAGGGCCATATTCAAGTAGATGATCAGCTCTTGAACAGACTAACACAAATCTAAACTTTTTTCCATTCTCACTGATTTGAGAAAAAATGGTGAGGACTAAGAAAATTACTCTAATGCAAAAAACAAATTTATTTTTTTATCTTCTATTTTTATCTTATGAATAACTTAAGTGTGAAAATTGAACAATTCAGGAGTATTCAGTGAACTTACGAAGATTTTAATCAACTATTTTAGATTGACTTTTAATATCTTTTAAAAATAATACAAAAGTGAATTTAACTTTTAGTACCACCACTGAAATCTTATCCCCTTAAAAATCAATTCAAAATTCCATTCTCCTTTGATAGACTTGGAGTTCTGCTCTTTTATTTTTGCTTATTTATATGTAAATGGTTATATAATTACTTAAAATTGAGGACTTTTGTGGAGGCTGACTTTTTCCCTAGCAGAGAAATGTTTTCTTAATGCTACAAAGCCTGTTCTACTCTATACAACTTGTCATACATCACACTATAATGTAACTGTGAAAATGAACAAATAATAATTAATTTTAGGATGCTAGACTACAAAAGTACCACTATCACATTTCCTCAACTGTGATGGATGTTTTATTCAACAGTTTAGACTGAGCTGGATATTATTTACCTCTTTAAGTATTCAGACACTTCAAATAGTTTTTTATTTATGATGTCACAGACCAAGGTCTTTTGAGGCTGGATTAGGAAAAAAAGCACTGGGCACAGAGTGAAATACAGTGCAGTACTCTTCCACTCTGAAACAGGTTGGGCTTTTTTTCAGAAAATACAGAGTATCCATTTGTCATGAGGGGAATATTTAATTTCATTTAATTGTATTAAATGTATGGTATATATCTCTGAAATCAAGAGAAAGACTTTGGAAGGTTTATATCAAAAGTCTCCTTGTAATAACGATACATGGGTGGGTTCACTGTACTTACTCCAACTGTTACTTATATAATCTAAAGTGTTTTTTTAGCATCTTTCTGAATGTGTGATGAAGTTGTTTCTGTAGCCCACCATAAGAGTAATACCAACATTAAAGAATAATTCCTGGCAAAACTTTTAATAAAATGAGGAGATATCAATATACATTTTAAATGTCTGTACTTGATATCCTAGATTTACAGTGGAGGAATGTAAAACTTGAAAAGTCTTACTCTGAAATGTACTTCTTTTGCCTAACAACTTAGAAGTAAAATTTTCCAAATACATTTTCTTTCCAGGCAGGGAATTTTTCCCCCTCCTTCAAGAGTAAATTTGATTTTCTGTTATTTTTCTTGGACCTTTCAAGAACACTGAACCATTCCTAAGTTCCTGTTACACTGCGGAGGGCAAACACAACCTTCCGAAGGACTGCGTTGCAGGTTGTTTATAGAAATATCTTTTCAATAATCTTAGTAGAACTTATTTACTACCTCCCTCAAAGAAAGTAGGATGCCAAAGCAACCTTTCCATGTGAATCGGCAACTATACTCCTTAATTATGTCCTGGTGTTTTCCCTTCATAAATGCAATTTGCAGTAGGACTTTACCTACATCAAAGACAGTAGCCCATTGACGAGAAATCAGGTTACTACGTCTGGATGACTTCTGATAGGGCCTGATCAAAGGGCCAAAAGCTATCAGCTCAGACAGGCACCTCTTTTCCTTTTGTTTGAGTCCGGAAATGAGAGAGCTGATAGCTGCCTTTTGGTCCTAATCCGCACCACTCTGCTTGACAGGAGATGAAAGGTTCACCAATTACTGCTGGTAATAGCAGACTACTATACACATTCATTACTGTGGTTATCATTACAAATTACACGGTATTATTTACCTGCAATTTAGGGAGATATTTCACTACAGCAAAATTTCTGTCAGCATTACTTCCTAGTCTTTTTATACACCAAGAAGAGCCTAAAGTAGAAATGCTTTCAAAAAGAAATTCAGCATGATACAATCGCATGAAAGAATCCAAGAACTCACATAATGCTAACAGCTGGAAATTTGTTTTAGTACATAATATGAGGAATAATTATATTTATGTAAAACTGATATCCACCTTCTGCTTCAAAAACTCCCCACGGCTATTGAAACTGTGAGTATATGTCTCCCAAATACAAATCTGCATGCATGAAGACAACAGGAAAATGGAAAGATAATATATCAGTAACCATGAATTATAAGCCTATAATTATATCAAGTTGTTCTGGAGGCAGGAAATCACAAGCTTTTTTATTTCTACCCCATTAACATAAGATACAAGCCTTTTAATAGTAACACGAGTGCAGTAATGTATAATGAGGAATGGAAAAAAAA
The DNA here is from genome assembly GCF_000687185.1 of Egretta garzetta. Taxonomy (NCBI): domain Eukaryota; kingdom Metazoa; phylum Chordata; class Aves; order Pelecaniformes; family Ardeidae; genus Egretta; species Egretta garzetta. Next base: position 4,264,354 of record NW_009258947.1, read on the forward strand.
ATGAAGAGAAAGATTGAGATTCATTGTTTGAGGCAGCAATCCAGCAAACTAGTCTAGTCTACTAAGGTGATCTGTCAGTCATCGAACTTAAAACCAGACTGCATAGCAAATAAATAAAGGATTTTTTTACTCTTGATATATCAAGAAGGTAGAGTACTGAGAAGAGCTGGGAGACGTATAGGGAGGAGGAAAAAAGGCCAGTATTTCCGGAAATGTAAAAGTAATAGCAAAAGCTGCATGAGGCAGTTTTGAAATGTTTCATTTATCAGTGATATATGATACATTCAGTGATTAAATACTGTTCTCTTTCAAACAGTGTTCAAAGGCAAGGCAAGTTCTGACCTCAGAACTCAATCATACATTTATGTATATGATTATGCTTATAAGTCTACTATGGTATGCTTTTCATTCAATCATACCATCAAGGCATTTGGAAACTGAAGTTGGTGCAGAATCCCACAGAGTCCACTAGAGATCCTGGAGCACCATTTTTGCACATTTTTAGGGAGGAACTTATGTGTTATTAGTGAATTCAACCCCTAAATTGGTTCTTGTTCCTGTAAGATCTCATGTCACTGCCTTCAGTAGCAGTACTCGTTCTTCAGTTCTTTATCTTAAGCAGGTAAATGCTCTGCAGGCTTCTTCCTAAAGAGACCACATTATATTAATTCCCAGAACTAGAAGATCCTGACATTTTGAAAGGTGTAAATTAAAATTTGGAGGAAATTTATTCTTGTGAGGTTTGTTTATGATGAACAGACAGACCACTTTAGTGAAGAACCAACTATGAAATCAATTTTACCTGGAATATTCATAGGACTATTAAAGGAATTAATATAAATGAATTTGGAATTGTTTGTTGTGTACACAGCTGGCATGAATGAAAGAATGAAAGATGTCCACATAAGCAGCTCCCTCTGCTCCTGCACACAGACACACAGAGCTCCGTTTATTTCATTAGGGTTCCTGAACAGGACTCCTGAATACAGAAGAACTTCTGAGTTTATTAGGACTCCTGAATTCATTAGGACTCCTGAATATAGAGTGCCTGTTTGTGAAGTGTCTGATCCTAGGCTTGGTTCATGAGTGAGGAATTTTGTCTTCAGCATTCACTGCTGGAGAGAAAGAAGTAGTAGTACCTTGAACAATATGGTGCCATTCCTTATAAAGAGGAAGAAAAAAGAAATTATAATGATGGTGGTACCTGTACAACCATTAAAGCACACAATTTTTGTTCTGATTACTAGTACCAACTGTTATACATGAAGAAATTGAGCCTGAATATGTTTTGTTCAAATCAATCCTGTTGAAATATATTTTAAAAACAGTTGTTGCAGTAATATTTACAGGAACTGTTACACCAGATGAAACCTATAGTCCAGAAAAAGATTCAAGAAAGGCCCTCATGGTAGGATATGGTCCCAGGAAAAGGCTTTGCCTTATGTTTAATAGTTAGAAGTTGTTTTAAACCTGGTTTTAAGTACCTGAGAGTCTTTTCACAAAGTCTGGTGCTTAGTGTTGATTTCTGTTTTGAGTCCAGAGGTCTGTAGCACCTTATTTCCATCAATAGACAGTGTGACTTCTTACAGAGGAAAAAGTTTGAGCTCCTGCACTGACTTAAAGATCTGTGCACATTTTGTGGGCTTTGTGAGGCTTACTAGGGGATAACTGAAGTTCAGAGACCTTTATTGCTCTCCCTTTTTAGTGTTAATGTTTGTTTACTTCTCTACAAGCGTATTGTACTTTTCATTAGGTTTTTTTAATGTGAATTACAAAGATAGAAAGTAGGGGATTTTTTGGACTTAGGTTTTTTCTTTAGATTACACCTTTTCTATATGTGCTTGTCTATATTTAAAATAAGAAACATGTTTTTAGAGGAAAGGAAAAGGGAAGGAGAAGGGGAAAAAAAAATTCCTTAGCACTACTAGGTAATCCTTCAGGCTCTTTAAATTAATAGTTAATATGTTAGATTGATTTTATAGCTGTTTATATGTGCCACATGGTTTTTATATCAAGAGTTTTTCTGTATTTTTAGTCATTTCAGAGACCTACTATAACAGGAAATGTCTTTTTGATTTACTCATTGAAATCAATAAGACCCATGATACATTCCTCAACGGTGTAAAATCAATACTCTAATTACAGTAGCATCAAGGGTACATACCAGATTGAAAAAGAAACCTTGACATCATGGCTGTAGCAATCGCAAAACCAGTTATGAAACATGTGTGACAGATAAATGACTTTTGACAGGAACCCTATTTAATTTTGCTGTTGTACTCAGTAGTAGCAATTTGCTTAATGGGGCAGTGATCAGAGACAAGGACTCTGAAGTAATAGTACAATACACATAATAAAAGCTCACTAAAAATAATGATTAGCTCACTATTAATAATTATCCAGGTCCAGGTTAGTAAATAGTACTGAAGTTGTCCAGTTTTGGTGAAGTACAAAACTACCAAAGATTACTCCACTGAATCAGCACTGGAAAACAAGAGACCTATTTTTCTTGCTCTTTGTTTATTTACACCAAATCTTTGAAATACTGTGTTGCTAGTGAAACAAATTGGTGTTCTGACGATAGAGTATTTCTAAATCTTTTAACTTTCTTTTTATTAGAGTAACTACAGTTTACATTTCTGATGACACTACAAAATTTAATTATTTTTAGAAAAAGTTTCTAGCTAGTTCCATGCAAAGTTTTAGCTGAAATGCTGTATTCACTGTAATAAACTGTATTTTTGAGCACAGTCCTTATCATGCGGCTATCACACATACTAAGTGTTCCTGGCACTGTTCTCATTGTGACTTCTGAAGAAGCTTTCTGGGTATATGTCTTAGTCTGAAAAAGCAAAATATCCTCTTACTGAATTTACAATGACTGCCTAATTGCATCAGCACTTAATGGTACTTTTTACATATAAAGAATAGGATTTTCTGGAAGCTACATGCACAGTGTACAGTGATCTTGTATTTTTCACTGTAGATGGGATGTCTGCTTGTCCTTCTCTCTTTCAGTGTTTCAATCCATATTATTTTAGCATGGAACTCGTAATTCCCTACAGTTGCAAAGATCTCAGATAAATGGTTCACTGATGTTATCCCTGAAAACTTTCACTCATCCTGGAGCATGTTAACATTCATCAGGAGTATTAATTAATGAATTATGGCCTGCTGCCTAACAGTTCCTGAGAACACTGGCTATCGGTTATTCTTGTAATGATTTTTTATTTTCCTAATTTTTGATTCTCCTAAGTTGTTTCCATTTCAGGTTATATATGTGTACACACACACACAAAACCACACATTTGCATCTTTATATATGGATATTGTGTACACACACACACACACATATATATATATGGATGGATGTACATAGGTAGTAACCTAACTGAACAAAGATCAGGACTTCAAGTCAGGTTCATTCATGTTTAAATGTCCTTAACTTCAGGAATACTTAAGTAACTTCCTTGAAGACTTCAACAGCCTCGAAACAGACCTCAGTGAGATTCTTAGTTCTAAAACTAGTTCGCTTCCTCATCAGTCTTATTGCACTTACCATTGTAACATCAGTGAAATGGGGAAAAAAGGTTGGAGAGAGATTTGCAATGGAGAGAAATCACCTGTCGGTAGCTGTTTCAAAGAGTTACTCACTGCCAGCCTCTCTGCTGCTATCTTTTATTAGTAAATTTGACACAACTTTGTTACAGGAAGGAACAGAAGTTACTGAGCAGGCAGTGGGGTCACTACAACTTCCTGAGAAGCTTTGGTATGTTTGATGATGGCACAGATCCATAGCAAATATCTCCTGAATCTTTTTCTTATTAGAGGGTACAGATGCAGAGAATTCTTTTTGTCTTATATTAAGATATTTCTCACTGGATCACTATTGAGATGTACCTTGCAGGAGAACCAGTGTTCACTCAGTTTATTTTCAGGACATTCACAAACATAGTTTTTAACAGAAACAACAGGGGAAAAATAAATAATTTTAAAAAGCCACCTCAAAACCTTCACTGATAGACAACTGAAGTTGCACACCTGTGCAGATGTTATTGAGACTTGTGAGAAACTATTCTAATAAAGAATCCTGAAATTGAGTAGTTCTACCAGATAACTGTCAAGATAGATTGACTAATTCCATAACAATTTATTCCCTTATGAATAAAGGATGGACTAAGCGATTAAAACCTACAAATAAGCATGAAATAATTGTGACAAATGTAATGTCTTCAATAACAAGGTCTGCAGTCCATCATGATGGTATCATGCTACACTTTGAAGTGTATCTGAAGTACAATGTGAGACTTATTTTCCTTGTCTATACAGTTTTATTTCTTGAGACCACCTAGTGATTGATTCTGTTGTTTGTGCTGGCTGATTGAGATTTTGACTTATGTAGGCACTTTCAGACTACTCAAACCTCCAATCTTGGTGTCCAAAATGCCTTTTTGCCCTTTTAAAAATGTGGTGCCTGCTCCATCAGGTTTAACTCAGACTATCCAAGTAGTCCACCCAGATCTCATATACTCAGTAGGCATACACAAAGAATCAGAGTGACTTGGGAAAACTGTATGAGGAAAAAAAACCTCTATATAGAGAGTAAGGAGTGTAGATATGGTAAAATAATATAAAAAGTAGAAGATATAGGTTCAAAATATTTCACCTTCCTCTTAGGACCTTCACCTGGTAGGTTTAAGAGCGGCTTTTCAAGTATTACCTCTTTGGGACTCTTCTGTTTTTTCTTCAGATAACTGCTGAATAAAATCAGAAGTAATTGTAGGTGTTCCCCTTTTGTGGCAGTTCTCAAAACATTTCTTAGGACATATATATCAATTTTAGGGGCTGTTGCAGGGAGGGTGATGTGTCAAAATAGAAGCCTGAATTTTTTTAAGCCTATCATGCCATGGTGTAGTGAGTGACAGAATTGTGTCATTACTCACCAGAGGTTCAAGCTAGGAAAGTGCTGATGCTGAGCTGATGTGTCCCCTACACTGTACCATGCAGCAAGCAACCTCTTTCAACAGGCTTTTCTTCACTGTGACCAGTGTGTCACATCTAGGAGATGTTTTGAAGGCAGTCCTAAAATGTGCTAAAGTGCTTCTTGTCATTTCAAAGCAGTGATTAAAATTAACAGCAACACTTCACATCTGAAATGGCCACCAGCTTCCTCTCTGTAAATGTGAGAAGGTGAACCCCGGGAGCTGATGTCAGCTTCTCGACCAGCAGCAGAATTGTTCCGAGCCCTCCTCCTCCCCTTGGCTCACTCGAGGTGGGTTGTCTATTGTCACCTGAAGGTGCTTTTGTCTCCAGTGACTAGATAAACTTACCTCACAAAAATGGAAAAGACAAATAAACATAGCTCTGTGGTTTGACTTAGCAAGGTGATGATGCTGCTAATTCCAGCTAAGATCTGAGTTTATGTGCAGATGTGACAGCAGTGGGTCAGTAGCTGGTACTAGCAAAAGCCTAGGGCCAAACCTCAGCCCAACATGCACTGTATGCATAGCCTTTGGCATTTAGGGCTCAAATTTAAGTGGGGTAATCTGTCTCTTCTGTCCAGGTTGGTCTTTTTTTACATTCTAACATTTTGACCATACAGAGTGAGTATTTCCAGTATTGCTTGAAATACATTGCTGAAAAGCGGCGTATGATCATGATAAATAGCTTTGTTGCAAATTAGAAGTAAAGGTGGAACCCAAAGAACAGGAAGGAGGAGGGGGAAAGGCACAAAGAACAGAGGAACAGGAAGAAAAACAAACAACATATTTTTTTCATTGCAAAGTAGCATCCAGAATATGTGAGTAAGTGACTATGGTTTATTCAGAAACAAAAGTAACCGGGTTATTGGCAAGTATAAAAACAACTTTGGAAACTGAATTAAGGGTCAAAGACATTTTAAAAGAACAATTCTGAAATTTTAAGCCATGAGAATGAAGCTTGTCTGGATGACATTGGCATGAGTGATCAATAGCTGTAATCTCTTGTTTGTTGCCTGTACCTCTCAGCTGGGAATCCATTAATCCTTCCCTGGTCTTCACCACCTCTCCTTTCACCTCTCCCCCCAGTAACTGTGACTATCATTCTCTGTCCTCATTTTATATTTCTGTCAAAAATTTATGCAGCCTGTAATGTGTCTGTGCAGGTAGTTCCTTGCCTGTCTCTGCTCCTAAACCATATGATAAAGTGGTACAAAAACTGCTTTAAGATGCCTGAACTTTTAATTGAATGCTTCTTTTGTTGGGACCCTTTTGGAGTTCACAGGGTGCTTTAATGTGTACGTTTACTGGGAAAGAGATTATCTGAAACAGGAAATATTGAAAAATATTCACTATAGTTAAATAACAAATTTGAATTTATGATGGTATCAGAAATTTAATTTTTTGAGTGTGTTGTGATGTAAAAGTGCTGCAGCATCTTTACAGAATGAAATAATCAACTTTCAGAGTTAGTAAGTGTCATGTGGCCTTAGCCCATCAAAGGTTTGGGCTGTGGATATTGAATTTTGACATGGACCTGTCCTGTCCCACGCGTTGGGTTGTGAGATGGATGAATCTTTTTGATCCCCCAAGGATTTGTGTACTGACGAAAAGTCAATCTCTGCTCGGGAGAGCCATGTGGCCAGTAGAGTCACTACCATGACTCAGAGGAACAATCTAACTGGTAACTTTATTAACTGGCAAACTTAATGAATGAACAAAGGCAATTTGGCAAACAAACTATTTTCGGTGCAACCTATTGCAAGTTGTCCAAAAACTTATATACGTGAATATATATGTTAGAGAATTGGAGAAAGAAAGAAAGAAATCAGAAAAGTAAAAGGAAGGAGGGGAGGATAGAGAAAGGAGAGGTATCACCATCCTTGGATCCCCCATGGTCATCTTGGAGCAGAGTCTGGATCCATAGGTGATGGGTTGACAAAGGAAAATGTGTGTGCTCATCCTTACACAGTCTCATTAGTTCAAGACCAACTGTCTTGCTTCTGAACAGTCAAGCATTCTAGAGAGTTCTCAAATTGGGCCAGGGGGGTGTTGGCAGGATAGCGAGGGTCTTTGGTGATTGTGCATTAGTCCCACAAACACCTTGTTGACTGGTGCGTGCTCAGTTGTTGCCCAGTGTTTCCTGGGAGATTTGCACAGTCCTGAATTTGAGAGTATGTTTCTGCATTATCACTTTAGAAAATCACCAGTGCTGAAAGTTCAGCTTAATTAAAAATATTTGAAGGATTAAACACATTAATCAGAACAAATGTATCTCATCCCTTCTTGACCTATCAAAGGAAAAGATGAAAAGCAAATCTGTCAGTGACATAGTATTTTGTCACTTAATATCCCACCTTCCTAAGAGAGAAAGAGAATACAGGGATTGTACATGTAAAACTCAATGGATATATTAGCTAACTTCTGAGAAAAGTACAAAAAATGTCACATTTTTCGTTATATACATTCTCTGTAACAGGACAGTGCTCAGAAGTATGTAAAAGTTGTTGCAATATCTAAAATCTGGGATTCAGGTCCTGGACATATTATCCTACAGTATTATCTCCCGTGGTAAACATCAAGTCATGTTGTCTGCCTATTGAGAACAGCATGGAATTCTGGAAACCAAATGTGATGGTTTTGGCTGGGATATTTTCCTCATAGCAGCTGGTATGGGGCTATGTTTTGGATTTGTGCTGAAAACAGTGTTGATAATTCAGGGATGCTTTCATTATTGCTGAGCAGGGCTTACACAGAGTCAAGGCCTTTTCTGCTTCTCACTCCATCCCACCAGCAAGTGGGCTGGGGGTGCATAAGAGGCTGGGAGGGGGCACAGCTGGGACAGCTCATCCCAAAAGGAACAAAGGGATATTCCACACCATATGACATCATGCTCAGCAATAAAACTAGGGGCGAGGCTGACGAGGGGGGCTGCTGCTTGAGGACTGGCTGGACATCGGTCAGGTGGTGGTGAGCAATTGTGTTCATTTGCATCACTTGTCTTTCTTGATGTTTATTTCTTTCTCTATTATTTTTCTTTTCATTACAATTTTTATTATTATAATATTTTATTTTATTTCAATTATTAAACTGTTTTTATTTCAACCCACAAATTTTCTCACTTTGACTCTTCCGATTTTCTCCCCCCATCCCACTGGAGTGGGAGTGAATGAGTGGCTGTGTGTTGCTAGTTGCTGGCTGGGGTTAAACCACATCACCAAGCATGCTGGAGGGTGCCAACACGAAGAAATTCTTCCCACCCCAGAGATTCCATCCTTGCTTCTTTACCTGAATTTTCTTTTGTTTTCAGTTATTCTTTCTCATGGTCTCAAAAAGATTCTCCCTTTTTGGGAAATATACACAGAGAAAGCACTGACTAAAATCACCAAAAGCTTGTCAGTGGATGCCACATTCTGTTTGTCTTGCCGAAGTCCCCAGATTAAAACCAGACACCTTCCATACATACAATATTTCAGTATCATTTTTGTCACACGTATCTGTGTGTATATGCCAGCAGCTTTTGTGCTTGGTTGTAGATGACAGCTAACCTTAGAGAAAGAGATAGAGGTCTTAATTGTACTAAATGCCAGCAGTGTTGAGAAAAGTGGGCTGCTGGGTACAAGAAACAGAGTTTGAATTCAACCTTTATTAGATACCAGAGTATCCACATGTGAGATCACTCTTAAATCCAAGCTGTACAGAACACATACTTCATTAATTACATTGGTCACAGAGCCACTTATATATAAGCCGCTGCTAAGAAACCTGCAAGGTTTTTAGGGAGAAATAAAATCTCTTATTAGGCTAGCTGATACAGTTTTAAAAAGTGGACATGTGTCAGGCACATAAGTAATCTTTTGTGTAGACATTCTTAAAGCGGTTGGAGAAGGAGAATATGTTGATTTAGCTTAGACTGCTTTCATTGCAGTGCTTTAAATAAACTGGCCTCAGAATTACTCAATGTGGTGTTAGCTTGGATACTGAGAAGGCTTGAGAGAGAAGGTAGCTACAGCTCTATGTAGCCACAGCCACTTCCATTTAAAATCCCCTAAGACCGCCTGCAATCATAGCAACACCATTAAAGAACTTTAAGAGATCTTTTAATTTAGTCTTATTCCTAACAGTCATTCTACCATTAAATCATATTATGATTTCTACAGGGCCATACAAACAAATCTGACTATATTTGATGCTAGGTGTGGCGAGGTTTCTGGTTACCGAAAGGGCACTGATGCACAAGCTCACAGGTGTATCTCATTCTCTTGCCACACTCTGCACTACCACACTCTGAACCACTGCAATTGCCAAACTGAAGAATAAGTTAGTTGGAAGGGCCCTCTGGAGGCCAAGTAGCCCAAGTGTTTTCTTGTGCTTTTACAATTTTTGCCCATTTTTCATTTGTAAAAAATTTTATTTTTAAATTTTTGCCCATTGCCTCTTGTCCTGTCATTGGGCACTACTGAGAAGAGTCTGACTCACAGTTCTTCATTCCCTCCCATCAGACATAGACACACATTAGTAAGATTCCCCCTGAGCATTATCTTCTCCAGACTGAAGAGCCCTAGCTCTTCTCATAAGATGCTCCAGTCACTTAATCCTTTGTGGACCTGCCCTGGACTCGCTTCAGGATGTCCATATCTTTCTTGGACTGAGAAGCCCAGAACTGGACGCAGTACTCCAGATGTGTGCCATCAGGGAGTAGAGGGGATCACCTTCTTTGACCCATTGGCAATAATTTTTCTAATGCAGCCCAGGACACTGTTGGACTTCTTTGCTACAAGAACACATTGCTGGCTCATGGTCAGCTTTTTGTCCACCAGGACCCTAAGGTCCTTCTATGCAGAGCTGCTTTCCAGACAGTTGACTACTGTCACGTACCGGTGCCTGGGATTATTCCTCCCCAGGTGCAGGACATTGCATTTACCTTTGTTGAACTGCGTGAGATTTCTCTTGGCCCAATTCTCCAGCCTGTCAAGGTCCCTCTGAAGAGTGGTACAATCATCTGGTATATCAGCCCCTCCTCCCAGTTCTGTATCATCATGGTGTACTCTCTCCCATCATCCAAATTGTTAATGAAGGTGTTGAATAGGACTGTCCTTAGTATCAGCCCCTGGAGTACACCACTACTGACTGTGTTGTGTTTCAAGAGTGAAAAGGCAATAGATTTTCATATTTCTTCCAAATTACAGAAGAATTTTGCATGCTAAATTGAAGTCTTACCATTTTAAATAAATGACATAACTGATCTTGCCTCCTTCTTGTCTCCCTCTCACCTCCCATATAAATCACTTCCCAGGAAATGACAGTGATTATTTTTGATACATTTTTTAGGTAATTTGTAATGTTTAAGCTAGATTTGCCTGAAAAAATTTTGCTCTCCATACCTGTTCAAACTTATCCAATTTATAATGAACTGAAAATCCCTGATGAAAAAGAAAAGGTTTTTCCTTCACTCATTGCTATGTTTATCCTTAGTTTTCAGCTGTGCATCTGTCTAGCTACAATGCAAAAAAAAGAAAGCAGTCTTTGGTACCTTAGGAATACGTGTTGGTCTTTTCAAAATGAAGAAAATATCTGTGGCTAATTTTTTTGTCCTTGAACTAGAGGAGGTAACAGCTATCGTCAGATAACTGTGAGAGAACATTTGTATCTATCTAGTGAAACTGTGCTTAGATATGGGCGGTGTTTCTCTTTCATTTTTCTTTTGTGTTAAAAACCATAAACGTTGATATCCAAGTGAGAGTTTATTGTATTAGTTTAAAATTTTTTATGGAAAGGAGTTATTTTGTTGTATGCATCATTGTAATTATAATCCAACGTTTACAAAGTAAGTGAGAGACTTGTAACTTAACCTTCAGTGATAAAAACACATTCTGATTTCCCCAGTTCTTATCTTTTCAACTGTTGTTAGGCAATTGATTATTGCATTCAGATAATGTTTAAATGTATCAAGAAATTATACTAACATATGGCTGTAAGAAGGGTAGAACTTGATAAAAGAAATTGTTTTTTATGACAGAAAGGGATAAGAACACACAATATTATTTGAACAAATAAGCAGTAGACAAATTATGCTACTTTTCTGCAGGGCAATTTATGTAAAGAATTTGTTTCTGAATAATTGATATTTTTACTGCAACTTATTTTGTTGATAATTCCGTGATAAAACAAAAATATCACAACAGCTTTTTTTCCTTAAGAAGGTTCTTTGTGTGATATTATTTAAACTATAATGAGTGTAGGAAGCACTATTCTGAAATTAAAGCTAGTAACGAGTGTATCTACAATCCATTCTTAGACACCACGGATGGAATCCTGGCCTCACTCAGCTCAGTGCCAAAGGAACACCAATAGATTAATACAGTTTGGGGTTTAAGTTTTTCCATCTTGAGTGGATCATATTAATCTGATGTGCCTTAAACACGAGGCTAATGTTCATCTCCTTTGCAAGTCTGAAATGTAAAATCTTTTCTTTAAAGGCATAATGGAGAACACATGTGCTTTCTTTCTTACAGCCTCTCCACTTTTGAAAAGACGGAGATCCTATTTTCATTTCTTCTGTATTTACCTTTTTTTCCCCCTCAAAAAGACATTGAAATGTATCTGATTGTAAAACATTACAGCACCATCACATTGTTATTCCATGCTTACATCTTTCTGCCTAGCACATTAAGAAAAGGAACTTTTTTTTCTGTGTGTTTCTCCTCTATCTCTTGCTGTGTTTCTTATCCTCTTTGCTACTAAACAAAACAACAAACTATGCCTTGTACCATCTGTAAGCAAATTGGATGGAAATCAGGTTAAAGCTAGTAGATACATCAAGACCCTGATTTTCTGGTTAGTTCTTTCCCTTAAGCATGGGTGTCATGTAGTCTTTGATCTTGTCTAGTTCTGAATTTCAGAGTTACAAAATACTTTGGAACTTGTTGTTTATAATAAGACCAGAAATATCCAAAGGTCTCCTAAATCACCTCTTCCTGGACTCATCTTGGTCTTCAAATGTAAGCTAGAAAAGTTATGAAAAAAGGGTCATTATTTGTATTCTTAGCTGTGTCTGTACTACATAATGCAGTGCCATATAGAGACTTCTAAAAAGAAGCCAGGACACAGCAGGAGGCTCCTTCCAGTTCCACAGGCAGCAGACTTACAGTCAGCACTGATACCTGCACAGTGCCACATTAGAGCACGTAAACACCCTCAGGCTCAGTAGGAGTGCACTTCTCTAGCAAAAATATCTCATCAACTACAGTCAAAAATCTGGCAAACATGAGCTTTGTCTGTCTCTCAGGTTCTTTTTGTGGAGATTTACATCCAAAAATGTTAGTAACACTGAAAAAGTTTTCAGTTGGATCAAATCCACTTGAAAGTCTGAATATTTTGTTAACCTCATGCACTTTATCAGATTTTCCCCGAGATGGATTTTTATCCTTTGAAGACCATTGTACATGTAAATACCTCATTGTGCACTATCTAGCAGTGGTTAGGCCAAGTCTCTTTCATGTTCAAAGTTAGCGGTTTGTAAAAGAATTATATCTTCAGAAAACTTTAGCACCATTAAATAATTAAAGTCTGTAACGTACCTAACCTCAATGTCTCAAAAGCAACAGAAGTATGCAGGAGACCAGTTCTCTGACTAGCAAAGGACATTGAGGGAGAGACATATATCTCTGGGACATTTTCTTGGAGGGAAATGAGATTCAGAATTTCAGCATCTACCTCCTGATTGTTTTTGAAATTTTGTTCCCATGGATGACAATAGTTCATATCTTAAGTCTATTCTTTTATCAGAATTAAGACTTGTGTGTATTTTCTATGAAAATAAAACTATTGCTAATTTGTACTGCATTGACTCCCTAAGTCTGAGGAAAGATTGGAGACACAGCTGTCCTAAAAAGTGTGTATGCAGTGTAAGCAGGTTTCACAGAAGAAAGAAAATGAAATGGTTGGAGTTGTGCACTTCAGAAAGAAATTCAATAACTAATGGGATAAAAAATACCGTAAAGCATAGCAATTGTGTTCTGAAACCTAAAAGCAATGGGACATTTACTGAAACTAAAGAAGTAGGAAATTTAAGACTGATAAAAGAAATGTGGGGGTTTTGTTGGGTTTTTTTTTTGGTTTGTTTTTTTTTTTTGTATAAAGCTTGTAATTAAGTGGTGAATTTCCTGCTATAGAAAGTTTATTAGCTAGGCCAAAGACTTAATAAAAGCCTTTGTACGGATTTCAGAACTACTCAAATTTGTCATGAGACTGATCAACATTTTGTAAGACTTGTTGAATTTTGTTTTTTTCAGGCTCTAAATGGATGTCTAAACAGCAGAGAATTTGAAAGCACATAATTTGGGACCCTTCCTGCATCTCCCAGCTAAGACTTTTCTGGAGCATCTGGAACTGATCAGGCTGCTGCCTTTATGACTGTGTTTCCCCAGGCTTGCCTGTAAATACAAGGTAAAAAGATTCACACAACTGGAAAAGAGATCAGAGTATGGAAGGACTTAAATATCACACTTGTCTACTACACAGCAAAACCTCAGTGACATAGGAATTCTCCTCTTAGTCCAGAGTTTAAGGTTAAGCATTCGCTAAACCTGAAATTCTTGACAGCTACCCTGCAAAGAAATTAACTTAATAAAAAGACCTACTGAGTTCAACTCCAATTAAAGAAAGCTTTCTTTGCAATATGTCAAAAACCTTTTCTAACTCAAATTGACTTGGGTTAAGGTGACCTTCAAGCTTCGATTTCATTACTTGTTTGCAGCTACTCTTGAGACTTTTATCATTTTTTCTGGTTTTATCAGAAGATTTTTAAGAATCATAACTATATCTGTGGTCTGTAATGTAAGTCTTTATGGATGTCTTCTTGTCATCCAAATATAAAGCTTTAGCAGTCCTGTCTGAGAACTGGCATTCTTGCTGACATGAAGTAACATGGGCACCAGTTTTTCTGTACAAAACTTCTGTACAATTAGTATCTGACTTAACAAAGGTCCAAAGATCCCAGCTGCTGTGGATTCTGCTTGAAGGTGGAGACTGCCTCGGAAAATCACCTGCTCTTACTGATATTATTCACAAGGATATTTCTCCGAGTGGTGCAGGATCACAAATACAGGCAGGACTGTAACTACAGGCAAGTGGTCTTTTTCAGTTAGAGACTGGTTTATATTTGGAGGCCCAGGGGTTCATGTCCTTTCCTATATATTTATTTTCTTTAGTAAATAGTTCTGTATGATCATTAAATGTGAAAAAAATCCTTCTTTAACTTTTGTTATATTCTTAGAACCAATGAGTCATAGGGTGTAATAATTCCACAGACCAATGACATATAGAGAAAGCTTGGTATTTTATCACTTTGTGTCTCTCAATTTTATATTTCTTTCCACATTCTTTTATATTTTTCTTCTATCTTGAGACTGGCAGAAATTCTGGACCTACCTGAGGATTTTTAATAGGATGATGTTAGTGCATGACCAGACTTTTTGACTTCCTCACTTTCCATAAGAGTTTAGGAAGATAAAGTGATTGGAAAATATTATTTTTATAATCTGTAGAATCAGTAAGAAAAAAAAATCTGTTGTGTTTTAGTTTAAATCATACTAATAAGAGAAGACTATTGTGGCTTGGAGTTATATATTTGTCAAAACCATAGTATATTTCAGTATTGAATATTATCAAGATTGTCAATGATTTAATCAATTATTAAATATTTAATTTCACAATATTTTTTTATATATTACTACATATTCAAAGGAGTTTTAGAAGTGTCATCTGTTTATTTCCGTGGCTACTAAAAATAATAATTACTGCATAAATATGTTTCTGAGCTTGATTGTCATCTTCCTTGCAATGATTTCAGATTCAGTCAATATTGACAGAGGTATCTGATAATAATAGTCATGTAACAAACTAAGGAATACTACACTGAATTTTTTTTCTTTAGAGATTTATTTTATGGATTATTGTTATCTAACTACGTTTTACATTGCAAGATAGAATTTGAGACTAACCACAAGACATGGTGCCAGGTGAGAGCTTTTACATATGGTCAACTTAGACTGGAAAACCAACCACAGTCATGCGTTTTGGCCTTCCTAAGGTTTATCAGTGTTATGCATCTGTTGCTTCTCCTAGAAAAAGTGCCAGAAAAACATAATGAGGTTACAGTGAACTCCAAAAAGCAAAAACTTCCAAAGCAACATCACAGAGCACTACAGCTGAAACCTCAGTCACTCCTACTGCTTATTTGCATAACATTACCCTAAACGCTTTGCCTTAGGATTTTAGTTTGAAAACTTGTCGTCTCTGGGGAGGCTTCACAACACTGTCTCTCTCTCTCAGGAGCTCACACCACACTGATAAGTCTTAAGAAAGCCAAAATATGGGGACGTAGATGCTTTTCACCCTGGGCACAACAATAAAGACAACCTTGACTGACAGAAGAGTTATGCCAACGTAGGTGTGTTTACTGCTTTCCTGGTAACAGAAAGATACTCTGCTTCTGAGTTACTACTTCTGCATTAAATGTACTCTGTTTATCAGGTCTATATTTAATGACAACTATAAACCAGTTTTACTGAGTTTAGATCCTAATTCCTGAAAGAGTTATTTCTCAACAGCCAGTTTACACTGATCGATCGAGGAGCACACAAGCTTGTTTAGCTCTGGTTGAATGTTTATCATAACATTTGCAAATGATTTGATTGTTCATCTTTCACCTCATTATCTGAGGCACTGGTCCTACAAACATTCCTAGGAGCTGCAGCAGTCTGAAATCAACAGTTTGTCTCCAGCAGAACTCATGTCTGAATCTTTCTTATCTGAAACAGCAGCAGATTCAGGGTTCCATTTTGCATATTCATATCTGCTTTTTTTTGAGATAAAAATAAAATTTTTGATTCTAGGAGACTCCAATTGGATCAAGAAAATGACTCAAATATCTTCCAGAACAATATAGAGGTTCCAACTCTTTTATCAAACATTTATTTATTTGTGTGTGTGTGTACACACGTTTTTTGATTTTGCGAAGTGCAGGGTTGGAGTAAGACTGAGATATACTCCTGGACAGATTTTATCTTATTCCAACTCTACTCTAGTCTAACTTCATTCTGTTTATACCAGTATAAACAGAAATGTGTTGTATTATCTTTCTTACAATTCATTGTAAGAACTTGAGCTATTTCATCAATGGAAACTATGTTAATTACTTCTTCCTCTTCCCAGAACATTTTGATTGTATTTTTTTCTGAGAAAATGTATATATTACTGAGCAGGAAACATTTACCACGTGTGATGCTGGAATTCAGTGAATCAACTGTACCTTTCACACAATTAACTGTCCTTCAGGAAGCAGTTTTACATTTCTAGTTTGTTTACCAACATGCTTAACTTGCCTAACGTTTAAATACATCTCTTTGTACAGAAAGACAATTCTCCATAGCTGCAATTTTACTGGTTACTTTCCATTTTTCTACTTAAACTTTAGTATAGCGTTTTCTGGGTTTTGTTTGTTTGTTTTGCTATAAAATTTACTTAATATATTTTTCTGTAGAGGAGGGGTTGCAGAAAAGATATTTGTGAAAAGAGAGTTGAGAAAATTTCTCAAACAAAATACTCCAGTAGCATCATCCAATGTTTGTTTGTTTGTAGGCCTGTGCTGGTAAGGAGTTCTGGTTTTGTTTTTTATACTTCATTGTATTGATGTTCAGATACTTTTCCATGAAATATGGCTCACTTCTCAGTCTGTCCCATCTTTGTTGGGTTCCAGTAGAAAATTAATTTTGCTACCATTTTATTTTCACCACCAAGATTCATTGTCAACACCAATAGAAATTGAAATATTTTAATTCTTCTCTGCGCTTCCAAATATGAAACCCATTAGTAATTATTAGCTGTCACTTTTTCCAAATTTCTTAGGTTAATTAATGTCCCCAAGGTACCAAGGTCACCAGCAAAAGATTATGACTGGTAGTGTTACAAGTGGTTTGGCAAATTCGTATCTATTGAAAATGCAACTCGTTTCAAAAAATAAAACATGGCATTGATATTTGACAGCTACAATTCCTTGTTATAATTCTTTTCAAGTACTATTAGTGACACTGGCATTAAAATAGAATTCCCATGAATAAGAAACAAGACAAAAATCTGATTTTATTTCAGTTCAACACATCTTAAAGCTATATTTCAAGAATACTACAGTCCAGTAAAGCACAAAAAGACAAAGAATTTCTAATCTACATTCATAATATATTGTTCCATTACACTGAGTCATTTGATTTTTGCAAGAAGAAAAGGTCTTATGATTTAACAACTATTTGTGGACCTGGACTAAATAAATTGAAAATTGATGTCCTAATTTAGTTCCTACAGGACAGGGTAAAATTTCTGGAGACAGTAGTTTTGTTATCATATTTGCATTTTCAGATTTGAGTTTTTTCAGTATTCAATATACAGTGACAGAAATAATCCGATGTTCTGATTTGATTTTTGCTATCAAGTTCATCATGCTAATTTCTTTTTCCAATTCTCCTACCTATTACCCATGTTGTTTTTGTTATAGTTACCCTCCTGAAACCTGATGTCAAATATTCATTTAGCTTCTGGTCTGTACCTATTAAATCTTAAATCTCAAATCCATTTGCACTGATTACTAGCTCAACTTCTTTTGTTTTATTTATATTGCTAAATAACCTTTTACTACTTGTTTTCATTTCCTTTGCAAGGTCTAACTTAGCTTGACTTTTGGCGATTCTCACTTTATCCCTTCACTTTCTGGCCTCCCAAGATGTAGCTTTCTTTGCTGGTTAACCCCTTTTTACCATTTCTCCTAGAATTTACCTCTGTTCAAAAAATATGCTGGGAGTAGAAACTAACCCATGTAGGCCTGGAGCCCTTCAGCAAAACTTAATCAGCATAGAAACTGTGATTTGGGGATCATCTGCGCCCTGGGTTTTGAGAGATAACAATGTGTCCTCCCAAGTTCATTGGCTGACTTTACTGACAAAATTCTTAATTTCTTAGAAACGTCCCATTAGAGTTTCCCCCTTCACATTCAGAAGCTTCTTGTAGAACTACTTGTATTTATCCTTCAATTTAAATCAGTTTGTGATCCCTTGGTCTAAAGATATTTACCTAGCTGCTTCCCACATTCACATTTAAAATAGAATCCTCTCTTCTTGGTTTAAAAACCTTTGGTGCAGGAGGACAGGAAAACTCAGCTGGGATTTTTTTCTAACTGGTCCAGATTTTGTCTGCTAATAACTGGAGCCTGAATACCTTATTTTCCATTAGTTGCATTTTAAAGGTAGAATTATTAAGAAAGTCCGATTCTTCCTACAATAAAACCCTGTTTTTCCTGGCTTATAATTTTTTGTTCAGACTGGAATTTGGACTTGAATTTTCCACACCAGGTGACTGCCTCAGGCTAATCTTCCTCATTATTTCATTATTATTAGCACTAGCAACAAATTTAGACAAAAGAGTTAGGCAGTTTCCTATGGAGTGAAGTCTGGTCCATTTTGATTAAAACAATTTCCCTAGAGGAAAGGGACTGGATCTTTAGTGTTTCTTTGTAGAAACCTGGAGGTCAAGATCTTAAGAAATTTGGAAAAGGACCTGAAATTCCTAAGCCTCTGTCTCTGTGACCACCAAATGCACATTACACCAGCGGACAAAGAATGAGTGACCTTTCATTCATTCATTTCCTAATATATTCAAGTTAACAGCTAATTTAAGTTGCAGAAATCTACTGCTGTAGACTGCAAGTTTTTAAACCCGTTGATGGTCACCCTGAGTATAAGAAAGGTGCTGCATGCTACATTTTCTGATTGTTCTGATACTTTACACTGTAATTACCGTGTACTTTATGTACACAGCTGTAAAAGAGAATCGCTCCATTCCT
>NW_009258947.1:4283247-4287425 GCF_000687185.1 Egretta garzetta
ATTCCTGCTTTTTTGTGAGAGTGCTATTCACTGTTACATAGATGAGCTATACAGGGGAAGAAATACAACACAAATACTTCATTACTTTTATATTCAGGATAGGACACAGGAAGAAGATCATAGGCCATAAGTCAGCATTGGAGTGAAACAAGATATTAAATATGTGATTGTTAAGTGAGAATCCCCAGTCCAGTCCACTGTTTGAGGCAGCGACCCTTTGAGTAAAGTAATCTCTCAGCATATAATTCATGATTTACGTAAAAGAGGGCTGAACTGAATTTGCACCGAATGTTTCTAATTACCTGATTTTTTTGCCTATTTGATTTGCACCCTGAAGAACAGTATTAACCAAGGGTTTTATTTTGTGCTTTTACTACTCCTGTTACTCTTAATTTTTTAAATTCAGTTCCGGTTTCTTTACAAGCTGGAGAATAAATCCTTTTAGCTATTACTAATTGGATCCGGGTTTAGACTGCAAGTTTTAGGCATGAATGAACAGTGCTTTACATATGTGTACTACTTGCAGGGTTACTGACCTGAAGGCACTCTTAAATTTACACAGGTCACTGAAGTCACTAATTTGTAGGGTGAAATCTTGCCTCTGAAGACTGGTGAAATAAATAGATTCTGCCTGTTACAGAAGTAGGATTTGACTTGCTATTCCCTGCAGCAATCCTCCCAAACTCACGTAAATGGTGAAAATGCAAATCTTATCTACACTTGCATAAATAGCTCCTTACCAGTCAAGTGTACTCCATTTTTCTAGGAGGCCTGGATGTGCACTGTGTATGGCATCAGATCAACGTTGTTTTATATGGTATCTCTGTACATGACTGTGAGGTCACAGTCTGCAGCTTGGTAAAAAAGAGAAAAAGTATTTTTAGATAGGATGTGCATTTCATAGGATTTCAGGTGAAATTCATCTGTACACCCAGAACTCATCCAGGTTAAATTAATCTGTTTTCTTCAGAAGTGCATCCCAGGGCCTTTAGAGCAAAGCCTCATAAAATTCTGATTTAGATAGCTTCTGTCTGACTTAACGTGTGATCAACTTCTCTGTAAAGATGAATTACAGGCTTGACAGATGTGACTCATGAAGTTGATATTGTTCTCGGACAAAAAATTTCTGAGAGATTACATTCACCTTTTTGCGATGCTTTCCTTTCCCTGCATAGTGACCAGTGGCATTTGGGGCAACAGCAGCTCAATCCAGGTTTGGAGAATTATAAGGAGGGTAGTGCTTACTCCTGCAGTGATTTCCTTGAAATCTACAGACCACCCTGAACTGAGGCATTTTAAACCACATAAATCTGACAAAAACGTGAAATATATTAAACCACACACAAATGTTTTTAAAATACTATTTGACGTTACTCCATTGGAAGGTGTTTCAGTATTAACTTTATATATACTGGCTTTGGCAGATCTTGGTTGCACTATTTAAATAGGTTTTGACAGATTAATTTCCTTTTTTATTGTCATATGCTAAGATTTTTGGTTTATTTTTTCTAAATTTAAGTTTTTTACAGTTCCCTAAAAATTCATGCAGTTATAAATGAACCAAAGGCCTGTTGCATGCATCTAATGGGAAATTCTTGATGAACTCAAGACAAAGGATACACTTTAATCAGGCTTCAGAGTCTGTTTGTTATCTGTACAATTGAGCTGTTAAATTGCAGTCTCTTCAGGAATGCAATGTATATGTCACTTCTATGTTTATGTCACTTCATAAATTTTAAAACACAGCATTGCCTCACCTGTAGGTAAGCATTTCTTAGCCATATAAGTTAACAGACTATTGTGTGAAAAGTAGGCAAGGTTTTCTGAACGGTTATTAACAGCCTCCGGTTGCACAGGGAGCTAGCTGACTAATTGGCTACACTGCTTGTCTGAAAATAAAATCACAACTAAGTACTGAAAAGTAAGAAAATTAGACTCTGGGAAGCATCTAATATGGTTAAAGAAATCTAGTATGGTTAAAGAAATCCAAGAAATGTGGAGGGGAAGTGACATCTAGCAGCCATTCTGCCTCAGAGCACGGGAGATATGCATATCTTTCAATATCCTCCTGTGATGTTGGTTTCAACAACTATCAGTGTAACCTGTTCCATTGAATCATAGAATCCTTTGGTTGGAAAAGACCTTTAAGATCACCGAGTCCAACTGTACCTGTCCGCTACTAAACCATGCCTCTAAGCACCATGTCTACCAGCCTTTGAAATACCTCCAGAGATGGGGACTCCACCACTTCCCTGGGTAGCCCATTCCAGTCCCTGATAACCCTTTCAATGAAGAAATTTTTGTCAATAACCAATCTAAATGTCGTGGTTTAACCCGGCTGGCAACTAAGCACCACGCAGCCGCTCGCTCACTCCCCCCCCCCCTCAGTGGGATGGGGGAGAGAATCGGAGAAAAGAAAAAAAAAGTAAGACCCGTGGGTTGAGATAGAGACATTTTAATAGGAGAGAAGAATAACAATAGTAATAATAATAATGGTAAGGGAATATACAGAATATATAAAACAAGTGATGCACAATGCAATTGCTCACCACCCACTGACCGATGCCCAGCCCGTCCCGAGCCACGATCACTCTCCGATCAGCAATCACTCTCCCTACGACCGGCTGACTGACTAACCCTCCCCCTAGCATGACGTTATATGGTATGGAATAGCTCTTTGGTCAGTTTGGGTTAGCTGTCCTAGCTGTGCTGTACTCCCAGCTTTTTATGCACCTGGCCGAGCAAGAGGAGCTCAAAAGGTCTTTGAGTAGTCTGAGCACTGCTTGGCAACAACTAAAAACATCAGTGTGTTATCAGCATTCTTCTAGTACTGAATCCAAAACACAGCACTATGCTAGCTACTATGAAGAAAATTAACTCTATCCCAGCCGAAACCAGGACACTAAACCTCCTCTGGCATAACTTGAGGCCATTTCCTCTTGCCCTATTACTTGTTTCTTGGGAGAAGAGACCAACACCCACCTCACTACAGCCTCCTTTCAGGTAGTTGTAGAAGGCAATAAGGTCTCCCCTCAGCCTTCTCTTCTCCAGGCTAAACAACCCATGTTCCCTCAGCTGCTCCTCATAAGACTTGTGCTCCAGACCCCTCACCAGCTCAATTGCCCTTTTCTGGACATGTTCCAGCAATGCAATGTCTTGTAGTGAGGGGCCCAAAACTGAACACAGTGTTCAAGGTGTGGTACAGGGGCACGATCACTTGCCTACTCCTGCTGGCCACACGATTCCTGATACAAACCAGGATGCTGTTGGCCCTCTTGACCACTTGGGCACACTGCTGGCTCTTATTAAGCTGGCAGATTTCCAGTCACTCATCCACAAGCCTGTAAGGATGCATGGTGGTGGTGTGACCCAAGTGCAGGATCTGGCACTTAATCTTATCGAACCTCGTACAACTGGCCATAGCCCATTGATCCAGCCTGTCCTCATCCCTCTGCAGAGCCTTCCTACCCTCAAGCAGATCAACACTTCCACCCAACTTGGTGTCATCTGCAAACTTGCTGAGGGTACACACAATCCCCTCATCCAGGTCATCAATAAAGATGTTAAACAGAACTGGCCCCAACACTGAGCCCTGGGGAACAGCACTTGTGACCGGCCTCCAACTGGATTTAACTCCATTCACCACCACCCTTTGGACACAGCCATCCAGACAGTTTTTTACCCAGCAAAGAGTACACCAGTCCAAGCCACGAGAAGCCAGTCTCTCAAGCAGAATGCTGGAGGAAATGGTGTCAAAGGTTTTACTAAAGTCCAGGTACACTACCTCCACAGCCTTTCCCTCATCCACTAGGCAGGTCCCCTTGTCATAGAAGGAGATCAGGTTAGTGAAGCAGGATCTGCCTTTCATAAACCCATGCTGACTGGGCATGTGTTGCGGATGGAGTGAGAGGGAGGCAAAAATAACTTGGATTATTGGTGTAAAACAGTGAATTAACAAAGGTCAGTGGTAAATGCAACAATAGTTTATGAGATTCGAAGGCAAGGTACACTTTGTTATTTACTGCACAGAGGACAAGACTGTCAGGGAGACCCTCCCGTTGAGTCATGAGGTTCAGAAAAGATCCCCTTGCTTTCTAAACTCCCTCAGAGAGGAGTCTAGGTGCGGCTGGATCCAATCCTAGTCCCAGACTTGGTCAAAAGTTTATGCCTAAAGGATT
>NW_009258947.1:4287717-4322578 GCF_000687185.1 Egretta garzetta
CCCTAAGTGGTTCCCCTCGCCATAGGAGATCAGGTTGGTCAAGCAGGACCTGCCTTCCATAAACCCATGCTGGCTGGGCCTGATCACCTCATTGTCCTGTAAGTGCTGTGTGATGGCATTTAAGTTGATCTGCTCCATAACTTTTCTCTGCACTGAGATCAGGCTGACAGGCCTTTAGGAAGGATCCTGAAGGATCATCCTTCCAGCCATTCTTGTACATGGGTGTCACATTTGCTAACTTCCAGTCAACTGGGGCCTCCCCAGTTAGCCAGGACTGCTGATAAAGGATGGCAAAGAGCTTGGTGAGCACTTCCACCAGCTCCCTCAGTACCCTTGGGTCAAGCCTATCTGGCCCCATAGACTTGTGTGTGTCTAAGTGGTGTAGCAGGTTGCTAACCATTTCCCCTTGGATTGTGGGGGCTTCATTCTGCTCCCTGTCCTTGTCTTCCAGTTCAGGGGGCTGGGTACCCGCAGAACAACTGGTCTCACTGTTAAAGACTGAGGCAAAGAAGGCATTAAGTACCTCAACTTTTCCCTCATCCTTTGTCACTGTGCTTCCCCCCGGATCCAATAAAGGATGGACATTCTCCTTAGCCCTCCTTTTGTTGCTAATGTATTTATAGAAACATTTTTTTATTGTCTGTTACAGCAGTAGCCAGATTAAGTTCGAGTTGGGCTATGGCCTTTCTAATTTTCCCCCTACATAACCTCACAATATCCTTGTAGTCCTCCTGAGTTTCCTGCCCTTTCTTACAAAGGTCATAAACTCTCCTTTTTCGACTGAGTTTCAGCCAAAGGTGTCTCTTCAGCCAGGCTGGTCTTCCCTGCTGGCTCATCTTTCAGCACATGGGGATGGCCTGCTCTTGAGTCTCCAGGGTTTCCTTCTTGAAGAGCATCCAGCCTTCTTGGGCTCATTTGCCCTTTAGGACTGCCTCCCAAGGGACTCTGTCAACCAGCCTTCTGAACAATATAAAGTCTGTCCTCCAGAAGTCCAGGGTGGCAGTCCTGCTGACCCCCCTCCTTACTTGTCCAAGAATCAAGAATTCTGTCATCTCATGATCTCTGTGCCCGAGATGGCCTCCAACCATCGCATCACCCACAAGGCCTTCTCTGTTTGCAAACAACAGGTCCAGTGAGGCACCTTCCCTAATTGGTTCAGTCACCAGTTGTGTCAGGAAGTTGTCTTCCACACACTACAGGAACCTCCTAGAGTGTTCGTCTCTGCTGTATTGCACTTCCAGCAGACATCTGGTATGTTGAAGGCCCCCACGAGAACAAGGGCTAGTGATTGTGAGACTTCTCCGAGCTGCTTACAGAGTATTTCGTCTGTCTCTCCATCCTAGTTGGGTGGTCTATAACAGGCTCCCACCATGATATCTGCCTTGCTGGCCTTTCCTCTGATTCCTGCCCATAAACGCTCAATCCTTTCATCACCAGTGTCAAGCTCGAGGCAGCCAAAACAGTCCCCAACATACAGGGCTACCACACTGCCTCTCCTTCCTTGCCTATTCCTTCTGAAAACTTTATAGTCATCCATTGCAGCACTCCAGTTGTGGAAGTCATGCCACCACGTTTCTGTGATGGCAACTATATCATAGTTTTCCAGCTGCACGGTGGCTTCCAGCTCCTCCTCTTTGTTGCCCGTGCTGTGTGCATTGGTATAGATGCACTTCACTTGGGCTAATGATCCCTCCGCTCTTCTGAGAGAAGTCGTCTTAATTCCTAAGTGACTAATTGCAGTTGTTACTAACTCATCAATAATCTTTGCAGCTTTGCTGCCACTTGGATTACTATCGGCCACTTCCTCTGAGGTGACAGACCAAAGGACCTTGCTATCACACTGTCCCTCACACACTGGTGTGCCATCCCCAGGTTTATTTCTAGTAAGCCTGGTTTCACACACACACACACACACACCCCAGCTCAAATCTAGTTTAATTCTCTTTCAATGAGCCCTGCTAACTTCTTGGCAAGTGTCCTTTTGCCCTTGGAGGCAGGCATACTCTATCATTTGCCAGCAGGCCTGGTATTGTGTAGGCCAACACATGGTCAAAAAACCCACACCAGGCTAGGAGCTGGGTATTTGTTTCCTGGCTCTTCCTGTTCCTTTCCACATCTTTAAGCTGGGCCCCAGGGAGGCATCAGACTTCTCTACGAAATGTTTCCTGTCTGCATATTGGGCCTTCTGTTCCCCTCAGAAGGGAGTCCCCTATGACAACAACCCATCCCTTCTTTACAGAAGCTGTTTTGATGCAGGGTTTAGGCTGTTTTAGCCTTGGGAACATTTCTAAACTGTGAGAACTGACATCCTTATTAAGGTTCAGTTCCACTTGCAGAGCTTTGTATCTATCATGCAACGGAACTTGGGAGGTTGAGGTTGTCACATAACTTTTACTACAGAATTTTTTATACCTGAGGTTTAAAGCTTCCTTGCTTGGAAGGAAAGCAATTATTTCTTGTCCCAGATTCAGTGTATGTGAATAAGACTGATTACTTGACTCTTTAGTACTATATTCTGCCCTCAGATCCCTCTTTTTATGGACCCCTTTCCTTCAATCATTCTTCATAAATCTTAGGACTTTTTTTGTCTGTTTCTGTTTATGCCTGGAGTTCTCTTCTGCATCCCAGTGTGTCACATCCATCTTATACTGGGTGCACCAATACGAGAAGTGGACACCATTTCAGTATGCCATAACAGAATACAGTACACAGAATACATTAACTCTCAAGTCTTATGAGTGGCTACATATATCATTAATGTGCATAGAATATCTCCCCTTTTCTGGCACAGCATCTCATCTTTCTGAAATATCTCTGCCCAGTACATTATTTTCCAACCATTCCTTGTGCATTTGATTTGTCTTCCCCATGTTTAGTCCTATGTGCATTTCTTTATTCAGATCTGTCTTCTCCATTTTCGCAAGATCTGCTTGAATTCCAATCCTGGCTTTCAAAATAAAATCCCTTACAAGTTGTCGTCATTCACAAACTTTCTAAGTACACCTAAATTTTTGGTTGAAATACTGAATAATATCAGGTCAGCCTTGTGAAGGGCATTATGTAATATATCCTATCTGTTCTCCAACAAGCTATTAACAGGTTTTCTGGGCAAGATTTTACAGCAGCTTTACTCAGACCATATTTTCCCAGTTGGTTTATGAGTGTCATGTGAATCTGACATCTATTACTTTCGCAGATCTTGTTATCCTGTCAAAGAAATTGAATTACATTGACATGAGTTATTCTTGACAAATTCATGTTGCTTGTGTTTTGTCTTTAGGTGAATACAAATTGATTGTTTAATAATTTGCTTCAGTTAGCTTTCTATCAAAGAAAAGCTGACTCTTCTGTAGTTCCCTATGTTCCCTTTACCTTCCCAGGCTTGTTCTCTCACTTTCTAGAACTTATTCACCTTCCACAAAACTCTCTCATTTCTCCTGCACCCCCAATGAAAGATTGCAAATTGCTTTGTCTAACTCTGAAAGTACTTTGGGGTGGTGCTTGTTAAGTGACTTGAATATATTCAAGTCAAGTGTTAATGACTTGAATATATTCGACTTATTTAATTGATTGTTCCATTCTCAGGCTGGTGTTCCCATTTCCTCATTAATAATAATTAATTTAAGCATCTGGTCACAGACTTTTTGTGAAGACTGAACCAGAGCAAGATTTAAACATTTAAACAGCTGCCCATTAATTGCTCCGTTTTCTGATTATACTTGCTTCTGTTTTTCTCTTTTATCTAATGTTTTTATAGAACTTTTTCCATGGCTTTTATAATTGCAATATATTTTCCATATTATATTTTCTTTACTTGTTCCCATATACTTTTGCTATTTAGTCTTTAGTTTTAGTAAAGTTTTTAGTAGTATTTTTATTTTAGTAAGATTTGCTTTGGTTTCATTTCTCATATGATTCATATTTCATTATCTGATCATTAAAGAACTCCTAATGCAGGCATACAAGTCATTCCTTATATTTTCTTCTGAAGTAGAAACGTTTGTCATTACACCTTTCACACTGTCTCTTTCACAGAGACAAGTGCCTATCTTCCTTATAAAACCAGTGTTGAAAGAATCACAGAAGAATCTGTTATTGCGGTGATAGAAGCCTGACTCTTCCTGTTGGTATGTGGAGAACAAACAGAAGGAGCTACTTTCACTACAGATCTAACCTGTCTGTCCTCCTGCTGAGAACACCAGCCCTGTGGAAAAGGACTGAAGCTCTTCTTGAAAGAATATGGCAGCAGAGGCTGCAGAGCTCTTCCTGATCCTGAAGAAATAAAAGAAAATCTAATTGCACTTGGAAAGGAGGAGAACTGGGCTGCAGGTTTTAGAGTAAACTGTTGCTGGATAAAAACAAAAGTGGTCTAAAAAAATATTTTTACTCATAAACCCTGTTTTCCCTGCTTCAGCTGACTGCCTTAAGCATCAAGGTCTTTCCTACATGCTTTCCGTCTGACTCTTTAAGTGCTGAGTTCATAATTAGTGTCCTTAAATTTTACCTTATCTCAAAGCCTAATTTTTTCTCCAGTGAGGTAGTTCTGGAACCACCTGTACAGTAAGCATTAAAGAGGGAGCAACTTCGGAATTAGATATTTGATTACTGATTACCTTTTTAGTGCTTTATATGGCTCAAGATTGTTGGCACTATATGGGAATAGATATGTGAGCTTCCATAGAAATGGATCTACTACCAATGATCCTTAGAATTCTAGTTTCTATTTTTCCACTCACATGCAACATCCTACTTTTTTTTGTAAGACATTGCTTAGGCATGTTTGTTTTATCCCAAGACTAATAGATTCGGTGTACAAACTGCTTAACAGCTTGTGCACTATCCCAGTCAGCCCTGGTGAGAAGGTATTATTGAGGCTTTATAGAGTCTGGGAAAACTGTTGATACATATAAAAATAAATGAGCATCTATGAGTTCCATGTGCACCTATGAGTATCATTCCTAGTGGTAAGGACTGTTCTTCAAAGGTAATAGGTGACTTAATGAAACAGAAATTCTTAACTTGTATCCTTAGATTGTTTTTTTAAAGAAAATATTTCTCTAATCGAAAACACAGGTCTTCTACTTTTAATAAGTGAATTATGTTCTAGTCATTTTTAGGCCTGTAGAAGACCGCTGGTTAGGTTGGAGGTACTGCAGATACAAATTTTTGGAAGTATCAGAAGGCTTCGGTTATTTCTCCTACCCTTCTCTAACATTCTCAGGTATTAAATTATCACAGCCCATATATTAACTGTGGGACATCAGCATGCCAGCATTTCACCAAACCCTATAGTTTGCTTGTAGTACAAACACAAATACTGGTAGACTGTCTCAGTTTGTTACTTAATATTTAAATCCCTGTCATCAGGCTGACATGGCAGTGGGTCTAATTTAATTAAAACATTATAGATTTTTTTTTTGTCAAAAAAAGAGCAACTTTTGGCTTTGTTTCAACCATAGCTTTAAACAGTTAAAAAAAAAAAAAACAGCCAAAAGCCTAATATGAATAGTTTCCCTGGCCCTCAAGATATCAATCCAATTCCCTTTGCTTCCTTTCACACTGAACCACTCTGTTAAAATCTGAAAAGCCACTTTTTACACATTGCCTTCCAAAGAGATGTTAGTCCCAATTTTCCTCAGCTGCCCTTCTAATGATCACTGGGTCATTAGTCCGCCTCTCCCCCCACCTGGCTGTTTATCAACAGAACCACAAGTATTTGGGTAAGTGGAAGACCTCAGGTACAGAGAGGCAGACACAAAAGGAAAAACAGAGAATGGCAGGACAAGACAATTTTCTTTGTTCCATGCATAATATTAATTTGGCATATTGTCTTGTCATAATCACAGGATTAGTTTTAGAGACTATGAACAACATTTATACACTACGGACTAAATACATAAATAAATAGCCAGATAGAGACTGTCTTTCACAGGCTGGGTTTTTTTTTTCTTTTGGTTAAAAAAGTTTCCATGTTCCTTTCACATGGAACATCCTGCTACACTGCCTTCTGGCACTGATGAGGCACTTGGTTGTTCAGTCTTTGAAAAGGAATTTGGCACCAATATCCTGGCTAATATCTCATCCTGGTAACTTCATGATTTTCGTTCTGAGTGTCCATAACATGATCTTTCTTTGATCAGAGTAATTTTGTTTATAAATCGTGCCCTGTACTTACTTAGCAAAGGCACAGAAATGCAAATGTATTTCTAAATAGCATATTTGGTCCAGGGACTTGACTGGTAACACTGTGTGGGGTGCCAGGCAGTCAATGTACCAGGAATCATAGGCCACCCAAAGTGCTGTAGAAGAGACACTTTCTTCTCTTAAAGGTAGGAGCTAATCAGTCTGAATCTGATCACTTATATGAAAGGTTGAGGACTCAGGCTAGAGCTCATTCTGTTCCTACCCACAAGCAAGATCGTTTCTGAAAATATTACTGAATATGTACAGTATTTACAATGACATAAACAATAAAAGCATTAAAATGTGTTATCTTAGTGCTTGTTTTATAAGTCATACAATACCAGCAGGGGTTCCAGAATGCTTTTTTTTTTTTCAGATGTGTTAAGGGCAATTTTTCTTAAAATTTCCATTTACTGCTCCAGTAATTGGAATATGAAAAACAACCAGGTTTTCAGCTCTTAAGAAATTCTAGATACTCTTCCATGGGCAACAAATGGGAACTGATTAATACCAGCCCTACCAAGCCTTTCCAGTTTGAACATACTTTGACATGATCACAGTCTTGGGTATTCAGTCATGCTTTTTGGTGAAATAATTGTTTAGTGCGAGTGAGAAATACGGCAGATAATTAGTATTTTAAATATTAAGAATACTTTTTTCTAAACAATGCTACAACAGATTAACTGCTGGTTTATATCCAGACTTTCCCTCTGGTGTTACGTACATTTAATTAGAACATACTGGCAATAAACTTATACTTCCAAACTTCAGCAAACAAATATGTGCATGCTTTCCCAGCCTTTATTAAAGGCTGAATTCCCAGTTTCTGTAGCCTGACCGTTACACATAGCCCTCCATCACGGAGGAAGAATGGCACTTTCTCTTGCTCTCAGGAAACAGCCTAGGGATTGCCACAGCCAGCAGTATTTCAGCCCCTCACTCAACAGTTGACTGATCTGCTGTTAAAGCACAAAAACACATCCCAAATGCCAGAGGTACTGGAACCTGGAGTTCCTGTTTGCAAGAGCTGCCCCAGTCATCAGCTTGATCCTGGCGGCTCTCTGCGGTTCCTCTGTGTTGACTAACCTTCAGCCTTGCCTCTCCCCCCTCTAGGGATAACTGGCAGCTAGACTGGCCCACAGCAAAGCTCCCCTGTGCAGTGGCAGCAGCTGGTAAGTTTTCTATCCAGTAACCACTACCTCCTGCTTCTGGATGTGTCTGGGTTTCCCAGCAGGGTGCCTGGCCCTGGATGATGAACATCTAAAATCCTTGTTTCCTTCCCACTGTTCCTCCCATTCATTTGCCTTAACAAAGCCAAATGCTTCAGCATGAAGTAGGTGTGTTACACATGTGCTGTTGAACATCTGGCTAATCCTCTGTGGGGGCCAGAGAAGTGTGCAAATCCTAGAATGGGCAACGCTCCAGGAAAAAAAATGAAACAAACTTTCTGGTCTCAATTGAAATCCAGGCTTACAGCTCTCTCATTCTCCGTCAGACCACTGAATTGGGGTTTTGATCTGCCTACGTTTAAAGACAGAATGCTCATAATGTGATTTATTTTATATGCATTCTAGAAAAATATTCATTTCTACATATGTTTTCACACCTTGAAACAGTTATGATCCCAGGAGTGGTGTGGTTATAAAGAAAATGAGGAAGAGGGAAAATGTCATTTTGGGTCTCCAATACCGCTGTGCATTCATGGCTTCCTTTGAAATTGTGGCATGCACGCATCCGAATGGGCAACTTTTTCTTTCTATCTAATGTGTGATTTTGATCACACATATACACAAGATGCCAGTAATTGCTACTTCCCTTCATCATGTTTTGTACTGCTTTCATCAAACTGTATTTTAATAGACTTCCGTATGAATCATACCCTCACAGTTTCATCCTGCTAGTCCCTTGAGGATTTGTTCCACATCAGATATAAAACCAGAAGAGCATGTTTTCTGAATCTAATAATGTTGCAGTTCACGATGCTGAAAGGTTCATCTGGAGAACTGTTCTCAAATGTCAGGATGATAGAAATAAAATGGAGTTAATGTTATGGCATTTAAAATATTTTTGGCCCAAGTCTCTCATGAGCAAGTGGTGAGATTTTGATATCATCAAATTGGAACTTTTGTTCTGATTTAATGTTTAATCAAGGGCCTCTAGTCTCAACGTAACCTGCATTTAAAAAGTATTTTTCTGACATATATGAGTTATTTTTGAAGATGTGGCCAGAAACTTAAATAAAGGGTTGTGTTCCAAACAGAACTTTGATTTCATTCCATGCCCTTTCTGAAGTTCTTAATGCATTAAGTGCATAGAATGCAACAAACTGGGTAAAAGTCAACTTCTGTGGTAAAATTTTTGCTGAGTTCCTGCTTCAGAGTAAGAGTCTCTGATTAACATTCTCCTTTGCTCAGACACAAGGTAAGACTCAATAAATAATATTAAATGCTCACAGAGAGTGATATGGTAAACAAAGACTATTTTTCATTGCTGGAAATTGCGGAGCTCTTGAGGAATCTATTGCATTTATAAATCAATACAGATTTCTGCAAAATGAGTAATGACAGCATTAAAAAATTCATCACATTAAATATGTATTAAATATGTTCTTTAATATTTGTTTGATTTTGCTTTACTAGAGGCATAGTCAGAAAAATATATTTTAAGTAGAATTTTTTATGCAAGTATAATCTTAAATAGAATTCTTAATTCTTAAATAGAATTTTTAATGGACCTACAGAGATGGGAGCTTAATGATCTCAGTAAGTTATTTAATTTTTCTTTCTTTTCCTGACCTCATGGTTGACAGCCGGCTGAATATGAGCCAGCAGTGTGCCCAGGTGGCCAAGAAGGCCAATGGCATCCTGGCCTGTATCAAAAATAGTGTGACCAGTAGGAGTAGGGAAGTGATCGTGCCCTTGTACTTGGCACTGGTGAGGCTGCACCTTGAATACTGTGTTCAGTTTTGGGCCCCTCACTACAAGAAAGATGTTGCATTGCTGGAACGTGTCCAGAGGAGAGCAACCAAGCTGGTGAGGGGTCTGGAACACAAGTCATACGAGGAGCAGCTGAGGGAACTGGGGTTAGTCTGGAGAAGAGGAGGCTGAGGGGAGACCTGATCGCTCTCTACAGCTACCTGAAAGGAGGCTGTAGGGAGGTGGGGGTTGGCCTCTTCTCCCTGGTAAGAGATGATAGGACGAGGGGGAAGGGTTTGAAGCTGCGCCAGGGCAGGTTTAGGCTAGACATTAGGAAAAACTTCTTCACTGAAAGGGTTGTCAGGCTCTGGAATGCGCTGCCCAGGGAGGTGGTCGAGTCCTCATCCCTGGAGGTATTTAAAAGAAGGATAGATGAGGTGCTTAGGGACATGGTTTAGTGGTGGGATGGCAGGGTTAGGTTAAAGGTTGGACTCGATGATCTCAAAGGTCTTTTCCAACCAAAGTGATTCTATGATTCTATGATTCTATGGTAGTTGGAATAGACTGTAGAAAGCTTTCCCAACTTGCTGTCACAAATCCAGTGAGGACCAGCAAAACTAAGCTAGCTGAATTGTGTGATTTGTTTCACTCTCTCACAGGAGCAAAGGCTAGCAAGAGTAGCAAAGATTACATCATTAATTAAAAGAATTATTTCTGCAACAAAGTTTGATGATGGTTTAATGTCCATACAAGCATTTGCATGCGAAAGTTTCATATTCTAAAACCAGTGGACCAGATTAATCCTTGACTAGTAAAACTCCTTTATGTTCTGTTAAGAATATTAATAGTGGAGTGTCTGTCATTGGATCCAGAATATATATTCTGACGTATTTCTTTAAGTAGTAGCAGTAGACTTAAGGTAGGGTTTGTTCCTCAGGATCATGATGCACCTTCCAAAGATTGTTCCATGATTGTTGAAGGACAAAACCAGTGTAGTTAAAGGATGTTTTCAAGAAGCTTGAAAGAGAGAAGAAGGGTATGAGATAAGTGAAAGGAGTCAGATGAAGGTATTGTTTTACAAGAGTTTTACTAAAATGAAGAATGGTGCAGGTCTGAAAGACGGAAGTCCCTGTGGCTCCCTCATTTTCTTCAAAGGTTCTCTAAAGAACATGAGCTCTGGGCAGATAAGCAGTGAGCAGAGAATGAAGGATAAATGCATATGGCTTGGAAACAGCAGATTTTAGGAAACAGGAATGATTTAAGATTAGACAGCCTTCTGTCTGTCTGTTTCTGCAGGACCTGAAGACTAATAGCAGCCAGGAAACCTTTCCCTGCCATGTTGTGCTCTTGTGGAAGAAACAGTTCAGACCTTACATTGTGCTTTGAGACCTGTACTGGACACCTCAGCAGATGTTCAATTTTTCATCAGGTTCTGTTCTCCACGCTTGGAATGGGAATTGTCACTATTGCAGTATCCACCTCATTTCTAATGTCCACCAGCACCAGGCAGCCCTTACTGTACTCCTGGGCACCAACATTGCACAAGTTCTCTGCTTCTGATGGACACAGATGTTATTTTACTCTATTTTGCTGTCTCCCTTCTCCTTCTGCTTCAGAAGCCCTCCAGCCTCCTTTTGCCACTACCACTATTCTTCAGTGCCTTTCTTAAATTGTGGGGCAGAGCAAGGTACCACCCAGCAGCCTGGGGTAACTGTAATGGCACAAACAGTTATGGGCTGGGTGGCTAGGGAGATCCCTTAGAGATCCACCTCTAATAGCTGAATTCTTTGTAGTTAAAGGCAATCCATTTCGGAAAGGTGAATTTTGGGGCAAATATGGCACAGCTGCAGTACTACAAAATTCTTTTCATGTTGCATAGTGATATAGTGTCAGAGGACCACCAAAAGCACACTACATTATTTGTTAACACAATAACCTGCAGAGTGATAGACAGAATGTAAAGGGTTTACTATAGAAAAAAATATATAGCCTTTTCAGCAGGTCCAAGCATCAGGGTGCTCAGGAATGACTGTTTCAATTGCTTGGATTTCCTTTGATCCACTTGCAGAATCTTGGAGACCCCTTAAAGATGTCTTTCATTCCCTTGAGAGGAATGTAAAACATTATTATCGTGAACAGTATGTTTTATCAGTTTTAAGGCTGTAAATAAAAAAGGCAAAAAAATGCCCAAGCTACTGTTCAGAAATGGAAAAAAAGAAGTCTGGAGGAGAACCATAGTGCTCTTAAACCCAAAAAGATTTTAATGGGTTTTAAAGTGAAAAAAAAATTGTGTAAGTCTTAAGGCAGGTTTCCTTGTGATGTATTACAGTTTGTCTAATTGGTCATTCAGACTCTCTCATTTGTTTCACACTGAAGGTGGTTTTTTATTTATAGCTATGGTTAACCGTGCAATAGTCGATTTGTACTACACAAATTATGAGCAGTTTGTTTCATGTTTAAATCTTCAGTGAAAATCTGTAGAATTTAAATTTATATATAAATATGTACATACATATACATAATAAATAAAAAGAAAACCTTTGAAGAAAAAATGAAAATAACTCCTTGTTTAAAAATCCTTGAAATGGTCCTTTACAGAAAACTACTCCTGCTGAGCTCAAAAGAAAGTCCTTTTCCTTTATGCTGAAATAAATCTGTTTGTACGGTTTTGTGAAGTAGACCAAGTACAAGGAAACATAATTCATGTGAAACCAAAATATACTACTTGCTAATTTTAGCCTGTATTTTAAAAATAGTACCTTTGTATAAAAATTATGCAGGCTTACTATACTATTCATGCAATTTTCCTTTTCAATGTTCAAAGTAGTTGGTACAGCTGGCAGTCTTGTGCTCTGTACCAATCAATACTGCTGTGCACATGAACTGTTAAAAAAAAAAGCAAAACAAACCAACCTAACTTTACTAGGATGAAATATCTGGAAATAGGGTTCTTTCATATTAAAAAGCTGTTCTATGCTTTCAAAGAAAGGAAAAACTTCTGCCTGGATTGATTTTTAAGATTGCTTACTACTTTTTCATTTGAAGTTTTGTTCTAGGCCTGTTGCTTTGGTCATTTTCTTTTTGAGAAAAAAAGAGGAGCTAATAGATTTTGAAAACAGATATGTACAGCTCTAGCTCACATTAATTCTACTTGATCTCAAAGTATGTATTTGGGTTAGACAGATTCATTTTGCAATATTTAGACCTGAGAGCATATTGTCTTGCCAATTGAGTGCAATGAATTGAAGCCTGACAACTGAATGCAACAAATTCATGCTGGTTTTCTTCAAAAAAAAGAACAGAGTGAATTAGGTTTTCAGCATATTTTGGATATTTCTTTTATTTCAGTTTTCATACACACTTTTTTTTTTTTTGACCCCTATTCTTTATTATCATCACCAGGCATCTGCTGAGATCTCACTTACAACTTTTTGATCTCAGATGAAAAGCAGCATAGGAAAGATAATAGGAGAAGAAATTAAGGTACAATTATGGTATGTGAAATTCACATGTATTATACAATCAACTAAATTAAAAGTATATTATGGGGCTCAGCAAGTCGGATGCTTGAAATTTAAGAGATGACAGATTCATAGCTACACAAACCACCCAAATTTCTACCCCTTTGGGAATACACTGACAAAGAAAAATACTTGTCTGCATTATGGATGTTTACTCCACAGCTTTGGAAGCTCCTGAATGTCTGCAGAACAACATTGGCAGTGTTGGTGGTATTGTTGCTTCTGTAGTGACGTGGTGGCAACTTTCTTAGCCTTGAATCACTGTGTATTGGGTTTGCATGGCAAGGTTTTTGGGAGGGAGGGGGTTGCTACATGGGTGGCTTCATTAAGAAGATGTCAGAAGCTTCCCCTATGTCCGATAGAGCCAATGCCAGCCAGTTCCAAGATGGACCCACTGCTGGCCAAGGCCGAGCTTGTCAGGGATGGTGGGAGCGTCTCTGGGATAACACAGTTAAGAAGAAGGGAAAACTGCTGTGGGGCAGCAGTTGGAGAAAGGACTGAGAATATGTGAGAGCAACAACTCTGCAGACACCAAGGTCAGTGCAGGAGGAGGGGAGGAGGTGCTCCAGGCACCGGAGCAGAGATTCCCCTGCAGCCCCTGGTGAAGACCATGATGAGGCAGGCTGTCCCCTTGCAGCCCATGGAGGTCCACGGTGGAGCAGATCTCCACCTGCAGCCTGGGGAGGACCCCACACTGGATCAGGTGGGTGCCCGAATGAGGCTGTGACCCTGTGGGAAGCCAGAACTGGAGCAGGCTCCTGGCAGGACTTGTGAGCCCATGGAAAGGATGGACCCATGCTGGAGCAGTTCATGAAGAACTGCAGCCCATGGGAAGGACCCACACTGGAGCAGTTCATGGAGGACTGTCTGCCATGGGAGGGACCCCAGACTGGAGCAGGAGCAGAGTGTGAGGAGTCCTCCCCCTGAGGAGGAAGGAATGGCAAAGACAATGTGTGATGAACTGACCCCAACCCCATTCCTCATCACCCTGTACTGCTTGGAGGGAGGAGGAAGAGAAAACTGGGAGTGAAGTTGAGCCCAGGAAGAAGGGAGGGGCGGGGTGAAGGTGTTTTAGGATTTATTTTTATTTCTCATTACCCTACTTTTGATTGGCAATAAATTAAATTAATTTCCCCAAGCCAAGTCTGTTTTTTTGCCCGTGACAGTAATTGGTGAGTGATCTCCCTGTCCTTATCTCAACCCACGAGCCTTTCATTATATTTTCTCTCCCCTGTCAAGCTAACAGTTTGGTGGGCACCTGGAGTCTAGCCAGGGTCAAGCTCCCACATTGTTGTGGCAAGGATCTGATGTTTTCTTGAATAACAAGACCAAGAAAGTGGAAGTAGGAAACTGTAAACGTAGATGTTGACAAAATGGTAAGTGGAGTTTCATGGGATAAAGAAAAAGCACTTCCATTAAAAGTCTGCTGCAAATTATGGCACTCAATCGCATTAAAGAACACAGAGACTTAACAGGGAATAGTATTTTACCAAAATATTGGGATCCTTGCTTGAAAACAAAGAATCTGTAGAAGCGAATTGGCCTACGCTAGCAGCAGCACTGGTAGGATTGAACACCGTGAGGTCTTCAAAGTCTTTCTCCTGTGTTTCTGAACTGACACAGGGATGGTGCCATCCACATGTGAATAACTAAGAAAAAAAAATTAGTAAAGGTTTTTTTTTTTGCTTAGTGAACGCTGTATATTACCAATTACCAATACCTTCAAAAAATTCATGTATGCAATTTAGTACTCATAAAATGAGAAGAAACTCTGTCCATATATTGTTAGTGTGTTGTTTGTAATGGAAGATTACAAGCTTTTTCATAGTTAAAGTTGAATTCACTTTTTTCTTTTTAAAGATTAATTTTTCTAAGTGTTGCAAAATTCATGTATTTTCCTCCCTTGCCTTTATGGTTTACCTTGGGGATTCTTTAAACCAAGGAATCTAGAGGCATAGCCTCCTGGTATGTTTTAAAGTTAATGATTACTCTTATTTTTTATGTTTGGCACAAACATGGTGGCTCAGGTCACAACCTCCCTTATGGTTTTAAACATTTATGCTTCACCTGACCTAGTGCATAGCTCCAGCTAACACATGGAAAAGATACAACTGAAAAGAAACACCAAAAAAGAGTGTGGTCCCTGGACTGGGTGAAGCCAAACACTCACACATGAGATGGCTTGTGATGCAGGTCTGCACTCACCAGCCAAGAGTTTGTCTTGACACCTAGTGTCAGCACAGCTGAAGGGAGGGAAGCGGGGGGGCTCTGGGAGGATACGCTCTGACCTCTGATCACGTGTGCCACCCAAGCAATGTAGGTTGAAAGTCTTCTTTGGCAGAAATTTGAGTTTTCTTTAGGCATGTGTTGTGTTTTAACCCCGCAGGCAGCTAAACACCACACAGCCGTTCATTCACGCCCTGCCCCGCCCCCAGTGCGATGAGGGAAAGAATTGGGAAGAAAAGTAAAACCCATGGGTTGAGTTAAAGACAGTTTAATACAACAGCAGAGGAAAAGAATAATAATGACTACAACAACAATAATAATAAGAGCATACAAACCAAGTGATTAACAATGCAAATGCTCATCACCCGCTGACCAATGCCCAGCCTGGCCCTGAGCAGCGATCACTGCCCCCTGGCCAATTTTCCCCCAGCTTATATACTGAGCATGACATCATATGGTATGGGATACCCCTTCGGCCAGTTGGGGTCAGCTGTCCTGGCTGTGCCCCCTCCCAGCTTCTTGTGTACCGGGCAGAGCAGGGGAAGCTGAAATGTCCTTCACTTAGTATAAGCACTACTTAGCAACAACTAAACCATCAGTGTGTTATCAGCATTATTCTCATATTAAATACAAAGCACAGCACTATGCCAGCTACTAGGAAGAAAATTAACTCTATCCCAGCCAAAACCAGGACAGCTTGCATTTTAAATTTCCTTCTGCTGGATGGTGAACACAGGATTAATTTGGGGGAGGGATATAACCTAAGTAAAGAAAATAATTCAGAAAATGTTGAGATCATTTCAGAAAGAAATGGATTACACACCTAAGTGTCTGATGGGGAGGGTTTAGTGGTTTGGGAACAGAGATGTTGACTAGAAAAGCAAGTTGTGTTTTTAACTTTATTATGGAGAAAAGGCAGCATTGAGAAGGTTGGTAATGAAAAATAGATGGAAGAATGAAGTAATGGAGAAAGGGTCACAGGAAGAGAAATTAAGCATGAGAATGGGTTGAATACCTGGTTTTGCAGGATAAGAGTCAGGATGACTGTCCTTATCAATTCTTTTTCCTCTCAAATCTCTGCCAAAATGCAAGCGAACAAGGTGTTCTTCTATTTTACTTGCTCTATTACATGTTATAAGCTGGAATGACATAGAGATCTCTGATTTCAGGTCAACCTTGACAT
This sequence comes from Egretta garzetta, assembly GCF_000687185.1. Lineage (NCBI taxonomy): Eukaryota > Metazoa > Chordata > Aves > Pelecaniformes > Ardeidae > Egretta > Egretta garzetta. The sequence goes on from NW_009258947.1 coordinate 4,303,746, forward strand.
TTCCTTCTGAGCCCTAATCTGGGAAACCTACCCTTGGTGAGGAGCTGTAAACTGGAATGAAGAAAACACTCGTCAAGAGCTATCCTTGCCAACAGAATTCAGCTGAATTTCGACATGTCTGCCTTGTGGACTTGAATTCATAACCCCAGCTAGGTGTTTATAGTCCCTGAGCAATGTATAGGATAGGAAGGTGCCAAGGAGTTGAATTCACAACAGCTAGTGTTGAATGAGATTGAACATCTAAGCCAGCAAGTGGTGAATACCAAAGTGTTTCTGCAATCCACTTTTCTCCTGAGTTTTATGCTCTTCACTGTGCCTGTGAAGCTGAAATTCACAGCCTAAATCCTTCCCATAATTTAAGGTGCTGAGTCGTTCTATTGGGTAACTAATACACTCTAAAATATAATGTCAGCAGTAGTGTCCAATGGTTGTAAACTTATCAGTTTATAATAGTCTTTTGCTTTGAATGCTTGCCTGTAAAATGTATCTTCCAGAGGGAGATCAAACCCTCACTTCCAAGCAAAGTACCCTAGCTATGAGACAGAAGCAAGACCTTGGGCCAGAGCCCAGAATCTATGACTCCCAGATCCAATGTCCCTTTTGCAGACTCCTAGGGGCATGCTTCTTGTATGAATTGGGCAAAACTCCCACAAGTTTTCTGTTCTTTTTGCACAGTGTCTAGCGTCAGTAGGAATGGTGGAACGTGTCCTCACACCTCATTGTTTCAAGTCTGATCTTTAGGTCATGTTCCTGAGCACTGGATATAGTGGTTTGGGACTCTTTCTTATGTCCCTCCTCATAATTTTCAATTATCTATGTAACTCTAAGATTTTCTAGACAGTTTAAAGGGAGTTTTGTCAAAATGCTTTTGCTTTAAAGCTGTATTTATATCTCCTTCAGGTGAAGAGGCCATGTCATACTTCACAGTCATCTGAGATCCACAGCATATTACTTCCTCCCTCTCCAAAAAAAAAAAACCATTTGGGTTGATGTGCTTGAGGTCTTTATTTATCAAAAAAGCATTGCTTTCAAATGCCATACAGCATTTGAAAACTAGCACTTTCATTCCTAAGCAATCATTTTTATTTAAACACAGGAGTGCTCTAAAACACATGTGTTCACTGAGGTTTTCTTAAAATCCTCCGTGCCCTACTGAAGCATAATAAGATACATTAGCTATGCAACTTTAGCATTAACTGAGCAAGGGGTCTCTCAGACATAAACCTCCAGCCATCCCAGGAACTTCCGGAGTTCACACATTCTACCAGTCATTTAAGAAACAACCAAAACATGGTTTTTTTAAGTTTGTTTTATCTCCAGGCCATATCTCCACTTATTTGCCTAATATATTGTAATTGCTTAACATGTAGGATATAGCTTTTTTTTTCACTCCTTCTGAAGGAAAGGTAAGAAAAGTTAAATATAAAAGCATCTAGCTCTGAGGAGCTTAAGAGAGTCTGGTAGTCCCTGTTTTAGCATTTAAGTCTTATTCCTGGTATATGTGTACCCTGGAAATCCCTATAATTGAGGTGAGATATGAGAGCAGGGTATGGGTTTTAATGCGGGGGTAGATTAGTCGAAAGGGCAGTATAATAACAGTGGCAGTATAATGTTTTGTTTGTAAAAAGGGGAGAAGGGATTCTAATACCTGGCATAGATGTCTTTGCATCTGATTTAACAGGCTTGCTCTTAGAGAGTAAAGCATAGGTAGGAAAACACTGTTAGACCTCTAAATATAAATATGACTCTGCTTTGGTGGAAAGAAGATATTGATTGTGCTATAGTTGACACAGATGCTGTTACCTGAATGATATTATCTGCAAAGGGGGAAGGGGGGTGAGCCTTTGGTGAACATGTATGGTTAATGCTAGAGAGATTAGAATTACAATCAAGTTAGCATATAGCTTAATAATTTGTTTCCTGATTCTCAGATATAAGCATAACGCTGCTTCACCTTCCAGAAAGGCAGAAGATATTTCAAAGCAACCTCAACAAAGTAAATGGGGAAAAACTGTACCATAACAGTGTATTCTAATACAATGGTTTGACCTTCAGTCTCTAGAGGTGTCTGTGGCACCAGTTCAGCACAGTATTTAAATGTATGCAAATGATGAACCTGATCCACTGCTCAGAGTTATTCCTGGAAGCCTTTCCAAAAGACTTTTGGATCAGGGCAGTTTAACAGGCACTGCTGTTTTGTCTATCACTTTTCACTTTGAAAATATTCTCCTGAAGGAAAATTTCAATAATCTTCAAGATAATTGGAACTTTTGTCTGGAGCTATTTAATTCCCCCTCATTTCTGTGGATTTTCTTCTTTGGTTGTTCACTGTCAAGCTATTACACATTCACAGTGTGCATCAGCTTGACCACAGAAAAGTTCTGCCAGCACAAATGTTGGGGTTTTTTTTTCCCCTAAATGTTATTGAAGCTATTTATACTCTTGTTACCTATTTATAGAAGAGTCCATTTGTACCTTAGTGGTAGCATAATCCTTCTGAACAAACTCTAATCCACCTGAATTTACAATGAACTAACAGGATTGCCTCAGCTGTTGGATGATTCACCGCAGACTCTGTTTTGATATTGGCATACTTCTTATCTTGCTAAGACAGGTAAATAAAACCTGAATGAGAATTGCATGCCCCGTTGTCCTAGCAAACCACTGTTGAACTTGAGATGTATATGGGGCAGAAAGGGAATGCGTGTTCAAATTGGTAAGCCGTGGCTAAGTTGCTCATCATGCAGTTAATTTGCTGGGAGATCATGAACTAGAGAGTTTTAGCATCATAAAGAGGAAAGCAATTAAAAATATTAAAAATACTATGTGGTGGGCAGCACTAGTGAACCCTTTTCCTCCAGATATGCAGGTTTTTTCTCAGTAGTTTACAATGAACACATTATTCTGCTTTAAATATTCTTCAGACCTGTTTCGCATATAACAGTTTATCATTCCCACACATCACTAAATCATGAGAAATAGTAATTAAAAAAAAAATCTTTATTTTTTTAAAGTGGAATACAGCTACATCAGCTGTAGTCACTGGTTTGATTTCAAATCCAGAAACCACAATAAAGGTTGTTTTCCTTACATCAGATGTGGTGATTAATATGTGGTAGACTTGGGCTTCAGATTTTTACAGTTCTGTTAATTGATCATGAGCCAGAGCCTGGGGCTGTATAATTAAGTTAGCTGGAAAATTAATGCAGGAATTGGTTTCTAGATTTGATTGGTTTAAAAATCTATGAATACACTTATTTAATCCTTTTGAATTAAACTTGATGCCAAAAAAATTATGTTAACTATGTCTGCAATTTCATAACTTCAGGGCAATATTCTTTTTCTGCCTTTGAAATCAGTGAGGTCTGCACAAAATAGAGTCATCTTAGATGATCCAGTGTCCCTGTCACTGGTTAGAGATGCTGGATAGTCTGTGCCTTTGGACTGACGTATATAGGCACAGACGTTAGATTAACTGGGATCTAGGGACCCAATATCCTTACTTTCAGCTTAACAGTGGATTGCTGTGTCTGTGCAAAAGCCCTCTGAGGTAAATCAAGCTCTGCATGGGTGCAGCTTTTACCTGCATGCTGTAGGACAACAGGAACAGGACCTCATTAAACAGTGATTGCCCTTATGTATTGTGCCTACATTATGGGAAAATATGTTCTCTCTCCCTTGTATTTTGAGATTGAATGAGGTCTCCAAACAAGATTAGAAATGCTAAAGCAAAAAAATCCTTGACAGAAGGGTAAGGCATAAGTAAATGTTTTCTAGTTCTGAGCTCATCCATTGCCTTCCCATTATCAGGAATAAATACAGTCAGCAATTATACCGAAGTCATCATAATTATAGTCAGTAAAGCAGTGTAATACTGGAGATGGGAAAATCAAATTCAGGCTTAGTAATTAGAATCATAGAATCATAGAATCACTTTGGTTGGAAAAGACCTTTGAGATCATCGAGTCCAACCTTTAACCTAACCCTGCCATCCCACCACTAAACCATGTCCCTAAGCACCTCATCTATCCTTCTTTTAAATACCTCCAGGGATGAGGACTCGACCACCTCCCTGGGCAGCCCATTCCAGAGCCTGACAACCCTTTCGGTGAAGAAAAGGTTTAGATATGAAGTGTTTTGAGAAAATGCATTTTGTTTTGTTTTGTTCTAAATCTGTAATCAATGTGCACTAGTTTAAGCCACATAGTATAACCAGTTTATTCTGTCTTGGATTAAGTTTGTTGTTTGATACCACATTAAATGATGGTTACTCGGCAAGTTGTAGGTCTTTGTAGGATCATTTTAGGGACCAAGGCAGAAGGAGAAACCATGATGGACAAATAAAAGTGAAATAAGAAATAGCTCTCTCAGGACTTTCTTGCACTTTAATTGCATTTAGACTTGTCAAAGAGAAAGAACCTTAATCAAGGCACCTTTAATGGTAATATATGTGGAGTATAAAATATTTTGTTAGAAAAAATGCAAGGCAAAAGTAAAAAGCCCATTACCGAAAGTGCACCAGGCATCAGTAATAAATAAACCAAGACTGAACGTAATTGGGGTGAAGGGTTATGGTTGTACAATTAAAGTTGTTATGCTAAGGTGATGTCCTAACATTACTAGCACTGCCAAGAGGCAAGTCTCTAGTCTAACTTTTAAAAGCAAGCTACTGTGAAGGGAGAGAAAGTCTTCCACTGCTTTATTTGCTTTATTTGGGTGCTACAGAAATGCTAGACCAAAATTGAGGTTGTCTTACTTTCCTCACAGTTCTTGTTAACTGGATGGTGGAGGAAAATGAGAACTCAATACACATATCGTCCTAAAGCAGCAGCAGATGATCAAATTAGTAAAAGGAAATGCTGTTTCTCTGGGCATTTAACATTTTTAATGTTATTACTGAACATGAACTGAAAGCTTCCACATTCTTAAATTCCTAACCAGCGTTTTAATAGTGTACCGTGGATAAAGAAGCGTCTTAATTAACTTTTTTGTCAGGATAAACTGTTCTGAAAAGAGACCTTTTTTAATTTTTCCTACAGCCTTACTTCTGTCTGCATGAGTTATTAATCAAAATCTTATAAATTACAGAGTTTCAACCAAGATAATCAGTCATTATTTCAAGAAAACATTCCAGATTTTGAACTTCTGTAGAATTATGCATAGTTCAAGTAAATCTCAGACTGCTTCCAGATATATTTTTTCTGCAAAATGAGAAGATTTAATGTAAGAATCTTTAGAAAGTAGAAAAACATGGACAATATTTCAGACATGACAGGTAAAGTTATAAAGTTGAATAATACTTAGGGTGTAGTTAGGAAGTTTGTAGAACAAATCATTAGCGGTGCTTATTTTACTACCTTCTCATCTATTTTAAATCCTTGCAATTTCTTCTTCTGGCTGATGTATGCACTACCTCCCTTCTGGTAGGAAGTTGAGGTTTCCTTTCTTTGCCATCATAAACAGTGGTAATAATTAGCTAAACAAGGATATATAATAAAGGCTTGATTTTCTTTCACTGGTGGTGACTGAAGAATAGTAAATGGGACAGTTAATTTTTCTTCCTGCATGATGTGCTGCCATTTACACCTTTCTGAAAAGCACAACCATTGTCATTATGTTTAATTAACATTTACCATTTACTTTGCTCTTGCAAATTATTATGTGAAACACACTGTTTGAGGGAATCTGTGTCAGCACTTTCTCCAGAAGTATATGGTTTTAAGATTAACACCCTGAACACACTAGGACTTATGTGTGAAGGATCCCATACTATGGTTTTTATACAGACATAATTTCTATCCAGCTTTGCATGAAAATTTCAGTGTTAGCTCCATAAGGGTCTATTTTCTGTTATGTGGCTGTGTTAGTAATGTCGACACTGGGGTCTTTGGATCACCTTATAGCATGCCCCACACAATTTCATATTATGTTGTCTGTAGAATCATTTCAGGACTTTCTTCACAGTGGGAAATAAAACTGTATGTAAAATTCTGATGAGCAAATAAAAAAGAAATACAAACTGTGATACTGGTATTTATTAGGAACATCATCCATGTAGGTTTCCCTGAATGTATAACCTCTCCCTGTGTGAAACTTGTTTCTTGGCAGAAATTGAAAACTTTGGATATTTCTGTGGAGAATGCAGGCTGGATTTAACACCTCTGCCATGCCCGAGCTCACAGGCAGCCAGTGCACACACAGGAAGGCTCATATGCAAATCCAACACTATACACAGCACTGGATCGTGCATTTCTGTCCAAAAAGTCCTGGGCAAAATATTTCCAGGACTTCTTGGCAGAAGTAGGGCAACACTACTTCATCATCCAAACTCTATATATTTGATGTGTCTTTCCTGGGAATTCTCTGCTGTTACATTTCCTAATGAAGTTTCCGAACTGGAAGCACTGTGTCCTCCTGGAAATCAATAGTAGCTCAGTTGATCTTTTTTTCCTTTTTTTTTCTTTTATTTTGGCCAGTGAATTAATTCTCTGGGGTTTGGTCTTCAAAGCCCTTGGAATCTTGTAGAGAAGAAGCCTAAGGGAGAAGACAATACCACTGAAGACCAGTTTGAGCAAGACTCTGATGTGCAGTAGTTTACTGACTTCATTTTGGTCAAGAATGTAAAACTGGCATTGGAACTTAAATCATATTCATATATAAGGCTGTAGTAAGTTTTGCATCTTACTCACTGAGTTAAATATTTAAAAAATACAATAATGGGTCATATATTTATGACCAACCATACCCTGGGCTGCATCAAGAGAATCGTGGCCAGCAGGTCAAGGGAGGGGATTCTGCCCCTCTCCTCTGCTCTGGTGAGACCTCACCTGGAGTCCTGCGTCCAGCTCTGGAGCCCTCAGCACAAGAAGGACATGGACCTGCTGGAGCGGGTCCAGAGGAGGGCCACAAAAATGATCTGAGGGCTGGAGCACCTCTCCTATGAGGACAGGCTGGGAGAGTTGGGCTTGTTCAGCCTGGAGAAGGGAAGGCTACGGGGAGACCTGATTGCGGCCTTTCAGTACTTAAAGGGGGCCTATAGGAAAGATGGGGAAAACCTTTTTAGTAGGGCCAGCTGTGACAGGACAAGGGGTAATGGTTTTAAACTGAACCAGGGTAGGTTTAGACTAGATATAAGGAAGAAATTCTTTACAATGAGGGTGGTGAAACACTGGAACAGGTTTCCCAGAGAGGTAGTGGAGGCCCCACCCCTGGAAACATTCAAGACCAGATTGGATGGGCCTCTGAGCAACTGGATCTAGTTAAAGGTGTCCCTGCTTGTTGCAGGGGGGTTTGGACTAGATGACCTCTAGGGGTCCCTTCCAACCCAAAACATTCTATGATTCTATGATATTTACACAAATCTATGAGTTTTCTAAGGCCATGGGGAAAATTCTATGAATCCCAAGCCTCAGCATAGAGCAATAAAATATATGGTGCTGAGGTATTTTGCCCTTTTCACCAAACCTCACCCTTGGTACAACCTCTGAGGTTACAGCTACTGACATTTCTAGACCCTTGGAGGCATCACATCAGCCAATGTGAGTGGCTGTAATATTGTTCCAACAGTAGTGCATATCATATGAAGAAATCTCTGCAGGCAGGTGGAAGCTAATGCAACAACCAGTTTCCAGCTCCTCATTTGTACATAACACACACTGTAGAAGCCAGAAGACTTGGTATTTGTGAATAGTTTTGAAGGGGGATGAAGAATGATGACAGTGAAATTAAAGTTCCTCGCCTATTAAAGACAGAACTGACATTGATCTAGGAAGAGTGAAGTGCTCCTTCTCTTCAGTAGATATGTCTGAATTATAAGGCACTGTCACCTGTGTGCGCACTGCCAGTCACTTCAGTAAGGGGGACTGTAATGGAGGAAGTCTAGTATTACACGTCTGGTAAAGGAGAGAGAAACAAGGCAATGCTTGCATTGAATAAAGTAGTTAAAACTGGTAACAATTATTTTGAGTAACTGATTGTAAAATGGTGAACAAAAAAACCCAGGACACTACTGTAGGCAAGGTGGAAAATTGCCCTTCTTCTGTCTATCCTAATGTGTTCATCGTAACACATCTGACAAGCCCTCTTTTATAACTTTTGTACCCTGGGGAGTTAACAGAAGTATTAATAACATGGATATCAAAAGACTCATCCTAGCACCTCCATTCCTGGTCGCTGTTCCTTTCAGGAGTATTAGTGACAGCACCACTTAAAAGCACAGAGCTTCGGTGATAAAGCTCCCGTTCAATTTGATGCATTAGAATTGTACTTTCTGCATTACTGCAGACAATGGAACCATTAACTCGCTATCAATCACCCGGCTTGCAGCACAGCCCGCACTCTAACAAGGAGCCATGGGGCATAAGGTATAAATAGCAGACATAAGTCAACCTCCTTGACCAGTTGTAATTGTGAAAGAAGGATTGTAAACTGCGTTTGAGCCTCTGTCCAGGCTTTCTGAAAATACACCTGTGTACACGTGGAAATTCAGCCAGGGACACTCTGTTTTATTAGGAGGCGCTGAGGGATGGATCTAGAGCTGGGTCCCTTCTTCTCCCTTCCCAAGCAATCATTCTAGATGTCTTAAGCACCTCTGGGTGGTTCGAGGAAACTCTCTTGTAACAAGATAGATGAAATTTAAACTATTTTGACTTTTGAAGCATTGGGAAGCCCGATTCTCTCTGTTGTTTCATTGGCTATAATGGGGATAGTTCCACAGACAATGAGGGTGTGGGGGTAGGGAAGAATATGCCAAGAATTAAGGTGGCAGAGCAGAGAATAAACTTACATTGTTGTGGATGCCAGGAGAATTAAACCTAGATAGGTCTTCAGAGACAGATTTTTTTAATTATTGTTATTATTTCTATATTTGTAAGCTGGTTGGTTTGGTTCCATGAGAGCAGTTAAATAGCTGGATTCATACAGTACTCTTCTCCCTTTACTGATTCTCTTCCAGGGGAAGTGAATGGAAGCTATTTTAATTGCCTTTCTTAGAGGGAATGAGATCACAAACTAGCTGCAATCTCCTTTTATAGTTCTCTTTGTTGCCTGGCATGAAGGGCTAGTACAAGGTTTTAAAAGTAGGCAATTCTGGCATAAAGGTAGGGTGGTCAAGGTCTGTGATTCTTCAATGACTTTCGCTGACAGCTTTATCAAAATTAAATTGCCCACTCTTCTGTTCTGTAGTGGAAATCCTCAGAGAAGGTAGCAGTGAAATAGCTCACGTTTTTCAGCTGAAATGTACTCCATCCCTTATGCAAAGGGCTTTGCTGATGCAAAGAAGTGTAATTTGCACCTTCCTGTGACAGCTTTTGTGACTTTGACCTGGAAAGTAGAAAAGAATCCAGGCATACTTACCGAAGGTGGCTATAAATAGATTTAAATGCAGTGGCTTATCTTAAGGTTAACAATAAGTTGTCTTTACAGTGCTAACAAACTAGACCACACAGCTTTGTTTTGATTTTCACCTTAAGTATAGACCTGTGTGGTCTAGATGGATGATATCAATTACATTTGAAAGCCTGATAAAATGGAATGCAGATGATTTATCTAGCTGATACCAACCTCTTGATAAAAGCCACAGTCATTAGTAAACCTTGGCATATATATATCATTCTTATTCGTATGAATGCATGGTGAAGGTCTTCTTTTAATGCATGTATCTTCCTTACTTTCAAGAGTTTTCCCCAGTGGTGGAAGGCAGTGGATTATGGTGATTTTGCTGCAATTTACTGTGAGACATTGTAACCAAAGCATGCTCTGCAGATAGCCAGTGTATTAATCAGTGCTGCATACTCACACACGCACAACCACACACCCCACACGCTGCTTCTGTCAGCTTAATGGTTGAGAAAGTATTTTTCTTAAAATAAGTGAAACCTATTGCTTAAATCTCTGGAGTTGGAAAGAATGCCTTCAAAAGTCTAAAAACTCCCCAGAATTTCAAGTAATCACGCATTGCCCTGCGTGTAGACTGTTTAAGACCATGCTGCTGTAGGTAAATAATTTAGGACTTAAGATGCTAAAGTATATGACTCCTGTAAAATTGCTATTCCCCAGTTACTATTTTTTTTACAAATGTACATGAAAAATAAACAACACATGAAAACTCTTATCAAGGAGCACGGTTTCCACATTTTGCAGAAACATATTTGAAACTGGTTGGAAAGGAAAGTTGAAGCACGGGTGTAATGAGGGAAGTCATAGGGACATTCATATGCCCACATTACATGAGAAACATCCTCTGAAAGTCCCCTGGTTGGCAACACACACATGGACATATGCATAGCTATTTCTGAATAACAAATACAGTGAAAACGTTTCCAGCATTCTTCAATGAAATATAAAATTCTCATGAAATAAAAAAAAAAAAAAATTAGGGGGGGAAAGTTGATTTTTGTATTTTAATAGTGTTTATTTTTCCTAAATACCAACTCGTGACAAATTACGATTTCTAAATATGTAATTTTGATGTTAAAAAGGTGGAATTACTCAATCTGACACATTTGAACTTTCATTTCACATCTGCAATTGATTTGTTTTGGCCTTAATTGGGGTGGGAAGGGTGAAGAAAAAAAATTATCATGATTTTGTAAGACTTAGAAATTTCATTTTCTAGGGAGGTGTTTTGGATGATCATTTTGGGAGGCAGGAAGCATGAATTTTAAGAATGGAACTTGGAAAAGGCTTGTTTCATCTATTGAGATGGGAATTTATTGTGTATGGGGATTTCATTTGCAGCTGACATTGCTTAGCCCTTCTTGTGCATCAGTCTGAAATTCCAAATCTATGAAAAAAGCTGATGTAATCATTTCAGAAAATTAAAATTTGGAAGAAAAGTTGTTACGATTCCTCCTTGGATTTAATCTCAGATATGTGAGCCTTAGTATAGAATCACAGAATCATTTGGTTAGAAAAGACTTTAAGATCATCGAGTCCAGCGGTATCTGTCCTCTACTAAACCGTGTGTGTCTAAGCATCTCATCTACCTGTCTACCACCGCTTCCCTGGGCAGCCCGTTCCAGTGCCTCACAACCCTTTCAGTGAAGTTTTTCCTAATATCCACTCTCAACCTTCCCTGATGCCATTTCTTCTTGTCCTATGGCTTGTTACTTGGGAGAAGAGACCGACATCCACCTCACTACAACCTCCTTTCAGGTAGTCTTAGAGGGTGATAAGGTCTCCCCTCAGTCTCCTCTTCTCCAGGCTAAACAATCCCAGTTCCCTCAGCTGCTCCTTGTAAGATTTGTGCTCCAGACCCCTCACCAGCTTTGTTGCTCTCCTCTGGACATGTTCCAGCAACACAATGTCTTTTGGTAGTGAGGGGCCCAAAACTGAACACAGTATTTGAGGTGCGGCCTCCCCAGTGCCGAGTACAGGGGAAGGATCGCTTCCCTGGTCCTGGTGGTCACACTATTTCTGATACAGAAATTTATAGGACAATGTATAGGACAGAGGTCCAGGGTTTGAAGATACCGTTGGATGAAGCTGTAAATACCCATCACTGCTATATAGGAAGAGTTGAGTACATGCATCACTTGAATTTCTGTTAAAATGGCCAAGTGTTTTCCCCCAGTGATTTTACTATTGCTGCATGTTATCAACATCTCCCATGACGAACTGAGAATTACTAGGGACTCAGAACTCAATCTTTGGCTGCTGACATTCTATGATTCAAGGCATTGGCAGGAATCTAAGTAGTCCTCACTCCTCAACTGCATATGTTTCACAAGGCTTGCAGAGCACTGCCGCATCTTGCTATTTTAGAAAGCAAGCAAGCATTATTTTGCTTATATTGCAATTAGATTGTTGATGTTTCCAGCAGAGCAGGGGTTAGATTTTGTACAATGTTTCGTGTGGTCAGAATGGGAAGATGACTAAACACTTCTATACTTTCCAGTTTCTGGACTGCTCCAGAGGTCACTGTGGCTTTTCTGACTGATGGCATCCTCTCCTTCTGCTTACAGCAGTTTTATCCATCTCCTGATATTCTCTCCTCCTCTGTTTCCCTCTTCAGAGATCAAACTGCTTCTTTTAGGGCCTCTCCATTGCCAAAGGGGTATCAAGGGGCTATTGGAAAGGGAGGAACTGTACTCCTTGTCTCTACAGACCAGAGTTTCTCTAGCTAAGTGTACTTTTCATCTTGAGATTTACACCCAGGCTGAGCTCAAGATCAGACAAGCTGTGTGACTGTGGTTTGTATAGCCACAAGCAGTTGGAAAAGACCCATTAGAAAACATAGGACTCCTTATAGCTGAGCATGTCTAGCATCCACATAGGCAACCACAACAGCTTGCATCAGTTTTTCACATGCAGCATATAGGGAGTCCGAGAGGAAACTATATGAGATGAAGGCACACTTTGTATGTTGTGCCCATGACTGCTTTCTAAAACTGGTGCAGACAGCTCTCTTCAGCTTGTGGATGCATTATGGCATTACCTTCTGACTGCATAACCACAGACTAACAGTTTTGCAAGGACACTGGTGGTTCTACAAGCAGCAAATTATATAGGAGGCAATGAAATAAAAGTCCTCTTCTGTGTAAGATAGTTGCTTAGGCCTCAGGAGAGGTTGTTTTTTTTTTTTTTTTCCCTGCTGAATTCCCACTAGATTTTAAGCAAGAGGAAGCAGATATTTTTATTTCTAGTGCTTCACAATATCACATTGTTTGACTTTGGAGCTGTAATGTTCTTTTGTAATGTAGTTCTTACAGCTCTTACATATAACTGCCTCAGCTGGTATTCCTTGTACTTGGCTCTGCAAAACCAAAGAGAAATCTGCAGCCTTTGGTTTACAATGATATTACATGTTATATTCTCCCACTTCATCTTTTTCAATGAAGCTTCCAACACACTGCTCAAAGCAAGAGTGAAATCAAGAGTTGTGTAAAAAAACCCCAAAACAAGCAACTATAAAATGGCATCCATCACATAGTTTTCTTCTAAGTATTGTTCTTGTGTAATTAGTATATGAGTGACCCTCAAGTGTCCAAACTTCCTGGCTACCACAGACTTGACCTTTTACAGGTACATGGGTTATTCCTTTAGCTCAAGCTGTAGATTTTAGTAGTTTGGCAGTAGTGATTAATGCAGTGATTGACAAGAGTCTTAGTCAGCAGAGATGCTGAGGTAGCAATCTCTCCTTCCAGGTAGTAGAAGGAAGTAAACCTTAAAATGTCCCTCTATACAGTTTTAATATGGGAATACTAATGGATATCACCCACTGCTGTTAGCCTAGGTGGGAAATCTAAAGGGAGGCAACAGGATGGCTAAGAAAAAGAGGGAAAGCTACAAAAAGATCTGCTTTCTGAATCAGCATCTACCGGTCTCTGTTGCCTGCGAAGCAGCTACACCGAAGTGGCTTTAACACAGCATAAGCTTGTTCTTTGTCAAGAATGCCTCACTATGTAGGTCCTGCTGATTTTTAAAATCTGGAGTTTTCATACACTTAGCACAGACGGAGAACAAAAGCAGAACAGTGATTGATTTTACTCTGTCATTAGGGAATTTTTGAGATAGCTTATTAACACAAGGTGGACAGACTAAAGATTGCTTTTTAAGGAAGACTTACACTGATAATCAAATTTTATTAGTACTTCTGAAGTCTTTCTTTAGGCTGTCATGGATCATCTGCACAATGCAGTCTTTAGGTTTAAAAACTGGGAACTAAAGTAAAAATTGCGTTTTCTATACATTGACCTAACAGATATTATTTTTGAAAAGGAATATTTTATCCTTAAACTAATAAAGAACAAAGAAAAAATTAATGATTTATTTGAGTTTAAGGGACATGTAGATGATTGGGCTGTGACTGTATAATAACATAACATAACATCACAACATAACATCACAAAACAACATAACATAACAACATATAGTAATATATAATAATAATTTTTACAATAAAATAAAAAATATTTTTGTATCTACCATAAGTAAAAGGAAAAAACCAGACATTTGAAACTACTCAAGTCTTCTATAAAATAATGAAGTACATTAAGTAAAATTGTTGTATGAGTTGAGTTCAAATACTAATAAAATAATCTCTTTTAATCAAGGAAATTTGCTTATAATGTAGTGGATAAGTGTGTGCATTTGAAATATATACATCGCACACAAATATATTATATATGTGCGTATATATACATACGAAACTTCTGGAAAGTAATAATATACCACTTCTGGCATTATTGGAATGAAAAATATATTTATTGGACAGAAAACATTCATTACTGGAAAGCACACAATTCAAAATACTTCTGCCACAGATGCTGCTAAGAGACTGTAATTTTGTTCTTGATCCTTGGGCACCCAAACACCTCATAAAATCCGAAGCTGTACTAGAAATACAATACAGTCTAGTAAAGTACAAATTCAAAGAAATAACAAAAGGAAACAAGTTCCATCTGCTTTAGAAGTATCAAACACCTTGACTAACAGAACTGATCTAAAGCTTATGAAGTCAATGACAGTTAATCGTCATTTAATTAACTTTGATGAGTTGTTCATCAAACCCCTAATTTACATTTGGTCTTTGGACCCTTTGTTTTTCAGCTTAGATTTGTATATATTAACATCTCCTAAAACCTCCTGTAAATTTTCAATTCTACTCAAAAAGCTGTATTTGATCTGGGTTCCAGGGAAGACATGGAAAAATAAAAAAATTTTGTTTGGTAATTCTATGTACATATTTTAGGAGGCCATGAATGTAGCACTAAGTATATGAACAGAACAAATAAATCAATATATTATTAACTTTTATAGAAAGAAATGGGCTGCTGAGTAGCAATAGAACAAAAGATTATGAAAAGCAAAATAGAATAACATCATTTTATTTAAGCTCATATGCTTTCAAAGGCAGACTGATATTTTCAGAGCTGGATAGAAAAGGTTTTTTCTGATGAGATTGAAATAAAACTTCCTGTGGATGTATGTCCATTTCAGTTAAATTTTCTTTTGCATAAAAACCCCAAAAATGAAAAAATAAAAAATGGAATATATGTTGTTGGTTTTGGTTTTTTTTTTTAAATTATGTATCTAAGGCCACTTTGGGACATGTCTTCTTCGTAGAAAACTGCTTGATGATTCATTTTGGATCAGAATTAAAGCAAATTTTGGAATAAGTTCGTTTCCCATAAAATGGAAATCTACTTGTAGCCTAAATCTATCCATCTTCATGTAAGCCAGAACTTAAGTCTAAGATAGGAAACACTTTCTGAGGCACTAACTTCTCTTTGGACATTTTAAAATAGAAAACCATTTTTTGTTTCATAGTATATTGTTGCTTTGATGTGGAGTGGGAAAACATTTATAAGGTGGCATATCTGAATGGCTTTACTGGCTGTGTCTATTTCAGAGCCTGTGAGTCTTGTTAATGCTGCCAGCATTAGCACTGCAGAGCCACATTACCCTTTTCCTCTGGTGGAATAACTCTTTTTATATAAATAGCAGTGGATACTATGGAAACCCTAGAGGTTAGTGCCTGAACTATAATTACTTGCTGGTCATTAGTAATTATTCCACAAGGTATTGCAGATCATGTTTTCTGAGAAAATAATAAAAAAAATCACCACCACCACCCAACAGCTGTAATAGACCAGTTCTTTAATTTTGGGATATTTGATTGTCACCATATTGACCCCAAGTGCCTGAATCATCAAGACCACTTCCCATCTAATTAATATAGCAACATATATGATACGACTACCAATTTTTCCAGGGTTCAGGCTTCTAACTCTTCTTGCCCAGATTTGTTGTAGTTATCAAAATGTTTCCATTAATGAAGGCTCACTAAGCCACTTTCTTTTTACATTAATATTATGACAATTTATACTGTATATATAAAAGAACATGTTTTTCTCTGTTGGTCTCAGTGCATGTTATGTTTTTGAAGCATCTGTTTTTCAACTAAATATTAAAATTCATTACATTAAACTTGTAATCAGTATTACTAATAAGGGAATGATCTGGGCAAAAAATTTGAAGAAATTTTAACTTCTATGATTTTTATTGTTTTCAGTCTAATCTCTTTGAGAAGTTACAACTGGTGAGTTCACTCAATTTCTCATGCAAAGCTCATTAAAATCAGGTATCTTTCAACTGACTTCGATGCACTACTATTCAGTAAAATTCTGTACCTCTGCGATGCAACCAAATCACTTATATGAAAGCCAAATGAAGGCATGAAATATGTAATGTTGACTTTATCCTCTTTGCTTGCTTCACGTGTGTGGTATTGCAATGTGGTATAATTGAGATGATACAGAAAGCCTTGACAATTCTTATAGAAAAAAAAAGCAGGTATATCAGAGGATTTTCCCAGTTGTTTTTTTTCTAGACAAATCTTACTGTTATTTCAGTGTAGATTTAAAAATTCTCATACTAACAAAGTAAATGATATCAGCAATATCATATATTTACTGTATTGTATTTATACTGGGTTTATGTGGCAAGGTTTTTGGCAGGCCGGGGAGGGGAGGGTTGCATGGTTGGCTTCTGCAGGAAGACACCAGAAGCTTCCCCCATGTGGGACAGAACCAGTGCCAGACAGCTCCAAGACAGACCCACCACTGGGTACATCTGGCCAAAGCTGAGCCAGTCAACAAAGGTGAGAGTGCCTCTGTGATAACATATTTTAAAAAGGGTAAAAACCACTGTACAGCAACAGCTTGGAGAGAGAAGTGAGAACATGTGAGAGAAAACAGCCCTGCAGACACCAAGGTCAGTGAAGAAGGAGGGGCAGGAGGTGCTCCTGGTGCTGGAGCAGGGATTCCCCTGCAGCCCCTGGTGAAGACCATGGTGAGGCAGGCTGTCCCCCTGCAGCCCATGGAGGTCCACAGTGGAGCAGATCTCCACCTGCAGCCTGGGGAGGTCCCGACGCCAGAGCAGGTGGATGTGCCCTGAAGGAAGCTGCAGCCTATGGAGAGCCCACTCAGGATCAGGCTCCTGGCAGGACCTGTGGCCTCATGGAGAGAGGAGCCCAGGCTGGAGCAGGTTTGCTGGCAGGGCTGGTTGACCCCGCAGGGGAACCACTCTGGAGCGGTCTGCTCCTGAGGGATGGCCCCCCATGGAAAGGATGGACCCATGCTGGAGCAGTTCATGAAGAACTGCAGCCTGTGGGAAAACCCACACTGAAGAAGTTCAAGAAGGACTGTCTCAGGTGGGTGGGACCTGACACTGGAGCAGAGGAAGAATGTGGGGAGATAAGAGCAGGAGAGACAATGTGTGATGAACTAACCACAACCCCCATTCTCTCTCCCCCTGTGCTGCTCGGTGGGGGGGGGAGGAGGTAGAAGAGTTGTCAGTGAATTTGAGCCTGGGGAGAAGGAAGTGGGGGGTGAGAAAGTGTTTTTTAGATCTGTTCTTGTTTCTCACTATCCTATTCTGTTATTCACTGGCAATAAATTAAATTAATTTTCCCAAGTGGAGTCTGTTTTGTCCATGATGGTAATTGGTAAGTAATTTCTATGTCTTTATCTTGACCTATGAACTTTTCATCGTATTTTCTCCCCCTGTCTTGTTGATGGAGGAGAAAGTGATAGAGAGGCTTGGTGGGCACCTGACAGCCAGTCAAGGTCAACTCCAAAGTATTATAATAATATTATATCACTTTAGCAGTATTAGAATTTTCAATGACTTGGTTGTTCATCACTGTGCAAACAAGTTATAAACCCAGTTATATACACTATATACTTCTACATCTTTTTTTTTTTTTTTTTTTTTTAAATAACAGACTCTTCTGACTAACATGAGAGGTTTAGAGGTTCCAGACTGCATTTGTGAAAGTACCTCTTGAAGTTCAAACTCCATATTAAAACCACCATGACCACGGGCATTGGTAGGCAATATAGTTATGTGATTCTCCTTCTGAGGGGGTATAGAGAACCAGGGCTTGGGTATGTCATCGAATGGAAGAGTAAAATCGGGAATGATCCACAGCTGAATAACCTTGTCCTTTGAGCAAAAGAGGGAATAAGAAAAATTTGTTGGATAAAAACCGAGCCAGCATGGACATTTGATCAAAAGTCAGTCTGACTACAGCTATGGCTGGGATAACTGAGGGAAGGAAAACAATAAAATAGTGGAAATGGGATTTTTTTATTTGGTTGGATTGGTTGGGTTTTGGGTTTCTTTTTGTTTGTTTGTTTAATAAGAAGACTTTTACATCCTTTTTGCACTTTTTCATTATCCTAAACTTGACCTACTAAGGTGGTCATGAAGGAATACTTTCTAAAAGTGAGGTTTGCTCCATTAAATAAATAAACAAACAAATATCAGATTTTTTTAATTCCATGTTAGATTATTGTTTTGTCTACACGGTCCTTTAAAACTACTTGGAAATTTCACTTTTTGCATGCCATCTGTTTAAGTGTTGCATCTTGTGGGAAGCTCTCCATGTTGCCTGTCATTTCATGTCTAGTCACAGTTATAAGGGGCTAGGTTTTACTCAATTAATCACTCAATAAAAAAATGTCCCATCTGAATATTTCTTCCTCTGTCAGTGAAATACAGTTTAGTTCATACAGTAAATCTCCATCTTTTCTCCATAAAAGCATTTTTTAAAAAATTGGGATAACTGCTCACATGGCACAGTGGAAGAATTTCATATTGGAAAAGAAGTTTGATGTTTTAGGGTTAGACAAGACAGTTTTATTTAAGTTTCAAGCCACCTAATAATAATAGACTGTTCAAAAATTACTAGTGTGGTTTTCCCTTCTATCTTTCTAATTAAAAAACATTTATGTGGTCAGAGCAAGGGGGACACACACACACATAGAGTTAAATGGCATAAATGTCACATAAAAGACTTGTCACCAGCCATAAAAAACACCCGATGG
>NW_009258947.1:4322628-4324876 GCF_000687185.1 Egretta garzetta
TTCAGTGGTTTTAATCTTAACATGAGAAGAGTTTAAATTGTTATTCTTCCAAGAAAGACAATTTTAGAATACCATATAGTTATGCAATGCATCCTCCATAATGTTTGTCTGTCAGTTGTACTGTTGTCTATATATCTGAGCTATAAAACCTATTATGTCAAATAATATTCATTGCATTGTTACACAACAGGTCTATTGTATTATGCTACCTTTTCTTGGAGTCTGCAGAACACCTATTAGCTTAGGTTATTTACTAACATCATTAGGCACCCTTTCTTTGGGCTAGCGGATTTGCTGCTTTCAGGTTTGAGAGGTTTACGTCTCTTCTGTAATGTATCAACTTAACAAATGGAAAAGGTGTAATGCACTGAGATTTATAAAGTAACCTGGTCAGCATTTACAAATGTGCTTAAGCTTGAACTGAGGTAGCTTAAGCCTGAGCTCCTACAAAGTGAAGGACAGCTTCTGCAGCCATTGCTCCTCATGGCTTCTGTTGATGCAAGGCAGCTTTCCTACCCTGTGGGCTAAAACACCCAAGGGTCACAGGAAGGGTCAAAAAGAGATTGGAAGGGTGAAAAGAGGAAACCATAAGTCTTTATGTTTTAAATGCTCGACTATAAAATAGACTTGGAGATGCAGTCAAAATAAAAAAAAAATTGCAAACGAATTATGATGATTTATAAATGCAAGCAAATGAGTTCCTCAGGGAAGAGTAATGAGAAGCGACTGCAGATGTTTAGTTAGCAGAGCTAACTGCTTTTAAATGCCTACACAACTTAGTTCCTTGAGGAGAGAGAGTGAGTTTTCTAGTCTGCCACTAACAGTTACAGCCCGTTTTTTGTTCTGTCTTTCTGAAAGGACTAAGGAACTGTTGATATTCCTGTTTCTTGACTCGTGGTTGCATGCAAGGAGGAAGTTTATAGTAAATTCAAAAAGAGATAGTACTTCCATTATTTGAAAAGTACTGGTGCAAAATAATTTCATCTGTTCAAGTACAATGAATAGGTACTTCTTTGCCGGAGTAAAGGTTGTGGAATCTGGCTTTTTATATAAACATAAATAAATGCTTCTGAGCACATGCACATATACGTGTGTATCATAGTAAACACAGATATCTACAAATCTTTGTGTATTGTATTGGGTTTTCTTTGTGATTATGAGAAATAAGAGAATATCCAGAGTAAAGTGTCCTCAGCATCATTAATTCTACTTAGCTGACACTTCAATACAATATATAGTCTTTCCTGAAATAATCCCATAGCATGCTTTCTTCCCTTCATAGGATGTCCTGATTTCAGAACTTTTATTATTGTCTTTTATCCTTCCCTCCTCTTCATGGAAAGTCACAGGCTCTTGAGTTGCTTTAAAGGCTCGAGTAGGCTTTCTAAATCCTCATTTGAACGTACAAGTGTTTCTTGCTATGGTAACCAAGCCCAAACTTAATCAAAGAGTCTATGGGTTTCCACTTCAGTGCTGGAAACTTTGGTACCAATTCATCAGTGAGTTTGTTAGCCTCCTGTATATTATAAAACAAGACAGAAAGCTTCAGTATTTGAGTTTGAAGTATTGGTTAATGGCATGTATAGACTAAAGGTAGGACTCAGCCTAATTTCAAAAGTAGAAATTACTGAAACGGAATTAGGATTTCGGTAGTAACTGTTATTTAGAATTAAGTGCAGTGAGGGTCTAGTCAGGACTTTCTCATTTTTTTCAGCTACCTCTAACCCTGTATTTTAGGCAGATATGATGAATAGTCTCAGAAGGCAAATTGAGAACATGGGACTGAAATCACCCCTATTTTCTGGTTACTATAATCTCAGACTTAACACAGCTTCCTGTGGCAGATGCCTCTTCAAAATGTAAGGGGAAAAACATGAGCAACATGTGTGTTTCTAGTAGCACAGTATCCTGGTAGCTGCATATTTTCCGTTTACAAGTTTAAATTACTTTATATTAAATTAGAACTGTTATGATACAGTAGCATAACTGAAAAACAGATGTGCATAAAAAAGGGAAAATACAAACATATTTTTAAATAATAGCACTTCAAAGAGCTGAATTAAAATATATACATAACATTAAGACAGAACTGATGACAGAAGGTCATAAATTCCCATTGTATACTAAATGTCCTAGTCAGTCCATATAACCTCTAATTCAAATATGGTGACAAGTTCTTATACTTCAGCTGTGAATCCAATATGGAATAAGGACTTAGGCATGGAAATAGTTCCAAAAGACACAATGA
>NW_009258947.1:4325289-4338355 GCF_000687185.1 Egretta garzetta
TTTTCTTCCAGGAAGCTAAATAACCTTTTGTTGTCTATTTAATTTATTTATCTATAGTCCATTGAATAAGACTCCATAATCCTTTGCAACCAGATATTTTTTTAAAAAAAATTAAATAATAATTCTTTTTTTATTTTATTTTACTAGCTGAGTTTAATCTGTGTTGTGAGCAGTGAAACATGGCAGGATTATTATTAGGAAGTTCTTATGTTGCTAGTCTCTGAGAATGATCTTGTTGTGGTTAACATTGTCTACATGTGTGAAGAACTGTTTTGGCTGTGACCAGGTTCATATTCTCTCTTCAGCAGTGACTGTGAACAAAAGAGATGTACACATTTTTTCCCCCACAGTATATTTGATATGGTTCTCCAGATCTACTGTCGTTGTAGGAAGGACTGCTGCCTTTTGATCAGCCTTGCTCCTAGAGGCCTCTTTTGGTGGTACCTTGTTTTGGAATAGTCTGTGACAGGTCAGCCCCTACCCACCTGTATCAGTCACAGTTTTTAAACCCTTTTTTATAGCCTACTTAAAACTCTTTGCTAACCAGATTGAAGAGTCATAACTTACCCAGTGATTCCTTGTAGAGAAGCTATTCCCTGTGTTTGATCATCAAACTCAGCTGGTCACATTGAGAGACAGGAAAAGAGACATAGATGATACCAAGCCATAGAAAAAAAATATGAAAGATGCAACGTGAAAAAAGGCTTCAAAATAAAAAAAAAAAAAAGTGATACTTCTTGACACCAAAGAAGCCACATTAAATATGCAGTTATTTGGAGGCAGGGAATTAGAAAGACTTAAACAATAACAAGGGAACAGAAAAGGTGTGAGAGAGGGCAGATGACCAGAAGGTCACAGGGCTAGGTACGAAGTAAAACTGAGGTTAAAAGACAATGGAGAAAGAGATGGACAAAACAGACAGTCAAAAGAGAAGTCTTTCAATACAACCTGCCTCAAATGTCCAAATATTCCTGATTTGATTGCTCCTGCGGTTTTGTGGTTTAACCCCAGCCATCAACTAAGCACCACACAGCTGCTTGCTCACTCCCCAGTCCCTGTGAGGTGGGCAAGAGAATTGGAAAAGAAAACCCATGGGTTGAGATAAGAACAGTTTAATAATGAAAACAAAATTAAGTAAAATAGCAGTAGTAATAATACTATTAGTAATAATAATATACAAAGCAGCTGATGTACAATGCAATTGCTCACCACCCGCCAAACGATGCCCAGCCCATCCCCAAGCAGCTATTGTAGTCCTTCCCCCTGACCCCCCGGCCAGCTCCCCCCAAGCATGACTCCATACGGTATGGGGTACCTCTTTGGTCAGTTGGGGTCAGCTGTCCTGGCTGTGCCCCCTCCCAGCTTCTTGGGCACCTGGCAGAGCATGGGAAGCTGAAAAATCCTTGACTCCATGCAAGCACTGCTTAGCAACAATGAAACCATCAGTGCGTTATCAGCATTATTCTCATATTAAATATAAAGCACAGCACTATGCCAGCTACTAGGAAGAAAACTAACTCTATCCCAGCTGAAACCAGGACATGTGGCTACTCCTGTCCTTTGGGATCACTGCTTATTCATTCCTGCAGCTTTTTTTGTTAAGATGACTATGCTCTTAAAACCACAGTGATGTACACTATGGTATATATTAGGAGCAAAGGACTCTGTGCACTCTAAATTGAATGGGATTTTCAAATAAAAACCAAATATCTCATGTTCTGTGTTAATAACACCCAGTACATGAATCCAGTCAGACTCTGGAATCCTTTGCTTTCCTTCCTGCTGTGGATATTAGGTATGTGTATGGGGTTAATTTTCAACGTGAGGAAGTTCGTTGGTTAATGTAATCTTGGTCAAGCTGTAAAGACTTTTTTTTTAAGAAGTCTTGCAGCATTTTTTCAAGACATTCATATTCTAGACTAACCTGATCCCTAAAATCTCACTTCATTCCCCCTGAGGCCAGCTTGCTCCATTTATGGTCACAGTACAAGAGAGCTGATATTGTGGGTGTTGCCCATATTTCTAGTTAGTGGAAATGTTTTTCAAAATGAGATAATCAGGGTAATACAAGAAGACTGTGATAAGTATTAAAGAAGTCATGCTTTTAACGTGACAGCTTCAAAAATCTGTAGAGCACAACGAATGCTGCTGCTATCTTAAAGCTAAATCAGGGCTCTAGAAATTTGTTGTCATGCAGATTATGAAAATTTTTGTTTTAATATCCCAGAAGGAGACAACATACAGATTGTTCAATACTGAACTGTCACATAGTAGAGAAGTGAGAAAAAAAGTGAATTAATTTGGAGGAGATTTATTTGGTTTGTGTAATAGGGAGTGTAAAACAGTAAGAACCCAGTTGCCTAGCTGTCACCTACCTCCAGGGTACAATCAAACACTGCCAGTGAATCAATAGCCTGGGAAGATTTTTTTTTTTTTTTTTATGTAGCTGGAGTTCAACATGAGGCTGTAAGTGCTCCAGGTGGCAGGGTCATTTGTTCATTAGTGACTTTTCACAATAAACAATTGTGGTCCCGTGACATGACATCAGTAATTTACAAGTGAGGAGGAAGAAAAGCAAAAAAAAAAAAAAAACCCAAATCCAGAACACTGAAGAAAAAGACCCCCAAGAAAGTCCTATAAATCCTAAGAAACACTAGTCAAGACTGTGGCAACAGGAGCAAATAGTGCAGTAAAAGCCCATTACGTTATTCACTTACAGCCTAGCTGATCCACTTTATAAAGAACTTCCTTAAATTGCTTTTCATTAAAAGCAGAATCTGATATCAATACTCACATCACCCTGTGTGCTTCAGGCAGAGATTTAACTTTTACATTGTTGTTTTATATTCCTTTTTTCCTTCTTCTTAATGCAAAGCCTATAGATGATCTGAAGGATGGATTCCAATGGTTACTGTGTTGCTAATTTATGAAATCTGTGCCTTTTAGAGATTATTTTGTTGAAATTAGTGTAAGCACTGGTGATGCAAGATAAGAAGAAAGAGCATTACACTGCTTATGCATTTCCTCTGAAGTTTGAAAATCCTATTTAGACACCAACTTTAACATGATTTAAGACTTCCAACAGTGTTCCTGGAAGCATAAAAAGTAAAGCTTGAAGTTGTGAGAGTGGGTGTATCTCATCTTCCAATTTCTTTTGGGGAATATGGAATGTAAAAGTGGAACTCAGATTTGACTGAATTTAAAGCTCTGCTGTTTGGCATTTGCTGCCTGTGTGCCAACAGCATGGCCATACTTTGAAAGGACACACTAAGGGAGAGGGAAGAAGGATCTTTGAAAGTGTGTTGCTGTGGGGTTGACTTTGCCTCTTTAATAACCATTAAATAATCAATAAACAATCATCTTGGGTTTTGCTGTTAAAATAGATAGTTATTTACGTAACTTTTTCAGTAAAACAACCAAGCACCAGCTAAACATTTTCTAAATATTTTTGTGTTCATCAAATGCCAATTATGCATTCTGGATAGCTTGCCCTGCCTGCAATTGAGCTACCAACCCCTCTGTGTCTCTGATCAAAACTTCACGGACCACTTACTTTATAGAAATGGTATGCAAATGGTAAGTAGCACTAAAAGGTTGGATACCAGTGGCATTTATTACTAAATACTGCAGTAAAAGAGGCTTGACTGATCTTCTTCAATAATTCTGCTACTTGGGAAGGGTAGGAAGGAAAGCTGCTTTACCATCCTGTCCAGCAGGTACCTTTTAGAAGAATCCCTTAATGAAATGTGTGGAAAACCTGAATGCTGAAGCTCTTTTTTTAAAAAAAAAAATTCTTATGTGTCCCTACTGGTTTCAGTAAAGTTTCAGCTTAAGTTAAATTTCAGCGTTTAGCCTGTGGCACAATGTACATTATCATAGTACAAGCATATCTTGTGTTCAGTTGTCTCTGTCCTTAGATTGTTCATTACAATGGTTTTTCTTACCCAAGGAAGTGGTTGAAGTTTTAGCCACTATTTACATTGGACACACTTCAGGAACATTTTAAGCATGTGTTTCATTTTAAGAATGCGAATAAAGAAGGCCCAGATGTCCTCCTCAATACAAGACATCTTCACTATCTTTCTAGTTTTTTCCACTGAGATTTGAAATGCCCTGTTCCTTAGAAGTTTCAGCTTGAAGAAGTGTAAGGGAACAATGGTGATATTTCTGACCAGTCTAAACTTTCAGGGCATTTCAGTAAGGTTTTACCAGGTTCAGTAAGAATGGAACTTCTGAAACAGGGAGGACTTTCATTTATCCCTGAACATAGAACAATTCTTAGGTTAGTGCATTTATCTTGAGGCATCATTACTTTAATGGATATTATTGGATGTTCTGAGCAAACAGCACTTCCTTCTACAACCATTTGTGTACTTTGAAAAGTCTTCAGGCTGATATGGAAGATTTTTGTTTTATAAAATTCTGAATATAGGGATATAAAAAGAGATGCTCTGGTTCAGAGCAGACAATTTAGCCAGTATTCTGTTTTAAAGAGCATGTATATCCTTCAATAAGAAAGTGGCAGGTACAGGTCGAGGGAGAATGAGAACGGGGCAGGCATCCTTAATTCATCCCTAATGATTCCCCAGCCTCCATGCATTTTCAGCTCAGGAGATTTCCTAAGCTTTGTGTCATTTCACTTTTATTAACTTCCATTACATATATTTTAATAGAGTTGAAGAATTAACAATTTCACATCTGTGTTGAATTTAAGTGGCAAGAGCTTGGTAGCAGAGGGACTTCATGGGTGACTTCTGTGAGAAGAGATGAGGAGCTTCGCCCACGTCAGCCAGAGCCTATTACAGCCAGCTCCAAAACTGACCCACTGCTGCCAAAAGATGAGCCCGTAAGTGATGCTGGTGGTGACTCTGTTATTTGTACAAAACATATATATAACATATCTAATGTTATTAGTATATAACATTTAAGAAGGGGTAAAACCCACTAGGTAGCATTGTGAGAGAGAGGAGTGAGAAAGTATGAGTGAAATAGCCCTGAAGACACCACAGTCAGTGAAGAAGGAGGGGGAAGAGGTGCTCCAGGCACCAGAGTGGAGATTCCCCACAGCTTGTGGAGAAGACCAGGTTGTTCCCTTGGAGCCTGTGGGGAACCATGTCAGAACAGATATTTACTCTGCAGCTCGTGGAGGACCCCATGTGCAGCAGGTGGATATACCCTGAAGAACTGCAGCCCGTGAAAAGAGTCTACGCTGGAGCGATCCCACTTTGGAACAGGGAAAAAGTGTGAGGAAGGAGTGGCAGAGACAAAGCATTATGAACTGACTGCAGCTCCCATTCCTCATGTTTGAGGGAGAGGGAGATAGAGGAGACAGGAGTGAAGGAGTAAAGTTGAGCCTGGGAAGAAGGTGGGGGGGTGTGGGGGGGACATTGACGGTGTCTTTAGTTTTGATTTGTTTCTCACTATCCTGCTCTATTTTTAATTGGCAATAAATTTTTAATTGGCAGTTAATCTTCCCCAAGTCAAGTGTGTTTTGTCCATGCTGGCAACTGGTAAGTGATTTCCCTGCCCTTATCTCAACCTACGAGCTTTTTCAGTTTATTTTCTAACCCATCCTGCTGAGGAGGGCGAGTGAGAGACCAGCTGGGTAGGGACCTGGCAGTCAGCCAAGGTTAAACCACTACAGCCTCACTTTTCTTCTCCTGGATTAAAGAAACCTGTATCCATCATTGTTTTCTTGTGGGTTATGTTTTCAATGTTTTCTGAAATTTTCATTTTTTCTTACTCGACACTAACTGATCCACAGGTTTCCTGAAGTACCTTAACGCGGCTTTTGACTGAAGTCTCCCAAAAGCTGAAGAACTTCTGGGGTTTGCATGTCCTTATCCTTACTGACACATCCCAAGAGTAAATTTGCTGTGTTCATCACATCCTTACTTTTTGTTTGCCATACAAAGTGTTCAGCTGTAGATTAACAATAAACCTTCAGGTTCTTCTTTTCTCAACCCATTGATATGTACTAGCCTGAGGTATCACTGTTAAAACATGATCTGAACCTTGAGAAATCTAGGTCGAATCTCAGTTCTACTACAAACCTTGCTGTCTGAACTGGACAAGTGTTCTTGTTTGACTGACCTTTCTGCCTCAGTTCCCCTTCTACGCCTCTCAATTTATTGTGTCCATTTAGATTGCAAGCTTGTCAGATTGGGACTGATTTGTGTATATGCAGTGTCTAGTACAGGGCTGTGATTCAAGTCAGGTTGAGTATTACCGATAAAAATAAATTATGTCATGTTGGCTTTCTTGGCACTTAGTGAAAAGCCTGGTGTTTCTGCTGTTGATGACTGAGAAGGGTAAGCAAAGGCACATACACCTGTGAAATAAGACCTTTCCACCACGCAAACTCACAGAACTATTTTGCCTTGTAATTAGGATGTGTATCTAGAACAATACTTAAAAAAAAAAAAAAAAAAGATATTTTAGTTTAGCCAGGGAGTAAATGAGAGATAATAGAGGTAGCTTAGGCTGAACAGAACCCTTTAAGAATTATCTCCCACACATTAAGATGTTAAAAATCAGAAAGATAATGGTGGATGTCTTAACAGAGGCCAAAAGATTCATCCTGCAAATGGCCTGGTTTGGCAGATAAGTCCGTATCGTGTTGTCTTGATCATCACTATGCTGGAAACAAGGTTCTCATTGACTTTGTAAGCAGCAGCAAACTGAAAGATATAACATACATTAAGAAAACATGTAAGTTTATTCAGAAATGAGGGAAAAGTAATTTCAGATTTAGATTTTACAAGAGCAAGAAAAGGACCAGAGGCAATTACACATTCAATAAACAGAGTTAGCTAAGGTTTGAACCTTTTGAAGATACTCTTTTAATCAATTACCTTAATGCCAGGCAGCAACTTGTGCTGGATAGTATCAGATTTTCAATTTTGTTCTTTTGTTGTTGTTGTTGTTGTTTTTTTTTCTTTTCCACATACGGCTATTCAGGGAAGTACTGGATCTTGCACAGTTTTTGCTAGAGCAATCATTGTCTGCCCAGTAACAGTTAGTCAAGGTCTAACTAGCCAGAAGGGTTTCAGTCTTCCTGAAAGTTTAGGTTAGACTTTTAAAAGGGTACTGTAAGTCCTTCTCTTAACTTTAATTTCTTGCTTAGAAAAAGTGTTATGCTGTAGCCTTATGAAGTTTCACATTTGTACAGCTTCCAGCAGTCTCACTATTCTTACACTTTAAGGTATGAAACAGCCATGTGTCACACTGCCTTACAAAAGAGGCCAGGATACAGAGGGAAGAATGTTTCGTAAGTGTGAATTGTTGCAGTTATGAATCTTATGAGAATGAACATAATGTGAATATTCAGATCAATTAGATGAGAGAAGATGAATTCTTGTATTTTATCTAACAACTTTGAAAATACTGCTGGAGTTAAAAGGTTTAAATATGGTGTAGTCAGCAGCTTTAAAATTATAGTCAGTCCCTTGCTTGTTAAAATTAATTTCAGATAGTCATTTATGGTAAACATTGGCATTTCTGAATTATCCTGCTGTTGCATGAGAGATTACACTTTAAAACAGAAACTGTTGTTTCCATTTAGGTACATCCAGTGTAATAGGACAACTTCATGTTACTTATCCACTGGCTTGAGACACTTCCTCACTTGATAAAATTAACTTATGGCTCACTTAAACTGAACTGATCTGATCTCTCCAGGAACACACACTGACACTTTCCTCTTATTCCTTGGGTATTCCTGTTATCTTTTCTAAATCTTGAGAGTTATTCTTTGTAGAAATGAATAGCAAAACCACTGATTGGATGAATGAGAAGTTGTATTCTTCCCTAACTGAGCATGGACATACATAAAATCCAGTGGTACTGTATTTCAGATTTTTCCCAGTCTTGAGTATATTTCAAGCATCCTGTTGCTTGCTAATAAACTTAAAATACAGCTGTTGGCTCTTGTAACACTTAGAGATGTTGTTTTCTTACACTAGGAACAAATTGAGTAGCATGTTTAAGTGTAACTAATTTTGTTATTATTTATTTATATTTGTAAAGATTTAAAACCAGAAGGAACTCAATCTAGTTTCTACCTCCAGCTCCAAATCTATTCAGATTATTTTTTTCAGTACATACATTTTATTATTTTGTACTTTGAATTTCCTTTAGACCATTAGGAGAAGTAGTCATCTACCAGTCTCAGTCTAGAATCTTGAGAGAATCCTCTTAACAATAGCTCACCCAAATGCAGCCTTTATCTCCAAACTCCTTATTTTCATCTCCAAATGATCCTTTTTTTTATTACAATTCTTTATTAATGCTGTCTAACAGCTAAACAGTTAGCATTTTTCCAACTTTTCAAATGTCAGAGATATACTAGAAATCCAGAGTAGTTCTCCCATTGTGAAGCAAAGACAGTTGTCCACTGGCAACAAAGATTTTTTTTCTTCTAAATATGCATTAAAAAAAAAAAAAAGATATTTTCCAGAACTTTTTACTCATGTGTTTTGTTTCTGTTGCTTGAATTACAATGACAATATCACAGAAATCTATTTAGTATAAATATCAAAACAAAAAGGTGGCTCATATCCTGAACAGTCTATATAAGAAATGAGGTAACAGATACCTATGGACAGAAAAGTGAGGGCATAAGAACAATCAGCATAACAGGTTAACAGCTCCTCTGCCCATCACGGAAAATGAGAGAGTGAGAGAAGAATTTTTCAAAAGTTGGCAATGTGATATTGTAGATTTTGATGAAGATTCCTCAATCACAAGAGCAGAAATAGAAACGACAGGAAAATAGTTGTACAAACACTGAAAAAAAAATATTATGAAGGCTAAAATTTCTGGTTGTTGTACATAAGAGACAACAGTTTGTCATTGGACATAGATGTAGTGTGATGGGATATTTAGGAAAAAACCCCTTATTTGTGTGTTTTTTGCTTTTATTTTTTAAGGGATTCTCAAGAAGAATAGAAAATATTTGCTTCTAATGGAGCTTTCTTGGATGAGAAATTTTGCGGATGTTTTTCATGGTACATTTTCCTTTCTGTGGAAAGTCCAACAATGAAACACACTCTGTGGTATCCAAAGGGAATGTTTATGTGATGGGACAAGAAAAAGAAACAGCCTTGGAATGTGGAGAGGCTTTCAATAAAATATTGAAATTAGCAGCTGCAAAGCTTGGAGGGCCAAAACATGATTCCAAGAAATCAAATTCTAAGATCTCCTTAATTTTGCCAGCTGTGGATAAATTAAATAAATAAATTAAAAGGATGGTGTATGTCTCAGAAAAGACAAATGATATGGAGCTCCTTACACCTGAAATGTAACATGACATTATTTCCACTAACCTCACATTAATTTGTATTTAAAAATTCAGTAACTTTATATTTTGAAGTGTTTCAGGGATAAATTCTTCCTGTCGTAATTTGCCTCTGATTTGAGGTAAGCCTTTCTATGACTCAATACTTTGAATTTAGCTTTGTTCTTATATTTGAGGAGGACATGAAAGTGATGTCTAAAAATAGATTGTTTCCTCTTTATTAGACTATAATTTTTGGAAATTCCTCTCATATTTAAAGGGCACTCAGTCCATCAAGCAAATTTAGCTTCATCCTTTAACATTGACACCTAAATTAGCTGAGTTTAATTCAGAATGCTTAGAACAAAACAGGAGGTGGGGAAACTGATAAAACAGTAATTTGAATTCACTAATTTGCCTACACTGAAATGCAAGGGTCAGGCCATTAGTATCTTTTCACACTGATGTATCCTTCTGGAAGACAAGAAAGACTGTTACGGTAGCAGACTTTGACTGTTCCTATCTGCTAGCATCCAAACTATTTTCATGCCACTTTAGGAAGCTATGGATTAATATTACACATTTTAATAAAACGTTCCAGGGCTAGTCAGTGCTGGTGAATTTATGCATGTTTATGCACAGATATTTGTCTTAACAGAAGACAGCACTTTTGCAATGCAATTTATAAGGGAATCAAATTTATAAGTACCGTGGAAATGAATCAGACCAGAGTACATGTTGAAGCCATTTCTCTCAATAGCTTAAGCACCAATGAGGTAAGGATGAAGAAAGCAATTTAAAACCTCAACTGTCAAGAGGTATGCTTGTTGACTTGAACAGCTTCAATAGCTTATTCTTCTCCCTTGGCTCCCTCTTGAAGCCCCAGTCCAGTTCAAGTGAGTCAAATTAATGTAGCCTTATTTTGATTTGGATATTTGCTCTATAAAAAACCAACTAGAAAATTATTATATACACCCCCAACAGACTATTTAGATTTTGATTCACGTGACACTTATGTTCTGTTCAAGTACTTTGCTCTACATGTTACTGAAGAGCAATCTGTACCGTATAATAAAAAAATACAAATCACTTTCCCACTGAGAACAACTAATAAGTCTTTCATCTTTTTTATTACTAGATCTTTATTGGAAAAAATAAATTCTGTGCACTCAGGCATAATTTTACCTTATGTCTTAACATTTGTTTGTTAACAAAATATAATTGTCCTTTCCATCATTTTCTTGGAGTGTGTGTGGGAAGCTCCTGAAAACTGAGAAGGCTTTATTATAGTATGAAAGTTGCAAAGGCAAGAGTGTATTCACTTCTCACAGTTTGAATTATTTCCCACTGGAAGTAACTGAAATGAAAATATGCTTGTCCATGAACAGAAGAAAACCACACACTTGAGTCTTCTTTCACAGAAAGATCCAGAAACACAAGAGTTCAATTTCAGTTACAAGAATCAAAATGGTTATCACAGTAATAAAGTCCTTGTAATGGATGCAGACTGGAGAAATGGGCCGCCAGGAACCCCATGAAGTTCAACAAGGAGTGCAAAGTCCTTCACCTGGGGAAGAACAATCCCATACATCAATACATGCTGCAGGCCACCCAGCTGGAAAAGAGCATGGGCAGAAAAGGTCCTTGCGAACACCAAATTGAACATGCACCAGGGTTGTGCCCTTGCTACAGAGAAGGCAATGGTATCCTGGGCTTCTTTAAACAAAGTATTGCCAGCAGGTCGAGATAGGTGATCCTTCCCCTTTATTCACCGCTGGTGAGACTACACTTGGAGTACTGTGTCCAGTTCTGGTCTCCTCAGTACAAGAGATACATGGTCATACTAGCATACTGGAGAGAGTTCAACAAAGGCACACAAAGATGATTAAGGGACTGGAGCACCTCATATACGAGGAAAGACTGAGAGAGCTAGGACTGGTCAGCCTAGAGAAGAGAAGGCTCAGGGGGGATCTTATTAAAGTATATAAATACCCGAAGGGAGGGTGCGAAGAGAACGGAGCCAGGGTCTTTTCACTGGTGCCCAGTGACAGGACAAGAGATAACAGGCACAAACTGAAACACAGGAGGTGCCATCTGAACATCAGGACACACTTTGTTACTGTGAGGATGATGGAGCACCGGGCACAGGTTGCCCAGAGAGGCTTTGGAGTGTCCATCCTTAAAGATATTAAAAAAAAAAACCCAAACAATTCTGGGCAACTGGCTTTAGGTGGTCCTGCTTAAGCAGGGGCGTTGGACCAGATGACCTCCAGAGGTCCCTTCCAAGCTCAACTGTTCTGTGATTCTGTTATTCTGTGATACACAGTCTACAATTTTTATCATGGTTGCATGTTTTAGGATCACAGTTCCCAATGATTCACGGTGGTATTATGCTTCAGCTCCTAGAGATGCTTTGAAAATCTCTCCCATTAGCATGTTTGATCAACACTGACAGTTGTCTTTTTTTGCTTAGTTTCCAAATTATGCATTTGGGGCTCTACACTTTTAAACTTTTGCTAGGTCTTTTTTCATGTGCCTTCTGCTTTGTATTGGAAGCTGTTCATTTGTGGCCTACTCTATCATAAAATTAGATGGGTGACTGTTTTCTTACGTCCCAAACCTCATCGTTACTGATGTGAAAGCTCAACATAGATCTCAAATGATCCATAAACAAAAGTAAACTCTTGCAAACGCTGTGATCTTTAGAGGCATATCAGGCTGCTATTGATTCAGTGGCAAAAGAGTCTAATAGTAATAATGGTAATAAAGGACCATTGACTAAGTCAGCATTCATGTATTGATGTTAGGTACAATTGAATCAAGGATACTTTGACTCATATAGCACAGGAATCCAACACTTTGTAGAAATTTGAAAAGTGCCTTGAAAACAAAGAAACAATTATTCCATTCTATATATTCTTACATCATTTTTCCTGGTATTTGTTTATGCAAGGATTATGAAACTGGGGTCCAGAAATAAATTTTGGTGGTATATGATGTGTCATGTCATGCGAAAATGGCTTTTCTTCTTTGCATAAAATAACTCTTTTCTACATTTTCTTAAAAAATATCTCCTCTACTTCTACTGCTTTTCTAGATAAGTGGTTCTTAAAATAGCCAGTGAGACTGTTAAATAAAATAAAATGTAATCTGTGTCGTCACAGAAGGGACAAGATATAGGTCTTGATACAATTTCTTTTGAGATGTAGGCCAGCTTATGAAAAAGTCCTCAGGGAATTATATTTGTAGTTCCCTACTCTAAATTTCAGTTCAGGATTATTATAGGATATAAAATATCATTCTAGAGCAGGGTATATTTTATGTGTGCAGAAAGTGATGCAAGTGGATGAAAAAAAGATCATCAGGAGTACCCAGCACGGATTCACCAAGGGGAAATCATGCCTGACCAATCTGATAGCCCTCTATGATGGCATGACCGGCTGTGTAGACGAGGGGAGAGCGGTGGATGTTGTCTACCTTGACTTCAGCAAGGCTTTTGACACTGTCTCCCATTATATCCTCATAGGGAAGCTCAAGAAGTATGGGTTGGATGAGTGGACAGTGAGGTGGATTGAGAACTGGCTGAATGGCAGGGCTCAGAGGGTTCTGATCGGTGGGGCAGAGTCCAGTTGGAGGCTGGTAGCTAGTGGAGTTCCCCAGAGCTCGGTACTCGGCCCAGTCTTGTTCAACTTGTTCATCAATGACCTGGATGAGGGGACGGAGTGTACCCTCAGCAAGTTTGCTGACGACACAAAACTGGGAGGAGTGGCTGATACGCTGGAAGGCTGC
>NW_009258947.1:4338582-4355572 GCF_000687185.1 Egretta garzetta
TCCTAGAAAGAGTCCAGAGGAGGGCAACTAGGATGATAAAGGGACTGGAGCACCTCCCCTACGAGGAAAGGCTGAGAGAGTTGGGCTTGTTCAGCCTGAAGAAGAGAAGACTGAGAGGGGACCTTATCAACACATACAAATGTCTTAAGGGCGGAATTCACGAGGATGGAAGCAGTCTGTTTGCAGTGGTGTCCAGCGACAGGACTAGGGGCAATGGGTGCAAACTGACATATAAGAGGTTTCAGCTGAATATGCGGAAGAATTTCTTTACTTTGAGGGTGACAGAGCACTGGAACAGGCTGCCCAGGGAGGTTGTGGAATCCCCTTCTCTGCAGGTATTCAAAGCCCGCCTGGATGAAGTCCTGTATAGATTGCTCTAGGAGAGCCTGCTCTAGCAGGGGGGTTGGACTAGATGATCTCCCGAGGTCCCTTCCAACCCTTGCCATTCTGTGATTCTGTGTGATTCTGTGATTCTGTGATCTTGGTGTGTGCACATAGGTCTTTGTATAAGAAGCTTTTTTTAAGATCTTCCTAATGAAAGGTAGGTCCTTTATATGTATTTCACTACTGTTTTATCAGGCAACAAGTCAAAAGAGACACCTCAGAAAAGAAAAATGTTGTTTTGGCTGAAATAGTCATCTGGGATTTGACACTTTGTTTGATTTCCTAATTTGCTGTAGTTTTTCTGCACAGGCTTGAGCAAGTGAGAGAGTGTGAGGTTTTTAACTTAAGACATACAAAACATAAATAGGTTGTTCAAACTCCAGAAAGTAATTCCATTCAAAGACAGATACAAGAAGATTACCTTCTGGATGTGCTTGTCTTTCTCTATTAACTATAGAAAAAACAAAGAAAATTAGCTAAGACTAGGTATCTATTTTTTTGCATGGTGAAAATTAGACAAAAGAAAGCCTACTTGCAGTTTGTTTGGTTGATATATCTTTAGTCATGGACATCAGAGAGCTAGATGTGAGCTAATACTAGATTTCCCTTAACACTCACTTTCATAGCACAACTTTACTGAGTTGCTTTTGATGTTTACCTCAGGGTGAGATGAATTGTGCATATGAGGTAGGTGTCTAGATCTTTCCTTTTACTATGCAGGAATTAAGATGACAAGTTATATGCACATGTCTAAATGAAGGACATCTTTCTGAAATTGATTTCTCAGTTCTCCTATCTCTAAAACAGTATTGAGAATATCTTCTCTTTTTATTATCTTTATTATCTTGTATTAACTTTATAGAGAATATGTGTTTTTCAGAGGGAGTTTTCTTTTATTATATATATCTTTCATCTAATAATTTCATGTAAACACACAATCCAAATAAGAATTAATATAATAAACTATTGGTGTCTTCTAGGTTAAGAACTCCAGCTTCAGAATTTAATTTAAGAATTAAATTGTTGAGAATTATTATTAAGAATACAACATCTAAGTTAATAAATTAAGAATTATTATTGTTGTCTAGTAATGAGTTATTCCAATTTTATTTCTGCATGCATCTGAGCCTTGCTTCCCAAACTTCACATAGGTGATCTTGAGATCTGCAGAAAAGGTTACCAGATTCCGAGAACCAACCACAAACAAATTCTGCAGTGTTTCTTCATTTCCATTTTCCCTGTACACTAGATTCTACAACGTAATATAAATGTACAGACCTTATGTGCCAATATAAACTCATACTGATCACTTTGCAGGCTTACAGCCAACATTTGTATTATCAACAGTGAATATCATGGAAAGGCTGTGTGCAGTCATACTTCAAATTAGATTAAGAAATTAATACTTAATATGTCATGATTTATAATAGTGTATTTTCTTGACAACAATGTTAGGCTAATTGTTTTGATTAGGTTGGAATTCATTGCTTGTTACTGGGAATTCATATTTATTAAGAGATGAGATACCAGAAGGTATGCAACAATTTTATTACTTCCCAGCAGTGAAAAAGAGTTTAAAGAGTCTTCCAACGCATATCAGTATTTACAACACCTTTTCATAAAACCTTGCATACTCAGTGATTCTGTGTGTTTGTGTTCCCTGACAATATTTTATGACTGTGTTCATAAAATACTAAATTTTAAGATTGGGATGAAAGTATCATATCTGTAATTAAGGGCTACCAAATAAAAAGTACATTACTAATTTAAACTATGTCTGTCAAAGGGTCATAATAGATTTTTTTTATCTCAACCCAGGTACTAATGAATGGGAACTGGCGTATACAAAGCCAGTATATATAAGATCTTAGACTAACAGTTTCTTGAAATGCTTGTAGATATAGCTTCTTCCAAGTATCTGGCTAAGGTTCTTTTGGTCTATCCTGTCTGCTGGAGTTATGTCTGTGCCTCTCTAATCCTACTTCTGATGAAGTCTAAGTAGTAAAATATGGGCATTGGTCCTCTCGTTCCTTCCTTATATCTCACAGGTTTTGACTGGAATAAAAAGAGCAGTGCCCCTTTCTCTTGGACAGCTCATAAGCTTTTTTTTTTTTTTTTTTTTTTTTTTTTTTTTGTGCCCAGTCACCCCATTTAGTACTTAGTAGTTAGAATAAGTATGTACATACAGTATCTTCAAATGGTTGAATTTTTGGTGGCTTGTGTACTTGGTACTGAGGATTTTGAGTCATGAGTAAAGAAAATCAACTTGGTTTAAGTTAACATTTCTCATGTGCTGTGGTGGAGGTTGATACCGCAGAAGTTTCTTTTGTCTCCCTGAAGACTGTATCACTGCAAAATCTTCTTTGAATATTTATTTTTCAAACAAAATCTTAAACTAAAAGAGGGTAATTTGAAATTACTAATTCAGAAAAGTAATGAGGAACATGCTGTAGATGGTCCTGATGGCAGGGTTTCCCCCTTTGGCCAATGGTGGTTGGCTCATTTGGTCTACTAGAATGCCATGTGTGTACTGAAGCTTCCTTTTGTTCCTCTGACAGACAAAAGGTTCACTGCAATTGAAAGATGTATGGCACATCCTTCCTTTAAAGAAAATATGCAAGTCTCTAATACAAGGGGAGATGTCATCTTCCTACTTTATAAAATTTCAGGTCACATCTTGACCTATTTCCCTTTGTACCCATAGAATTCCCAATATTTGTGGAGCAGCACACCCTGGGGAACTGCTTTCTGTACAAAATTCCTCTCTGGAAGAAGACATTCATCTTCAGCCTTCTGCTAGTTTGATAGCACCTGGATTCTGACAGGAGACAGTCTCTGAAGAGTGAGCATAACAATTTGTCCTGTTGGGAGAGGCAGGGCAGGAACATGGCCCCACTTTGGACTGTTGAATAATAGATTATGATTTTGAGTGCAGGAAGTATATGCACACCAGAACTGAAACATGCAAGGAAAACATATCTTAGTGGTGGGAAGCTATATGAATTTTCTTCCCTATTTATAATAAATCAGTATTCTTAAACTAATTAATCCAATGTTTCTTTGAATACCATGAAAAAATCAAAACTGGAAACCTCATCTATAGTAAAAATGTAATAAACCTTTATCAGAAGTATTTGTTACTGAGGAGGCTTATAGATCCACACTAGAACTCCTATATATCCATTCTATAATATGTATCCCTATACGTATTATCCCAATATGTATTATAGTATGGATATATAAGAGTTCTAGCATCTGAGTAAGGTATCTATCTCAGACATATTCTCTAATTTCTAACAACATTGAAGAATGTGCACAGAGTGTGTATCTTTCCCCATATTGGGTCCTGTGGGAGGGCACCTTTTACCTTCTCTGCTGCATTAGATGAGGGGTTGTGGGACAAAACAGCTCTAAGCCTGTGCCTTGCTGTGGGATTGAATTGGCTGCAGGATCATCTTAGAAGGTATGTGACCTCCAAGGTGACTTCATGGTACCATGGTGCTTCCTTCTTAGAGAAGCCATTCACTGGACACAACTAATGTTGTAGAAATCCTTGTGAGATGTCTAGAAGCAGTAGAAATGCAGCTACAGATGTTGTGTTAGTAAAGTGCCATATTCTGGGAAGTGTCATGTGAGTGGATCCTTGAGCTAAATGCAAAGTGTGAGACTTGACAGAACTGATTAACCCACTACCTTGTGTCTTATAATAGGAGGACAAGAGAGCAGAACTTGTTCTTTAAATGAAGATTTTTTTTTATTCAAAGTTCAGTACAAGATGAGGAAACATCTGTCTTTATTTAAATGTTATTAAACATAGAATTATTTGTTCATAAAAATTCAAATCAAATAAAATCAAATCAATCAAATCAAAGTGAATACTGTTATAAACAGCCAGTGAGAGAAAGCAGGAAATTCAGTACAAATGATCTTTTTCTTCAGAGGATTCAGTGTTTGCAATGATTACAGTTATGGACTCTTAATGACTTGCATGGGATATTGGTTCAAATTGCCTTAAACATAGCAGGCGAAAAATGATTACATTAAAGAAAATTAAATTTAAACACCATGACTCTTACTGCCAATGGATGGAAGCACTTATACAGCAAAGCAGAAAGTACATCATCTTTAGGTTTTCCAAATTTGCCAGGTGTAAAATTGGCATTTGTTGCTGCTCTTGCATGCAGTGGCAGAGTTAATTGCAATAGTTTGCTGGGTGTACTAAAGTATATCATGAAATCAAACTTTGTGGAAGGGTTTCATAGCTTTGTCAGTGGGTAGCTGTTTACTACATAATTCAAGTACATGGTAAACTTTAAAGGTTTCTAATCTCTTTTATAAAAATAGAAACCCACAATCTAAAGAGGTGCTTTGCTTGCCTTTCCAGGCTAGGCAATTGCTTATTACACACTGTTCACATTTGACAGCTGGTGTTTCCTCTAACTCTGAGGAAATAATTTGAAGTGTCTGGTTTTTTATAAGGGAATAAGCATTTTGGCACTCTATTAAAAAATACTGAAAAGCTTCACAGTATATAATGTCGGTCCACAGAATAAGGCCCTTACCTAAACAAGTTTTGCCTCCCATTTTAGAACCTGTCAATACATTAAGGCCAAAATCTGCATTTGAAGCACAAGAGAGAGACTTTCCTGTAATGCATGAATTCCTCTATAAAGCTGCTGAAGCCATAGCTACCAGCCCTTTGAGGCCTCCTGGAAAAAAAAAAAAATTCTTAAGAATTAAAGTGTTAAATAAATAAAATTGTTCAATGAAGAAAAGTCTTCTTAAAGGAGTTGGCCTCTAAGTCACCAGAAAGACTAGAAATATATAAACTAGCACTGAACAAGCTACATGGCAATCTACAAGATGAACTTGGCTTTGATCTCATAGGCTGTGTCTAGTTCTATAGGAAATGAATGCCCTGAAGCTTGGTGTCTCCCTGCAAATCGGTACCTTCCAGCCATATTTTCCTTTTAGCCATCCTGAACAAGGCTAGAGTCAGTCTGCATATAATTCCCACCTGTCCTTGCAGTGGAGAGATAGCGAATCTGAAGCCTGGCCTTGGAACCACTTCTACGCAGCAAAGGGCCAAAGAGATCAAGCTGTCAGTTTAAAAAAAATAAAGCATATTTTTACAGCCTAGTTGGGCCTAGTTGGTAATACTACTTTTAGTCATACTTGTTACCACTCCAGAGGGTAAAGTTTACCTTGACTAGAAACTTGGCTTCTATATGTCTCATTTACACCCTTGATCCTTGACTTTAAAAAAAAAAAAATTATCTCTACCTGTTATGACCAAGCATCACAAAACCTGCTTTAAAATCTATGCAGTTATTCCTGTCTCTTGTTTGCAGTGGTCACAAAATGATGGTAAAAACATTGTGAGAAAAAGTTACTTTGCTTTCAGGGGACTTTCACTCATTGTGGAAAATTACAAACATGTTAATGTTCAAATAGTGTGGCTGGTCAGAACACGAGGTGGTCCTCCAGAAACCCAGTAGGCTACATTAGGTGTGCTCCTCAGTTTAGATACACCATCACCCTTCCAGTGCAGTCACATGTTTTATGGGCTTAACAATGGAGTAGAGGTTTTTCTCCACTGAAAATATTTGCATAGTGATTGTCAAACTGTATATTATAATAGGCTGCATGCAAAAATCAAATGACCATGACAAATCAGTTATTCACACTGACCAACAGTTTTACAGGAGGAGGTATACTTGTATGTATTCATCTTTTTCTCCATGTATTGAGCAGTAAACATGTCTAGAGAAGTTCCAGACATGCTTCAGAAGCAATTTACTCATCAAAAGCTAACTGTGACAGACAGTGTTTCATTAGCTAAGATGTCATACCTTGATTGAAGCAGTTTTCAAGATTAAAGGTTTTAGGAAATCCCCTGGGAAGCATATACACTCTGTGACAGCCTCAGTGACTAGAGAGATTCATAAAGGATGTCTTTACCCAACCTGTGCTCCATCCTTGAAGGCTGTATCCAGGTTCATGGGCTGTTCCGATGTATAGTTATTATGGTTAAGGGGATACCAGTTTTCTTGATGAACACACAGAAGATACTGAAGTTAAATTATAATATGGATAGACATAAAAAAAATCTGTTATTGTTGGCTTTTACCTTTTTGAAATGTAGAAGCTAGCTCTTTTCAGCTGACATGTTTTTAGAATCAACTTAATTTTACTTCAGCATCAAATTGTGTATTGTTGTCATACTTATTTGGCAAGCAAAGAACTCATGAACTTTTCCAGGTCACTGGATTACTGCCAAAGTTCCAGATGCCGTGATCACAAGCAAGTCCAGGAATAGTGAGAACTTTCCTTCACAAAGCTGCAAAAGTTAGGTTGTCAGTTGGTGCCTTGATATCCTCAGTTTTGCAGATAATTTCATGACAAACATTGACTACCATCTCTCTTGTAAACAAGAGAAAATAAAAGAGGACTTGAGACTGCAAATTCATGTTTGAATCCTCATAAAAGTAGAGTTAGTTTACCATATCAGAAAGAACTATTCATATCTACTGTGAAGGAAGTTGATTGGCCAGTGACTGGAGGGTGTTTCACAGAGTCTACATAGATGTTGGTAAAAATGAAATTGGTAATTTATGCTGTTTGATTGTTTGAATGGTCCCAAGCATGGTCCTGACCAAAGCCAACCAGCACAGTCCCAAACTAATGCTGGGCACAGGTTAGGACCTAGCACAGGCAAAGACCATTTCCAACAGACATTTTTGGTGTTATCTGAATTTTAGCATCTTTTTTCTTGGTTAATATTATCTTCCCCTCTTTAAATCCCCACCATGCTTCAAATGAGTATAGCAGCAAACAATTTTTTTTTTTTAGAGATTGGGATTTTAGCAAGCTTCTCCAGAAATATGGAGTCTGAGCTAAGAGTCCAAATTTGTTCCTAGAAGAAGAAGACCACAGGTTAAATTTTTCAGATGCTGATCTCAGAAATCTATTTCATCCAGGGAAAGACACTAACAAAATGTTGGATAACTGCAATATACCTTTGCAAACTCATGGAGTAACCAGATCCTTATAGAGAACATATCACAAACATGGATGGCTTCTAACTGAATTCAACTTCTTCCTTGTATTATTTGTACATAATTATCCTTGCCCAGGGAACTCAGAGGACAAAAACAAGTGGAAATGTGAATGTGTCCTTTTAAAACTGTTATGCTGGCATGCAGATTTATTTTAACCGTAACTACTGTGAGCCCTTATCAGCAGGTTTATATATTAAAGAAACAAACAGAATTTTCCTGTGATCACAGTGCAAGCTGTTTCTTAACTCAGTATAAATGTGAGTATAAACTTGTTGGAAAGCTAAAAAAGTTACTCTAATTAATCCCTTAGAGAATAATTAGTAGAGCTGAAGATTTAAAATTTAAACCTCCCAGGTGGTTTTTTTTATAACAGTCTCATAGAGCACTAATAAAAGTACTACACTTCTCCTAAGAGCTAATGCACTTGTAAAACGACCAGAGCATAAAATATTTGTGTAATAATCAGCAGATTGAAGCAAGAAGACTGTTGAAATAAATACCACTTGTCAAGGAGAATAGACTCACAGAATGGTTCCCTCTGTTTCTCCTCTGTTAATGTTTCTAGTTATTATGCTTTATGACTCTGTTTTACAAGACATGATAATTTTTTATTGTTTGTTTGGTTGGTTTTGTTTTGAGAGAGAGTGAATTAAATTTGCATTTGGACAGACTTGTGTGTGCTGGATTTTAGTGAGGCTACTGACATGCTCAGAGTTAATCTGAGTGGTTCCAAAACTGAGGTCAAAAAAGTACAACTGGTCAAAAAAGAACCAAAATGGGCTTGGTTTCGGTTTTTTAAACAACAGTTTTTTATTTAAATGGAAACTTCCAATAGAAAATTCAGCATTTAGAAAAAAAAAAAAATCAAACAACCACAACTATTAGTGATACTTCCTTTTGGCTTTTGGAAACATCAGAAAAGAAAACCAAGAAGGAAAAAAATAAAAGCTCTTTTTGCTATATTTGTCTTGAAAATTTGCGAAGTTAACAAAAACATGCCTTGACCTTCTCTACTAAGGAGAAAGGTTGCATAAGAAGAGTACCAGGGAGGAACACAATAACTAGACACATTTAACAGACATAACAGTCCAAATATTTGGCTACTTAGGTACACTTACCTGTTGAACTAAGAAAAAGACACATGTGCAACCTATGCCTGGTGGTGAAGATGAATGTAAGTATAGAAGTTAATTTGGGTCTTATGAGTTTTTCTCTTCCCTCTGTTCAACCCATGTAAGTGCTCTTTCTCCCAGACTTTGCCTGTTGGTCATCTCCCCCTATGCTGCCCTTCAGAACTTCAAGTGCTTCTTGGCACTGTGGCCCCTGCTTCACAACAGCTTCCATCACTCTGGGAGGATATAAAGGCTCATTGACCTTAAGCCCTTTTTCCCAACCTCTTAGGCAGAATGTAGCCAAACCCAACATATATGACCAATGGGCTTTGGAAAGTATATTCAGCAACCTTAAATCTTTCTTTTAAAGCACACAAATAATTGATAGTATGTTGAACGGTTCCCAGTTCTGAGCGTCTTTAAATACCCCTTTTACTCTAGCATTCAGATATTTCTCTTCTCTTAAACATTCAGAACAGACATTTGAAGACATCAGATGCTGCTGCTGTATATATCAGGCTGAGAAATGAGCATGGAGGCCAGAAGCATGTTTGCTAGTAAGTAAAGAAGGAAGGAGGCAATCTCTAACAATACAGGAAATTAGAAGTTTAAAAAGTTTCAGGGTAGCTTGTATATTTTTTGTCTGTCACACAGACACAAAATTGGTAATAAATTGAAAGGGGTGTGTGTGTGTGAGGGTGTGTATTTTGACCCCCAAACCATCCAGTTGTGATTTTTTATTTATTCTAAATATCAAACAAGCAATTAGTTCTTGCATTGTCTGACATAATTAATTAGATCTTGCTGCTCCAAATCAACTTTGAAGAATAAACCCATTCATTTTTACTTACTTATTTTCAACATTTTGAGAAATGGATGGGCTGTTCATATCAAGTAAGAGGAAAAGTGACGTTTATCAAGAAAACTGACACTAGAGAGAAACTGCATTCCATGAACTATGCCATATGAAGAGCTACAATATTAAGCATTCTTGTATCTTTGAGTGGAAGCCAACCTCCATAATTTGTAAACTTCAGATTTAACTGGATGTATCATTTGGGGAGGCTAGACCCAACCCTTTGCTTTTCAGATACAGGAGAGGTTTATTCTGGATCTGAGAACAAACAACAGGTCATATTTAGTAAAATTCCTTAGAATGCTGAAAAAAAACCTGAAAAAAACTCTGTCTAAATATTAGCAATCAAAGGTTGATTTCTGTGGATTGATGGAAGATCTGATTAATTTCAGAATATTATATCAAGAAGATCTATTTAATAAATAAAAGATGTTTCTTTCAAGTGAGACTGGAAATATTATTGACACTTACAAGTGCCTCAGAGATACTGTTTGTTTACAGAAGGAAGCAGTTAAGACAGCACATGCAAATGGTTTGGATGTTCAACCTCTTCCAGTGAATCCTTAGCATGTCCTTGTTTAATCCTTTGCAAAAAACAGGTCTAAAACTATCAGTAAGCTTTTATCAACCCCTAGGAAATTTCAGGTAACTGCTTTTAAATGAATCATGTTTGGGACCTCATCTTGTTTCTGAATATGCCTGCTCAGCTCCAAGCGTTATCACTGGTAACTGTGCATGCAGAAACAGCAGACAAAACATAGGCCCTAAGGAACTCCACCTCATTTTTTCTGCAAATGTAAAATTTGCCTGTGCTGTATTAATCTGCATCAGCAGTTTCTGCGACCAAGGCAGTCTCAGCAATGACATAAAACCTGGTAATTATGGGCAACTGAGTCATATCCTTCCAATGTAAACTGGCTTTCAGCTCCCAGTTCGTGGCTCTGACTAACTGCACTGAAACCTGAGGTGGCATGGTGTGAGGTCATGCTGGATGGTATGTGACCCCCATTCCTTTATACATTATCTCCACATAGACTATGAAACAATGATGTATAGGCATATTTCTGATGATTGTGTATGGTGAGCGTAGGTTTGAGGTAGCAACAGTGATTACTGCACA
Source organism: Egretta garzetta (assembly GCF_000687185.1). Lineage (NCBI taxonomy): Eukaryota > Metazoa > Chordata > Aves > Pelecaniformes > Ardeidae > Egretta > Egretta garzetta. Next base: position 4,349,116 of record NW_009258947.1, read on the forward strand.
GTACACGATTCCCAGAAGGTATGGTGAATTTGCTTAAAAGGTACACAAGTTAAAATAACCCGCAATAGTCCTGGGTAGTCAAATCTTTATACTTCTGCCTACCGATTTAATCAAGGAGAAAACCAAAAGCAAAACATTTGACCAGCTGCACATATTATATGCCTTTCCTGAGAGATGACTTGCAGCAGCACAGTGCTGGCTGATGCGTTGGTATTGATTCATGGTTCTCCTGCATTGCTCTGTAATTTTAAGATGCTTTGACAGCTGTCACAGGTCAAGGAACTGTGTATTAACTGGCAAAGGTGGGTGTAGATTACAGAAGCAGGAGCTGTTTTTTTAAGTTGCCTGCTGTTCCCCTTCATAAATGATTCTTGCTACCTTTTTATTGAAAGCCTTATAGGTGAAGTGTTTTGCTGCCAGAAGAACTCCCCTTAGGCCTAAGGGAGTAGGAAGGAAGAAGTAAGAGGGTGGTTTTTTTAATGCCATGGATCTCTAGTGAGCTGCTGCTGAGTTTTATATCAGCGTTGCTTTATTTTGCACTCCTTGGCATGCTTTGGCAATGTTTCAAAATAATGGCTATGGCTAAATATAGGAACATTCAAAGGCTGGGCTCACGTTACTGCCACAGCAGCAGTAGGAGCAGCAAAAGCAGAGTATTAAAAGTTCTCAGGATTTGCTGAGAGACTACAGCAGGGAGAAGACCAGACACCTCTTCTTCCTTCTCCAGTCACACTTTGACTAAATCTGTCCTAAGTAAAAATAAAAAAAAGGCAGTGAGCATTAAGATTGACCTTTGCCTTGTGGTTATCTGTACATTTAACAGAGATCCTGCTTCACCAGTTTTTGCCTTGTGGTACTCATCATCCTCCCAGACCAAGCTTAGACATGGGTTTTGGGGACAGTACGTGCCAGGATTTCTTCTCAACAGGCAGGGCAAAGGGTGCCACCTCTTTCTGAGGAGAAGACAGCTTAGCTGAGGAGATACGAGCTATTCTGTGACAGTGCATTAGAATAGATTGTGACCCATTTTATTTCCAGTGCAGATTCAGCCTCTGAAGATACCAAATTCTATAGGGGTTGTTTTGGGCTATTCCATGCACTGCCAATGACTTCTGTCTATTAAACTCTGCCATAAAAGCTCATTCCTTTTTTCTGGTTAGGGCAACTTAAGAGGCTGAAGATCTTTCAAATGTGAGGAAAGAGAAAGAAGCTAATTTTATTCTTTGTTTTACCTCCTGCTTCGGAAAGCTGTGGCCATCTGCAGCCTGTGCAATGACTTTTCAGCTGTGTGTAGGAATGGAAATAGCCATAATTGTCCAAAGCAAGAGAAGAAGCAGAGGACAGAAAGCTGGGCATGCTGTGCTCTCACTTGAATAGCAACCTACTTTGGGTGACAATGCCCTACAATAAGACTTCCGTCACAGCTGCCTTGCAGTGCTGAAAGTTCAGAATAGACGGATATTAACAGTGTATGACAGGGATGGGATGAGGTTTCACACAGTCAGGGTTTCCTCTTAGCATTAAAATTAAGGAAATTCGTGTATAATTACAAAAATGGATTGTTTCCTCACATTCCATAGTCAAGTATATGAAGGCTAGGATAGGTTTCTATCTTTTGTACAACTTTAAATCTTCACTTACTTGAATACATTAAATTTCTCCATGTGGTCATATACCATCTTTTCCACAGGATCCCTCTCAGTACAGCTGTATAAGCGAGCATATAGGTTGCCTATGCAAAAAACAACCCAGACATTCCTTAACATAGAAATTATTCAAGTTGCCAACATACATCACAAATTATTTAACTTTACAATAGCATTTTCTGTTCACAGTCTTTATATATCTATTAAATACAGTGGTCCTGCTTTTAAAATGGCATTTAAAATGTTATAAATTAGATTTTCTTCCACTTATTTAAGACTCACTTCCCCCAACTCTACCCATGTGTTAAGGAGTCTCGGTCAGCCTAAATGGCATGCTGACGAGCTATAGGAAGATGGAAATTAAGTAACCAATCTCTTTTATGTTACATCTTCCGGCTTCTAAGCATGTAAATTATAATGAGACTACCTTTCACATCAGTAAAGTGTCTGTAATTAGACCTAAGTGAGTGGAAGCAAGCTGGAGTTATAGTTTCTTACACATTACTTCTTCATTTGGCACACTTTCAAATTCATCTGATCATCACAGCTAAGCTTCTTATCATTACATCTAGACATTGCACCAGAGCTACAAAAATGAATGAACTCCAGACAGGGCTTTCAACAGTGTTTGCCTTTAGCAAAAGAGAAATGACTCCTCCCCTTTCCACACACAAGAGGTATCAGAGGACAGAAATGTTTTCACAGATTATCTCGTGATGTGGTCTTGGTAACAGGGTCCATAGTGACCATATTTTAACAGTTAAAAGAAATAACTTGTCAGGTATGAAACCACAAGAAGGCAGTTTGTCCACTTGGTGTCACTGATCAGATTTTGTAAAACTACTGATCTAAGATACCAGAAGCAAATGAATGCTAACTTAGTAAGGAATATATTGTCAACATGAACGTTAAAGGTGTTTTCCACCCAATAATATATTTCAAAGGAAGGAGAGGAAGACACAGCTGAAGTAATATGAGTTTGTGCTCAGTAGAAAGAATTTTTTAATGGAAGTCCAGGTCACTTAATAGTGCTCTCTCTTGCTTAGGTAACATTAAGAGCATATTTAGAGACTTTTTATAAACTGATTGTCCCACAAATGCGTGTCTGATATTTTCTGCACATTTGTAACAAAGTTTACTGCTGCCTTTTGCTATCCTGATGGAGCTGTTTGCACATTGTCCTGGAGACAGCCTCAGTGAATGATGTGGGCTCCACAAAGTGTTTGGGTTTGTGCTTTATTTGGGTCATTTCATTCTTTTGGTTTATAGCGTATCCCAACAAATGATCGCACCGGGATGAGCAGATGTCACAATGGAGTGAGGGAAGTGGTTAAACCAGTTTTATTGCTAGTAAAAAAAATGAATGCAGAGCAATGAAATTTTATTCTCAGGAATCGCACTGTGTGCTCAAAGCTTTGCAAACTCAGTTAATTAGGTAATGTCCATGTGATGCATCTTTCTCTTTATTCAACTATTGTTTCTGTGGGGTTGGATTTGCTCAGAGAACGTCTGATGTATCTCATGTAAAACGTGGAGGAGATGGGCAGCTGTGCATGTCTGGCAGCCCAGGGAAGCTTACTTGCCTATGAAAATGTGGGTGTCTCTCAGGATAACTTAAGACTTTATAGTTTTCAATTTTTGACCCAACACGCTTGAAATTTTAGTTAGCTACCTAAGTATACTTTTTCTACCTCAGTCCAAGTTCTTGGTTCAATATTTGAAAATATAACAGTGTACACACTGACTAAGCATAACACTGAATCAGAAACTCAATTTTAATCCTTTCCAGACTGGAATAGTCCCAATTGACTTCAGTCTGTTTTACATTTGTTCTTGAGTGTGCTACTGTCTCGAATGCAGAAAAAAATATTTCTACAACCAACCTTGTTGAAAGGGTAAATATGTAACTTGAAAAAAAGCCCAAATACAGAATCTTCAAAGTTCACCAAGATTTCTTTAAGTATTAATATTAATTAAAATCTGAATTCTTTTGGACTAATATTATTATTATAAAACATACACAATTTTCATAATTCTTTTACAAATGTTGAATTGTGTCTCAGTGATAGCACTGTTCAGATTTCTGTGTTGAAGTGTCTGTCTGAATTTGCTAAGACTACTTTTGCTAGGTTCAGACATTCATACTCTCTTTTAAGACAGAATTTGTCCGTCTGTTGATTTGAAAAGGGCATTTGGATAGTTTACTGATTCAATTATACGCTAGACCAGTATTGCTCACCATTTAATGATCTCAAGACTCTCAATCTAGTAATTTATTTTCTTTTGACTCTGATAAGAAAGAGTTTTTTATACTTATTAATTACTTGTTACTTGCTTTATAGCATGTATAACAACTTCCTTGAAATGTAGTGTGAAGAACACAAATATGTAGTGGGCACCATGTGACAGATTAAATTTTCCAGCTGCCTTTTAAGTGCATGAGGGAGAGAAGAGGACCTCTGAATTCAGCAGACCCAAAGGTCTCTAGTAGTTGTTAGAAAAAAAATGATACAAATTAAAATTAACTATGCTCCTTGCCAAGTGGTGAGGCATATAACTGCATGTTAGTCAGGAAATGGATGGCTATATACATTAAAGGCTTCCCTTTAATTTCCATCACTGTAGGCTGGTTTCCCATTGGAGTAACTCTATTGTTTTGAGTGGAATAACATGTGATTTTCACTGATGTAGTTTAATGTGGATGAATATCACAAATAACATCTAAACAGTCCAGTTCTCTGGTAACATAAACGGGAACGTTCTCTGTGGCAGTGCAACTGCACCACGGTACAACAGTGCTTAGAGTGATGACATTTATTTGCCTATGAAACCCATGCAATTATCTTGCTTGAAAAGCAGGGCATTTTCTGTGCTGTTTTATTTTTTCATTTGTTACAGCACAGGTTCAAATACTGCTATTAGCACAGGGACATTTCTGGAAACAATACAGTGCTCTGGAAACTAGGATCTAAGCAGGGCAGGTTTTAAGAGAAATAAATAGTTCCACTTTTCATATATATTTGCAAATACATATCCTAAGAAGAGATCAAGAGGAAGGGAGAGAGATAATGTCTTCCAGATGACAGCTTTCTGGATGGAATCTGAAGTCTAAACAAGAGAAAATTTTCATTAACATTCAGATTACATGTCATTTTGATTCACACTCCCTAAGCAAGCTAATTTGGGCTGCAGCCAACCTTCTTACAGTGTGATGACAACACAACAAGCTTCACCGCCTCTCTTTCATTGCTAATGATTCCTTGAGTGACAGCCATGGTCTCTGAGCTCGGCACGACACTTCACCCTGCAGCGACCTGCGGTGTCAGAGCTGCCTCTGTCCTTGGCCCCCGCTGAGCTTTCTGCAGCAAGGACACTCTACCACGTCAGGACAACAGCAACAAAGGGAAGGGTCTGCTCAAGACCACACTCAGAGAATGGTATGTTTTCTGTGCATATTGCCGTGGTATAATAGACACAGTGGGTCATTTGATCCCCCCCCCAATGCCTCCACCATTTCACACTGAATAAAAAAGAACAAAAGAAAAAAATCTTCACCTCATCTCTGTCTTCTTTGTGAAAATGATAACTGTGACATGCTTCCCTCACAAATATTTTTGGTAATCTATGGTCTTAAATTCTATCAAAGATTTTAGTCAACGTAGTCTTGATGGAACAATGGAGGCTTATTATTGACTGACTAAATATTGCAAATTTTTAAGGATTCACATCAAGCTTTGTTAGCATGGGAAATATCTTACCCACTTGCCCTTGTGTATAGCTGCTGTAATGTCTGATCTATTTCAAGAGCTTCCCTCTATGGTAACAGTTTTGTCTGAGGCCTGTTCAGCTGTCTATGTCTAAAAGGACAGTTATTCTAATAATTCTGAATCTCATGTTTATAAAAGGCAGGGAAGGTTTTGGAAACCCTAAACATCTGATTGCTCATTTTCCTGTTGAGAAAACCCGGGCATCATTTTATCAGGATTTGGGAAATCTGAACTCATGTATAGGTTATAAAGAATGCTGCATAACTATCCCTCAAGGGACTGAGTCTTACTGGAGGGCTGCTGCAATACCCTTAAAGTCAATGGAAATGTATGGGCTGTTAATGATGTTTGTATTGATTATACATATATACATATATATAAAATTCTCCTCAACTCTGTTAATGTCAGTGGAATAATATTGTAAATACGAAAAAAACAAAGTCTCTAGAGCTGCATGCTCTATGCTATATCCATTGCTATGGGGGCTAGATGCCTGCTTGAACATTTTTCAATACTGTGCTGAAAATTCTGGCCACAAGAGTAGATACCGGAGTAGACCTCCAGCATAGGAAGGATGAGATAGAAAAAGGTTCATATTCATAATATCTGGAAAAGTGAAAAACATTTGGTTAAGTTCATCTCCCTGAAGCTTGCATCGGTTGGTCTCCCTCTGAGGCACAAATATACCGTAGCTGCCTCCCAACTTAAGAACCAAAAGACCAACTGCCCTAAAGGTGGGCTTGGCTGTGGCAGATCCTCTTTCAACCCTCCAGAGAAACCTAGGTGCTCAATTGCCTCGCTGAAATGCCTTTACACCAATGTGCGCAGCATGGGGAACAAGCAGGAAGAGCTAGAGTTCTGTATGTGGTTGCGGGGCCACGATCTCATCACGATTACAGAGACATGGTGGGACAACATGCATGACTGGAACACTGCCATCGATGGCTATGTGCTTTTCAGGAAAGACAGGCCTACGAGGCGAGGCGGTGGAGTTGGTCTTTATGTAAAGGAGCAACTGGAATGTATAGAACTCTACCCAGGAGC
>NW_009258947.1:4357291-4357527 GCF_000687185.1 Egretta garzetta
CTAGGGGCTGACCTGCTGGAAAGCAGCTCTGCTGAGAGGGACCTGGGAGTCCTGGTGGATGACAAGCTCACCATGAGCCAGCAGGGTGCCCTTGTTGCCAAGAAGGCCAATGGTATCCTGGGGTGTATTAAGAGGAGTGTGGCCAGCAGGTCGAGGGGGGTTATCCTCCCCATCTACTCTGCCCTGGTGAGACCCCACCTGGAGCACTGTGTCCACTTCTGGGGTCCCCGGATCAA
>NW_009258947.1:4357612-4359597 GCF_000687185.1 Egretta garzetta
TGGGCTTTTTCAGCCTGAAGAAGAGAAGACTGAGAGGGGACCTTATCAACACATACAAATATCTTAAGGATGGAAGTCACGAGGACGGAGCCAGACTCTTCTCAGTGGTGCCCAGTGATGGGACTAGGGGCAATGGGTGCAAACTGAAACATAAGAGGTTTCAGTTGAATATGAGGAAAAACTTCTTTACTCTGAGGGTAACGGAGCCCTGGAACAGGCTGCCCATGGGGGTTGTGGAGTCTCCTTCTCTGGAGATATTCAAAGCCTGCCTGGATGAAGTCCTGTGTAACATGGTCTAGGAGAGCCTGCTCTAGCAGGGGGGTTGGACTAGATGATCTCCCGAGGTCCCTTCCAACCCTTGCAATTATGTGATTCTGTGAAATATTACTTGTATATTAGTATACCAAATGGTTCTTGGACTTATTCTCTGGCCCCAATAATAATTGCTTTAGTACCATAGTCCATCCTATTTTACCTCTACAATATGAGTAATCTGCATATTCCTGCAAAGAATAGTCCTCGAGCCATGCTTAACTCACCGTATGTGCCAGGAAACTGTCTGAGAAGGTGTAAGTAGTCAAAAAACTGTGAGGTACCAGCCTAACAATATAGGTGTGCAGATGATTGAATTCCAGTGCTCTTATGGAACTTGGTGCTTTAGAGTTTTCCCAAGTATATCTATGCATGTGTGTACATCTATACATATGTATAGAGATGTGTATCTATGCAAAGGTGAAAGCAACAAGGAAAATAAGGAGCTCAGTCAAGGTAAGGACCCAGTGCATGTCTTGGTTGAGCGTGATGTCTGAGGGATCTCTCCTACTTGTTAGGGAGTATCAGATCTCCTGTGCCTGTGGAAGCATCAGAAGCTTCTGATGTGCTGTCAATAATAGGCAGACAACAAGACAATGTTTTTCCTCTGGCTGCTGCTAACTACGAATTTCCCTAAAGACATCACTGGCTTTACAAGTTATAAGCATCTCCAGAAGCAGTGTCTGTTTGGTTATAAAAGCAATGGCTAAAGTATTATGCAGAACACCCACATGAACTACCTGGGAGGTCCACTGAGAGAGCTCAGGACTTGTATTAAGTATAAAAAAATCTTGAACCCTGACTTCATTTGTAAATGTGGGCAAGTGAAAGAGGAGTGGAGACTCATCAGATCATGGTTTTGCAGTGTGGAGCACAATTATGTTTCAAAGCCTTTGCTTTTCCAAATATGAGTGTGCTGCCATCCTTCTAATGCTTCTGCTTCTTTTATATCTGGCATTAACAGCAGGAAGTTTTGGCATCATATCTGGCATAAGAAGCAAAGGTGGAGCAGCTCCAGTGTCAACACCCAGAGGCAGATTCAGCAATGAGAACTGCTACAATTTATAGTCCTTTCCAGCACAAGGCAAGATCTGTGGGGCAGCTGATCATACATTATATTTCAGTCATAAAATACCATAAAAATAGTCTGTTAATGGTGAATGAAAGATATTCTTCTGCATGTAATACAAGAAATCCTTTTTTGTTTGCAGTTGAGGAAGGAAGGATAGTAAGGAGTAGGTTGGACAATTCCACTGTTCCTAGGCAAGGTCATGATTTTTCCACATAAATTATGTTAGGTAAAAGTGGCTGTTCTTGCTACATCTGGCCCTGCTCCAACCTTTGCTGTGCAGTTGTCTTATTTAGAATTGGGAGTTTAATATTGCAGCTTCTTTCATTTCCTTTTTTGATGCAAATATGCATAAGCCATTTCTGTGTGCACAAGAATTTTAGCATAATAAAAGCAGTAGGGCGAATCTCTGGTTACTGGAACACAGCAGAAATTTCATCCATTTCATATCAGGATTTAAAGTGTGGATTACTTAAAAATGCATTTATTAAGTCTGACCTACTTTTTAATCTTCAGTATTCCAGTTTATATTCCTTACAACATGGAGAGATTCAAGGTCTTCTTGCTCCTGCCCGTTTTTACTCAGGTTGCTTTAATCCGTGTA
>NW_009258947.1:4359608-4409668 GCF_000687185.1 Egretta garzetta
TTTGCAGTAGGCAACAAGCCTCAACAGACTATGTGTGGGGCTGGGAACTGGTAATTCCTTAGCTGAAATTTTGCTGGTGATGCTGTCTTAGAAGAATTGCTCAGCTTTTCTGAATCTTTCTATTTGCAAGCATTGGGTTTCACATCCTTATATTTACAACTGCGTTAAGAAAGACTGGCTTTGGGTGATGCTGGTCAAGCTCAACATCTTCTCAAATAAAAAATGTGCAAAATCTGACTTAATAGTATCTCAAAATAGTAGCAGCTTTCATAAGTCTTACAGAAAATTATTACAGTGTGAACAAGACAAGTACTAGAATTATTGAGATAGGAAATTAATATTGGCAGTCCTTTACCTTCTTATTAAAAGCGAAACAAGAGTAATAACCAAAATTTATAATGTGTGACTAGTAAAAGGAAAACAGTAACCAAGATTAAAGAAAAGACAGTGATAAGTATTTAAGGTGATGAAATGCCAACATAAAAGAAAGAAAGAAAAGAGAAGAAAGATTGCTAGTTACTACTGAATGTGATGTGAAAGCAGTTAGGCAAAATTGTGTGCAGGTCTGAGATGTGGCTTAGACATTTAAATAATTGCAAGATAGTACCACTTAAACAAAGTATAGGCCAGTATATTTTTAAGCACTGTGAATGATATTACTTTTGTATGAAGACTGAAAGATTTTTACTGAGATTCTTGAATCCCACAGTGCCAGAAGCTGATGTGATGTTATTTCTCCTCTGCTGGAAAACGATGATGGAATGGTAGTCTTACTAATAAGGAACAGATGGAGAAAACAATTTGGAGATTAGTTTGAGGTTTTGAAAAAATATAGGCAAGATGCCTCTGTGTTATGAGATCTGAGGTTTACCAGTGCAGACACTTAAGCAAATTTCAAATTCACATATACAAACATTTGTTGAAAACACATCTTAAAGCTTTAGAGAATCTCCAATTACCTGTATTGGGTTTGTGTAGCAAGGTCTTGGCAGTGGGGGGGCTACAGGGGTGGCTTCAGTGGGAAGCTGCTAGAAGTTTTCCCTGTATCTGCCGCAGGCCAAGGCCAAGCCAATCAGTGACGGTGGAAGTGCCTCTGTGATAACATATTTAAGAAGGAAAAAAAACGTGCTGCGTCTCAGTAGCAGGAGAGAGAAGAGAAGTGAGAGGATGCGAGAGAAAACAGCCCTGCAGACACCAAGGTCAGTGAAGAAGGAGGGGGAGGAGGTGCTCCAAGTGTCGGAGCAGAGGTTCCCCTGCAGCCCATGGTGAAGACCATGGTGAGGCAGGCTGTCCCCCTGCAGCCTGTGGAGGCCCATGGTGGAGCAGATATCCACCTGTAGCCCGTGGAGGACCCCACGCCGGAGCAGATGGATGCCCAAAGGGAGGAGGCTGTGACCCCATGGGAAGCCTACGCCAGATCAGGCTCCTGGCAAGACTTTGCGGACCCATGGGGGAGAAGCCCACACCAAGGCAGGTTTGCTGGCAGGACCTGTGACTCCTGCAGGGGACCCATGCTGGAGCAGTGTTCTCCTGAAGGACTGTACCCCGTGGGAGGGATGGACCCATGCTGGAGCAGTTCATGAAGAACTGTTCACAGAAGACTGTCTGCCATGAGGGGGACCCCACGCTGGAGCAGGGGAAGAATTCTCTCCCAAGGAAGAAGCGGCAGAGACAACATGTGATGAACTGACCCCAACCCCCATTCCCATCCCCCTGCGCCGCTGGGGGGAGTAGGTAGAGAAAACTGGGATGAAGTTGAGTCCAGGAAGAAGGGAGGGGTGAGGGGAAAGGTGTTTTAAGATTCAGCATTTTTTATCCTTTCCTTCTCTGATTTTAATTGGTAAATAAATTAAATTAATTTCACCAAGTTGAGTCTGTTTTGCCCGTGATGGTAACTGGCGAATGATCTCTCCCTGTCCTTATCTTGACCCACAAGCCCTTTGATCTACTTTTCTCCCCTCTGTCCAGTTAAAGATGGGAGTGATAGAGCAGCTTTGGTGGGCCCCTGGCATCCAGCCAGGGTCAAACCACCACATTACCGTATACTCATGTTTAGTATGACCATATAGCACAATTTAACATGCTCTCATGCTATGTTATCCCTTAAGACACATTACCTTTCCACTCTCCGATAGAGAACCAACCTTGCAGATGTATTTGAGATATAATTCCATGACTGTCCTTGAAACCAGCACTGGTTTCAGAGTAGGGAACAGAGAGTCTTGCCTTGTTCCTGAGCTTCACCATGTATGTTTGTTGCCAGCCCACCTTTCTGCGTCTTACATGTACTACCTGCTGCTTCCATGTATCTGATTTCTGGCAAAAACCAATGCTCAGAAGCTTCCTAAGAGGATGCGCCTACTGCTAGAGCAAATGGAATTTGAAGGAAACCTGAATGCAGGTAATTCAAGTTGCCCTTAAGGTCAATAAGGACAAGTAGAATCAGATCTGAGGAATATGCTGAACCTCAACTCTCTTCCTAGAATTTGCTACTTCAGATAAGGCCTGTTCTAGGGCAGTGGTACACATTTATGCAATGGCAGTAGTATTGTGCAAGTGGCCAGCCCTTTTGCAAGTAAAAATAAATATTGAGCTTGAAGAGTGTTGAACAAAAACCCTTAAAGTGCCCTGCATGGTGAATTCATAAAACTGAAAGATAGCAACAATGTAGATGAATATTTTCAAATAATTACCATATAAATGTAAGGAATACCTGTAGATATTCTCTGAAAAAGAATTGAGTACCTGATATGCTATGTATATTGTCTGAAGATATTATTCACTCAACACCGCTCTTTTATTGCCCATGAATTTTGGAAGTATCATACCCCAAAAAAATTTATTAACAGTACTTGGTACACAAGATGGTATATATACAAGTATTTAGAAGGTTTTTTTATCTGTGTTTTATTTTGTGGTTTTTTTTCCTGTTTCCAACAGTTATTACTTAGCTGGGCTGCGTCACCTTGGATTTTAGGTGGCAATCACTGAAAATAGTTTGTTCTTAGCCTTTCATTACACAACTGTCAATATTGTTCGCCACCTGAGAGCACTATCAGCCTTATTTTACAGTTCTGTCATTGATTAGTGTCCAATGATTCATTAGTGTCCAATGATTCATGGATCAGGAACAATGCTGTTAAATGTTAACCACATCTACTCTTCTGGTTACTGCTCCGGGTTTCTCACTGAACAATGACTTTGTCTGAATCTATGGTTGACTGGAGCAAGCCAAGAAATGAATTTGCAGCTTTGTGCCTCCTCAGATGTAAAATGATGTTTCTTCTCTATGTAGTGCTAGCTCTAGCTCTCATAGGTACATTTGCTTCCATAGAAGAGTCTCTGCAGTGAAAAATACAAGGTTTAACTGTCATGGTGAGACATCAAGCCTAAGACATATGCTGAGCAGGAAAGTGGTTGCACTGCAGCGCATGTATTTAAATAACTGAGAGTTCATTCCTGTGAAACTACTATTCGTTGGAGCTGCACAATAACAACATATGTAACCATCAAAGCACTTCTCAGCTTGCTCATTCTGACACAGGGTATGTGGCAAAGATGCAATCTGGTCCATAGCAAAAGGCAATGTATTTGCTAGGGTGCAGACATAGCAGTTTGGTTATGCTTCATTGTTCACAGAAGAAACGTGTCAAGTGTGATTGCATTCATCATGTCTACTACTGCAATGCTTTCAATACTTAAAATACATTTACTTCTTTTTTACAGTCTTATAATAGAATGCTTTTTAAAAAAATTTAGTATATAGTACAAAAAAGTGTGTGCATTAATAATATCCATAACATGTTTTGCTCTTTCTGTCATTATATTATAGGTAGCAGTGAATTTCAAACCAGACAGCTGTGCATTATTGGGGAGGGGGAGTGGAATAGAAAAGCTTAGGCATTTACAGGTCATGATATTGCAGTTGTGTGGTAATTAGCAATGAAAATCCTTCATTCTGATTCCATGACTAAAAATCTATTTCACAAAGATCCTGATGAGGTGATATGGTTCCTGGAAAAGTGAATCTGTTGGTGTCTCATGCATTTTCTGTGCCAAAACCCAGGAGTTCATTTTATTCCCATTTTTAGCACACAGTTCTTGAATAAGTAACTATTTCAGGTTGCTTTCTACCAATATGACTGAGATGGGTCAAAATCGTGTGTTGCATATATGGAAATGATAAAGATACGTTTGACTAGGACATAATAGAGAGAATGATGGGGGGTATATGCATGCTAAATGAATGGAAGCAAACAGATTACCTGAAATTGAAAACAATGTGTCATAAGGGCAGAATTAGGACCCTGATTTTGTGCACATACTCTGGTGTGATTCTCAGAGTTTCTTTATTGTTTATGTCAAGACCTTGACATTGATAATTTATTTACTCTCTCTTGTGCTAATAAATTATGCCAATAGAAATTTTGACTCCTTGAAAGTTCTTTTTCTGGAGGTGCAATACCTTGAGAGTTTATAACCCTGCAACTCTGTATTACTGTCAGGCTCTTGTATTCCTTTGTATAAACCAGGAAGTGACAGGCTTTGTTTTATAGTATGTATTACAAAATGGCATAGGTTGTATCACCTCAATTTTGCATATTTTACCTATTTATCCATTTTCTACGAGATCCTATGTGATCTTTCCTTTGACGGAATAACCTCTATTTTGCACAGATGGAGCTTTCTGAATATTTTTTTAATATATGTTGAGTAGTTCTTGAGAGTTCTTGAGAGTACTTGAGAGTTAGCAAGTTCAATTATCACTCACCAGCCCATCACAACAGTGGAAGCCTGGCTAGAGGAAAAGGCTGCTATTTCTTACCTGAAATGTGACTAGAAAGAATTATAAGAGTCAAAAGGCAGAAAAGGGAAAATCATATTGGAAAGCTTCTTCCACAAACAAAATAATATATAGACTTTGTTTAAGGAATGAGCATCCAGAGCAGTTCTCTCCTTGTCACTGAGGAGAAAAGCTGAAAGAGGAAGGCAACTTAGTTATGTGACAGTGCAATTCATCCAGTATGCAAATAGAAGGAAACAAATATACATACCTTCTTATTTTTTCCCATAAATTCATGACTCTTTCTGGCACCATCCCTTGCTTTATGAGAGAAACCTGTGTTGGAAATTTAATTTTTAATTTTTTTCTCAAGCATAAAACTTGGATGGCTAAAAGTTCTGCTCAGCAGAATATGCATTAGACATCAAGAGTTAGGAGCAGTGATCCTGTTCTTTTCAGACCCAGATGGTGCAGGAACACTTTGAATCTATCCACAGCAGGCCAGTGGTCTGATAAAGGAGAAAAAAGGAGGTTGGGGAAAGAGCTTGCTGTTGTGCAGGCTCCAGAGGATCTACAGAAATATTAATTCATGAAGGAAAGCAAGACTACATCACATAATCTTCATGAGAACTAATGTGTGGTCAGTACTGGGGAAGGGAGAAAGATGTAGCAGCTTGATAACTCTGGTTTCTCAAAACTCTGACATCTTGGAGAATTTGTAAAGGACTAACATGATGTAGTCAATCTTCTCCACTGACATGTGCTCAGTAATGCTTGGTTCCTTGTTTGGGGCCATGCTGAAAGCCACAGTAAGCTTCTAAAGAGATTTCTCTAACAGGAATATAGCCTTGCTTTCTAAGAAGCCATTCACAAATTCAGGAGAATGTCTTGAAGGTTTGGAAATCTTCCTTTCTAAAGATTTTCTTCTTTCTTGTTGCTATGGTATGCTAAGAAACATCAGTGGGAAGTTCAGGCTGTAGAATAGAACTTTGCAATCTCCTAGCAGATTAAAATCTGGTTGATAATAAATGAGTCCAGAAAAGAAGAGGAGAAAAACCAAACCAAACCAAAACATATAAAATATTTGTAAACATTTAAGGTCAGTAGCAACAATAACTCAGCAGGAGCTGTGTCTAGTTTCAGCTTCCACTTCCTCAGAATCTGTGTCTAATCAGTGACTAACATTGCTAAGCACTGGGAACCTCATTTGCAACAACACAACTGCAAAGAAATTGGCACAAAAAGGCAAGTTTAGAAGACAATGGAGTTTATGCTTAAATCTTTGGCTTCCATTCGGATTGCTGGATCACTTTACATCAATTTAGTATTCAGGTCACAATTTGTTAATGGTGACGGCAATAAAAAACTCTTCTGTTTTTGGTAATGACTTCTTGCAAACAAGCCATTTTTCCTCTGTGACAGTGAGGAAAGAGATGCCGGATAAGCAGAAAGCTAATTTGCAGCCAGACAGGTTACTGTAAGTACAGGGTTCCTGGAATGGTGTTACACTCTTTACTCCTTGCTTGCTGGTAATGTGGAGCTCTATAGCCAAGAAGACTGAAACTGCCTTTTTTTTTTTTTCTGCTAGTGCCACACCTTAATGCCCTAATTCGTCATCTAAAGTAAACTCACATACCAGTACAGGGGGTTGCATAAAGGAAGCACAGATTTTTAAATAGGGCTGTGTGTCCTTAATCACCATTTATTTCCAGGTTTTAAATGTGTAGATAGGAGGTCAGGTAAAGCACTGTACTGGTTTTGTCTGGGATAGAGTTTTCTTCATAGGAGCTTGTACGGTTCTGTGTTTTGGACCTGTGATCAAAACAGTGCTGATAACTGGGATTTTTAGCTGTGACTGAGCACAGCTTACACAGCATCAAGGCCTTTTTAGTTTCTCATGCTGCCTTTCCAGCAGGTATGCTGGGGGTCCACAGGAAGATGGGAGGGGACACAGCCGGGACAGCAGATTCCAACTGACCAAAGGGATATCCCACACGATATGATGTGCTCAGCAATAAAAGCTGGGGGAAGGAGGTATGGGGGAGTCATTTGGAGTGATGGCATTGGTCTTCCCAAGTACCTACCTACATGTGATAGAGCCCTGTTTTCCTGGGGATGGCTGAACTGGTGGGAAGCAGTGAATGAATTCCTTATTTTGCTTTGCTTGTGCACACAGCTTTTGCTTTGCTTATTAAACTGGTTTTATCTCAACCCATGAGTTTTTGCACTTTTACCTTTCTGATTCTCTCCCCCAACCTGCTGTGGGGTGAGTGAGCAAGCAGCTGTGTGGCATTTAGCTGCCTACTGGGGATAATCCACAACAAACACTTTTATAGTAATAGTCTTCCTCAAGTTTTCTTGAACTCCTGTTTACACCTGAGGGCATATAAAAGTGCTAGTTTTACTCTATTAAGACTATTTGGTGGATTTTATCTCAATGGCTCTTTTGCTACCCTGGATCTATTCTCATGGTGAAGTTCTCCAAGGTGTTGCAGGTGAGAATAGCTAAGAGCTGGAGATGATTTGTGCTATAAGTCCAAATGACAGATGTTTGTTAATTCTGTGGTTTTGAAACAGGGTGCCTCAAGCTTACACATTTTATTCCTCCTTTTGACTTGTATTTCTCATTACTGCTGGGTAACCTCAACGCTGGGACAAGGATGTCCAAGCCCAAGGGTGAGAGGATGATTGCTGGGTTGGGGTAGTGATATGGCAGGCCCAGAAGTCCTTGCTATCACTATGAGTTCTTCAGTCTTCTTCTACCTCTTTCCCAGGGTGTTTAGGCTTGATTCCAGAAATCTGTCTCCTTAAAGGATGTTGTGGGAATCATCCTCACTTATTCCTTCCCAGTGCTGCTCATCATTTGGCTCCTTGGCCATGTGCCAAAACTAGTTATTTCTCAGGGTGGCATACTCCTGGTGGAAAAACCTTTGGCCTTGCCTAGATTATAGCTCCACAAAAGACATCACATTCATCATTCCTTCACAAGGGAGCATCCCCAGTGGCTGTGAGGAAGTACAATTTGAACACCACTGTGAAGAAAATGCTAATTCTAGATGCTCTTCTCAAATTGCCATAACTCTTAAACAGAGCTCTGACATGAGTGTAAGTGCTCACACGTCTTCAAGGAACTGCCCTTTCACTGAGCGACCCCGAGTCTCAATTACTCTAATTCTCCCCCTTACCCCACCAAAACAAACCATGAATGAAATGCCTTAGTAAAAGCACTTTCCCTATAGGAGGACTTTGGCTGATAATTTATTAGTCTGAAAAAGAGTAGAGACAGACAGAGATCAATATATACACTCCATCAGGCATCCAGATACTCTGTGCTACTAATGAAATTTGGCTTAAAACACCAGCATGCTCATTAAATGTACAGTCTGCCCTGATCCTGCTTGGAGGGAACAAATATCAGACATCCTGACCTAGAAACTACCATTCTGAATCAGGTTTATTATATGTGGCCATATGTCATTTCATGGTGCCTGGGCCAGGATTTGTCAAGTGGGCAAAAACCTTCACACCAAACAGATATGGGATAATTTGATCTGTTTTTCTCACAAACTAATAATTACAAAATAAAACTTGACTCATATTTTAATAACATTAATGTTTTCAACTTGGACTTTAACAACACAGGCCATTCTTTCTATCAGTACAAATCTCTAATGCCTCCTTAAATGTTGTTAAATCCTTGGCCTTTGCACTACCCTGTGGCAATGAGTCAAAAGCAAGTTCAGATCCACAAGCTCAGAACTAGTGGGAGTTTAAAGAAAAAGGCAGAAAAAGGAAGCAAGAAAACATCACATAATATAATTCCTTCATTAGTTCCTATCTATTTCTTTATAAAATAAATCAGTAAAAAGTTACTGGAACAACATCATCATGATCACTTGTTCTGATGGATATTGGGTCCGTCAGCTAACAATAATTTTTTAAGATTCAGATATCTTTGAGTTCCACAGCTTGTGCTAGTCCACTGAACTACTTCCAGGGAAAAAAGCTAATCATTGCCCTAATGTAGTCCTTAAAAATATTTTAGGGTCTGATAGACTTTCTACACTTGTGAGGCAAATTTTCAAGCCTTGTTATAGTCAGAGGAGCTTTTAGAAGTTATATAAAGTATGGATACAATGTTTGCACATAATGTATCTTTAGGAATAAATTGGCTTTTTAAAATTAAGTAAAAGAAAATCAATTGAAATTGAACAGGTGAAAACCAGAAGCAGTTACAGTATCCTTTGGTTTATTTTTGAAATTTTGTGATGACTTCAAAATGAACCACAGATTTGCCCAGAAAAACTCTAAAAACATCTGCTCATATGCTTTACTAATTATTTAAAGCCATTTCACATTTTTTAAATTACTTCTACCCATAAATATGCAAAGTATTGTTGGACACAGTGTTAGAGGCTGAAGACAAGTAGATTGACATACAACTGAACACTAAAATAAGACTTTGCTTCCAGGGAAACTATGTAACTTTTGATGTTTACTCAAATCTTTTATGTAATTATACTAGCAAAAAAGTAAATTACCGGCCATTTTCTTACCTTAAACATACAACTCTGGCCTAAAATTCTTAAAATATAAACAGGAAAATGAGACGTGCTACATATTACAAAAACATCCCATCCAGTAGCAAAAGCCGATGGAACTATCCAGAAGGCTGGATCAAAGATCAAAAAAGCAGAATGTAAAAATAAAATACAAAAAAATTTCTCTCTTATTATCCTTTGTATGAGATTAATGTTTTAGTAATCCAAAATTCAGACTTGTGGTCCTAGTTCTTGTTTCACTTCAGCTGGAATTTAAAGTCTAGTAGTGCATCCTAGCAGTGATGAAGGCCAACAGCATCCTGGGTTGTGTCAGCATGGGCACAGCCAGTGGATTGAGGGTAGAGCTTGCCTTTCCTTCACTTGCCACTTTTTAGGCTCCATCTAGGAACCGTTTTGCACCCCCCATTCAAGAAGGCCACTGAAAAACGAGTTCATCAGACGCCACTGAGATGGCCGGGAGTCTGGAACACTGTGAGGAGAGGCTGAGGGAGCTGGGCTTGTGCAGCCTGGAGCAGAGAGGACTTCAGGGGAACCTAACAGCAGCCCCCAGGTGCCTATGAGGAGGTTATCAAGGAGGCAGGTATTGAGGTGTGTAGCAGGAGAACAAGAGACAGTTATAAATTGGAATAAGGGGAAGTTCTGAGTGTAAGTATGGAAAACATTCACTATGAGGATAATTGCACAAAAGACAAAGCAACCCAAGAAGCTCCAGGACCTCTGTTCTCAGAGTCTCCAGAACATGACTAAACAAAGCTCTAGGCAGCCTGGTCTGAATTTGGTGCTGACCTTGCCTTGAGGAGACACTTGAACTAGATGACCTCCCAAGGTCCCTTCCAATATGAACTATCCTCTGAGTGTCTGCTTCTAGGTCTGCTGCTTTTTTTGGTATTGCTGAAAAATATGCTGCTGCATTTTGTATAATACTTCCTTAATGCATAAAGTCCCTGGAGTAAGGAACAGAATTCAGGTTTCCATCAGTCTCTTGGTGTTGCTCTGTACTCTTTAGGGAGTGGGACAGTTGTCCTAAAAGACATATTATGACAATTATGCAATTAAAACCTGTGACTTAAAGCAGACTTTCACATTGATTTGCATAAGAAATCATGGTTCTTCTTGAACTTCCTAACTTCAGCCAGCAGGACTGTGTCATTCTAATATTGCTATTTAATGTCATCTTCTTGTGTTCAATTTCTATGTTGTTGAAACAGAAAAGCCTAAGACCAGATATTATGGAATACACTGAGTGAATTGCAATTTGTGAGAGGCCGTCAACTTTCTTTGCCACTGCAGCTATTTTAAAGGGTTGTTTTACTGACAGCCACTAGGAGGTGATGACACAGGTTTTGCCACTGGGTTTTACAGTGCTTTGCTGAGAGCAGAGAAACAATGACACTTGGAACAGCAATAAATCTCACACTTGCCAAACGCTGAATCCGTATGTCAGAAACATGGTAGCATTAGTTTAATGAGAATATGATTTCATAGCCTAACAGGATTTTGAACACTATCTTTTTCTAACTTCAGTTTTGGAAGTAGTTGGCTGATTTTTGCTGAACACTTTCAGTAATACTGCCTTTGAGGCTCCATGGGAAATCTTACTTTGCTCCAAGTGCAAGAAGTAGGAACCAAATCCTAGGATTTTACAATGGAAAATTTTAGATAGCATAAGCAATGCTGACTCCACCTTTAACTTAAATGGTTAAACAGATGATGTGCCAGAAGATGGCATTCAATAACATGCTGTTCTGTTTTGGAGTTTTGCGCCAGTTAAATATCTGCATGAACACTGTAGGAGACTTCTCCGCTCCTGGTTTTAGATCTGCTCTTGACAATTTCGGTTGTTTATGTTAATTACAATTTTTTTTTCACTAACACTGTAAGTCTATACTGGGTTAGGATTTGGTTATAATAGGTGTTTTACAGTCCCAAAATAAGGCATTAAGTGAAAGAACATGAGAATAAGGGAGAGCAGGAGGGTATAACAATAGAATGTGAACATTTCTTTTAGAGGCTGGCTCACCAGAGAGACATACAGTCTCAATGGATGAATTTTAGTCCTAATTAGGGCATTGTCAGTGGAATAGTTATTGTCCTAATCAGAAGCTGTGGCAGACAGGTGGTCTGTTAGACAGGTTGTAAAGGATGCACAATGCATAATAAAGTCACCAGAGACCAGACAATGTACTGACGATGATCCTAGTGCTCTTTCCAATGCTGCCCTTTGCATTGAAATTTGGGGCTTATCCCTCTGATAAATATGCTCCTAACTGTATAACTATCACCTTTGAACGCCTGTGTTAACATACAACACTTGCATTTGATGCCAGGATAGCATAAAGAGCCTTACAAGAAGAGTGTTGTTATTTTTGTCACCTGCAGAATATTAATGCAAATATTTATGTTGTGCCAATGACTGTTAAGCATTGAGTGGTTTATGTGCTGACCATTTGGACCCAGTTTTACAAGCTGTTATGCGCCTGTATTTAATTTTAGGAAGAATGTAGGTAACTCACGGTAACAGAAGAAAACATTACAATTCTTCCAATGTCTATAGCACTTGTATTTTTCATCACATGGTTTCTGTAAGCAGAACTGTCTAAGCCTGGGTGGGATATGATCCTGGGGGGCATGTGACTGTATTTGTCTTCTACTTAAGGCTTCCTGAGATTTTCCAAGTGGATCTCCTTATAGCTAAGCTCTCCAATAGCTTAATCTTCTCACAGCTTTCTTAACATACGTTAATAATGATAATTTCAGCAATTGCAGTGGTGAGAAACCTCAACTAGTAATGTGTGCCAGGGAGACTGGATTTTTGTCCTTTTTCATCCAGAGTACAAATATACAACAGCTACCACCATTCTACACAGTGCTTACACTACCAAGTCACAGATAACACTGGCAATGGACAATTCTTTGTTCCCTCTTGTGAAAATTGTGGGATTATTGCTACAAATGACATACAATTTATTTGGCATGAGACAGAGAGAGCAAACAAGAGAAAATGCAGTTTTGTAGGCTACTGGTACAAAGTTGAGGAGCCCTAGATTGACAGGGATTCTTTTATTCAAACTTTACAGAAAGTTCCTGACACAGAGGAAATTATCTAGTTAAAAAAAACTTTCCATAGGAAATACTATTTGTGTGTCTCCATTGTTTTCTCTGGTCTTCTTTCTCAATGCATTTTGCTTTGTCAGGTTTAGGGGCTCTTAATCTAATAATAGATATTGCCAGCTCAGTTTGGCATTGAGAATACTACTAATTAATTTTTAACACAGTTACTGCAGGACAATTTTTCTTTGCTACTCACACTTAGCTTTCTTCCTTCTGCCATTTTCATGCTGTGCTGGGTTAAGAAAGGAGCTTAGGTAGGATGCACCCAGAAGCACAGGTCTGTCTTTATCCTGATATCATTGCAGTGAATGTTCCCCATCCTACACCCTGTGCGTAGAAGGGATGGGAACTAGGGAGATAACATTTAGTTCAGGAAGATTGTGGCCTTGAAAACACGTGCAGCTTTCTTCCTTCTGCCATTTTCATACTGTGCTGGGTTAAGAAAGGAGCTTAGGTAGGATGCACCCAGAAGCACAGGTCTGTCTTTATCCTGATATCATTGCAGTGAATGTTCCCCATCCTACACCCTGTGCGTAGAAGGGATGGGAACTAGGGAGATAACATTTAGTTCAGGAAGATTGTGGCCTTGAAAACACGTGGCTCACAGAGATTACACTCCCATATCCCACCTTGCAACTTGCTACTCATCAGGTTAGGACAATTCAGGAGCTTGCACATTCATTTTAGAGTGGCAAAACACAGGACATAAACATTTCAGATAGGATCATTGATCATGACTGGGCATATGGTTACACAGGAGCTTTCATAGGTCATGCTCTGAACAAGAATGAATTAACTGGACTTCTTTAATCTATCAAAATCCAAGAATGTTGAGCCACCTAGCTTTGTTTTATTTCTGAAATTATTTCTCAAATTACTTCTGAAAGTTTTTCATGTTTTCCTTAGTTTGGTATGTGCTTCGCCCCTGCCCTCCCCCCCCCCCCCATTCTCAATTAATAAAACTGCTGCTTGGCCTTCTGTCTTGATGCTGAGACCTATGGAAAATCAGTAAATTGCCTAGTATGACAGAAGGCTGTTCAACTAACATGGGGAAAACCTTAGGTGACATAAATCCAGCATAACTAGCTTCTGATACTTGATCTGGCTCACATCCATCAAAGATGATGTGTAGAGAGTGTGGTCTTGCAGACAGATGTGTCCAAGCTGGTGGAATCATTTTAGGAACAATTCTGAGATAAATGACCAAGGGCTGAATGAGAAACCATGTGATGTTAGAATTACAGAAGGCAGACAAGGAACTCGGAGCAACTTTTCTAGTTAATTCTGTGAGACTTGTGCTAATAGAAGCTTGGAGCTGAGAAATATGAAGTAGAAGTAGGTCGATCTTCTTACCAGCCTGATATAATCGAGGGCGTTAGTGGGGATGTCTCTAGAACTCAGGGTCCAGCATCCACACAAAGAAAAGTGTTTAGGTAAATTTTCACACTGAGATGGATTCAGAACAAAAACAAACTTGTTTTTACTGTGAGAGACCAAGGAAAACCAGTCTATTTAATTTTTCCTCCTGGGGTTTGAAGAGTAGCTTAATGGTCTACAAGTGTTTACTCTTGGAAATCTCCCTTCTTGTCATGTCAGTATTCAGCCTAGGAAATTGAAAGTGTTTGTGTCTAAGAAGAAAACAACATTTCTTATATGGGACTGATATTGACTCTCAGTCATGATTTCTTAAGGTTGTATTCTAAGTTAACCACAAGTAATTCAGAATCGCTAGTTCCAATCTTGGAAGATGGTTAAAGAATGACGTTTTAATGTCAGCATTGCAAATACATAAGTGATAATAAATATTCCATTTGTTAATTTCAATTTACTAGCTGAAAATACGAGATCGTATAAGCAGTTAACTGTCAACAGACCATTACCTGCCACTGCCTGCCAATCACCCACAGGTGGTCCCATGAAGTCCTCCCCATATATGCGTCATACAGGTATTATTAATAAGTAGTGTATAGCAGCAGAGGAGTAAAAATAAAGTCTTGCATTATCTTCACGGTCAACGGTCAGATGGGCCTTAACACAGAAGCTGACAACCTCACCCACTGTGATTACTGGACAGTTGTTTACATACAGGTCGTTTCTGCATGGTGAAAAATCTGACATGTGGTTGTGAAGGTCTTCTAGTGGCTCAGTTGCTAAGAGATAGGAGGTTTTGCTTTGATGCAAATAATAAACAGCTGTTTACACAGCATGTTTGCACATGCTCTAATAGGATCAATTTGCTTATTTGCTTTTTTGCATACTAGTTGCACTGTGCTAACATCTGTCAAACAACAAATAGCAGTATCTGAAATGTATGAATATTAATCAAGATACTATTTTCATCATGGGAAGGACATGAAAGTAAATCTCATAAAATCCTTCATATTTTAATGTCTTTTCTCATTTGAGGATGATTACCTATTCCTCACATGGTATCTTCACCTATATGCAATTGAGAAAGATTTTATCCCTTAACTTGAAAGCAGAGTTAGCATGACTATCCCCTAATTTGTTTCATGATTTCTTAAGTCTTAAGGTCATATGTTATGATCATGCTGTCATTTCTGGCATAATACAATACACATCATTTCATTAAGTAGTTCATAAACTTATTTACATCTTCTAACTCACCTAGAGCATATCTTTTGAGAAAGGTACAGCCAATCTGGTATGAGAGGTCTCAAGTAAGAAAGAAAACACTGCAGTCGTAACAAGTTGTCCCAGTGCTTAGCCACCCTTGAAATTTAAAAATGTGCATCTTAATTAATCTGAATTTAGCTCTGCTTTCAGTCATTGAATCTTTTTTAATGCCTTCATCTGACGGTAACAAGTGAGAGCGCATGGTGTGTGACAATACAGTTGGAGGTATATCATAGCATCTCTATGCAGGTTTTCAACATTGTTTAGGAAGTTTTAGAACTGTAAGTATAAGAGCTCTCATCTACAAATCTGCCTGGAGTCCTAGTGCAGCTATACGTACCCTGTGGACAACGAGTCTCTAAAATGCTTTCTGGATGTCTTACCCAAATGCTTTACTATCTATACCATTTCAGCAGCATTATTTCCCATGGACACTGTGGCTATCACCCTCTGGCCAATATTTATTTGTTGCATGTCAAGTAGAAATGTGCACTGATTGCATTTCTCTTGCCCATTTGGAGCTTTACACGAGCAGTTTAACAATACTCCTGCTTCAATGACTTTGATATAAAAGCCTGATTCTGTAATTCTCTGCTGCTAGTATAAGCTGATAATGAATACAAAAAAAAAAAAAAAAAGCATTGCTGGTATGTTTTCTTCAAAATAACTAACTGTAGTAATTCAATATTGTACACAGTAAAATTGCAAAATTACCTTACTTTTATGTAATATTTATGGCTTTCTAGAGCTGGCAGACCTAAAGTAAGTAAAACAACAACTTTTTCCAGTTTTCTTATGAAAGCTCCAGGCTTTATTCCCGTAGCCTTTTTATATTTTTCCTTTTAGAGCAACATAATCTCTTTGTAGTATCCCAATTTTTTCCCAAAACTCTACTGAACTATAATTCATGAATAATTACTAAAGATCAGTTGTAATTTTTCAACTTTTTAAATATTAAAAATAAATTTTGATTACTATAGGGTTTTTTTAATTGAAAACAATACACTCACATATATATAAAATTAGAAATGGATTTAAAATATATTTTTTCTCAGTCTTTCCTCTTTCCTTACTCCCATCTTTTGGTTTTCAGATAAGGATCCCTGAGATTTTAAAAGAAATAAAGGAAATTATAATTAAAACCATTTTCCCTAGGACATCTCTTTATTATATACTTATTAACTCTGAAATAAACATTTCTGGTAACTTTAGCCTTAGCCATTCAAGGACATCTAGACTGACCATTACCTCTTTCTAGACCCCAGATATCTCATGCCTTCTAAGAACATACCAAGGCAACACTTCCAGATCAATTTGAGTGGATATTTCCATCTGCCAGACTTTTTGGCATCTCAGCAATCTCCAAAAGTTAAATGTATCTTCCATTTGAGTAAACTTTTCAGATATATATAAAATTTACATTCTTTTTTTATATCTATGTTCCAATATGAGGAATCCCATATATTGCTTCAGGTCATTTTACATATCACTATGCAACAACTCATAAGTATGGTGAAAAATTTATTAGGCAGGACTAGAGGCTTGTCTACACTTGAAAGTTACTTTAAATTCATTTTTGGATTAGGGTAGGGTGTGAATTTTAAGTGTAATAGCTATTTCTGTCCATGTGCTGACAAGTGAGGGTATGAGGGGGTCGGATATTTGGCCACAGTATTTCTGTCTAAAGCTTCTATAATAACAGTATGGTGGGGTATAAAGATCTTGCAAAAAATGGCTACAACTTGAAACAGTACCAAGACTGTTTTTTCCTTGCTTTATTAAAAAAAAATTAGCTTACTGCTAAAAGGGAGTGATATGAACGTCAAGATATTGCAAGATGGATATAACTTTCTACCACATATTTAGCTGTTGACTTTGTCCTGTAACAAAGACAGCGTACAGTTGGAACTAACTATCACCTGGAGATATTATCATTATTTTATTATTCTGGGCTAAACCATAAATCAATCTCTTACAAAGCACAGAAATGGTGCATAAAGCAATGGAAAAATCTAATCTTTTTTTATCAAAGGAGGCAGCAAAGAGTTGTGTTTTACAGGACGCTTTAATCTAGTGTTTTATACATCAGTAATATGTTATGATGGTGCAGCTTTGCCCTACTTCTCAGGGTTGGACTGAAGCTTGTGGAGTTAAAAACCTCATATTTCTAGGCTCAGTACAAAGGTCAGGCAATATGATAGGGATGTACAGCAGACTCGCATCAGAAGTATTACTTTAACGGTTTGTTTGTTGTTGGGTTTTCCAGTTTTCTTTATTAGCTCGTCTCTGGAAGCATGGTTCAACATTTTACAGCTTTTGACCTTTCCTCTCTTCACTGCTTTGGAGGTCTCTGGTAACTTTAAAGAGCACATTATAGTTGCAAGAATCTTGAATTATCTGCCATCTTGAAATAGCAGTGCAATCTGGGCTAATCCGAGGAAAATTAATGGCTTTCAGGAAGAATTTCAGTGAGCACCATGTTGTGTTCAAAGCAGGGGTCTGATTCCAGCTTCAGCAGAGTTTGGCAGGAGCTGGGAGCATCTTGGTAGTGCCCTGCAGCTGCAAGTTATCAGCTCTGGAATTAATAGGAAAGTCCACTGCTAATGCCAGACCACAGCCACCTCCATCGCTGCTGAGCTTGCCCCAGCATGGTGGGTCCTGCTCCATGAGAAGGGAAAATATCACCTGCAAGGGGAGAGATTGGCTGCTGAGGATAGCAAAAGCGCTCCTGCGTTCTTTACTCCATGGCTGCCATGGGTCTCTGGATTTCCAGTGAGCTCAAAGTTACTTGGGATGCAATATTGGAAACCCAGCGTGGTAGAGAGCCAAGACACTGGCTGGCTGCAGGAGTATCTTACAGTTGTGAAGGACCGTGCCTACAGAGATAACAACTTTGTAGTGCAGTGGGAAGTGCTGTAAGAGTGACCTTGTATGTTTTCTCTGAGACTGTCTAGCTCACAGATTCAGGCATTTGCCTCAGGGATAATGCAATCTGTTTTAATACTGCAGTAGTACTCACAAAAATAAAGACCATATCAAGAATCACTGCAAACTTCCAAAAATTATGGCTAAAAGTACCAGACTGTTTTGCAGAGAGTTGCTTCCACACGTCTTGGTGTTAGTCTTAGCTGCCTGTGAAAATTCTGAAAAAATATATTCCATTCTGAATGGGCACTAATGTCAGACTCGGCTGTAGTCAGGCTGTGTGCCTGAAGCAGACATTACATAGTATGTACAGTTTTGAGGTGTCTTCATTAAAGGTATATTTGGCTGTTGCCTGCATGAAATGAGCTCTTCAGAGAATGTTCTGACTGGATAAATTGCAAAATACTGGCCGTGGCTACACAGTCTGCCCTGAGCAAGGAGTAATCCAGGAAGAAAATTGTTTTTCCTAGTTTCCTATAAACTAAAGAACAATAAACTGGCATCATTGTCTCAGTGATTTCAATGAAGAGGAAAGTTGACAGCAGGCCTACCTGCTTCTCCTGTGACACCACCTGAAGTGAAGGAAGGCTGTGTCAATTTTACTCTCTTTTACTGGGGTAGGAATAGGCAGTGACTTGGCAGAGTATCTACTGCTTTCCTTTTATTGCTTTGGTGCTAGAATGAAAGTTACAAGTCAGAACTTTGTAATAAGGAGACAAATAACACAGTTTTAATAAAAAGCAATGATGCATCTCTAAAATTATGGACAAAGAACTTACACTGTTTAAAAGTCTTTTTTTGGTGTTATGTGTCAACTTTCATTATGTTGTTCTTCTCTTTGTCTAAATTGACTGAAATTACTTTTACCCATATTGTATAATAAATTTCAGAATAATCACATTTTGCTACAGCATGTAGTGCCAAGTACTTTTCTGCACAGTGCAGGCTCTGTTTTTGTAAAAACTATGTCCCTAGCCACCTGGCAGCTCATTCTTAATTCATGTGCATTTAGTTACAGCTGGCATAAAAAGCAGAGTTTTCCAAGGACACTCTGCAGACTTGCCCAGTGGAAATTATAACCTCTATAAAATTGTTTCATGATCAAATTCTGTTTTCTCAGGCCTGTTTTGTCAGATCATGGCCTTGGGTAGAAGCACTGGAGCCACTGAGCTGCCAGGATGACATGTCTAACTAGAATTACACTGAAGGTAACCAAACAACTCTTAAATAGGACAGACATTTCCATCTGTTGATTCCACTTCAGGGTCAACATTTAGGACATTCAGTGATTCTCATAGAGACACAATACCCATCCCTCAATTTTTGTTTTTAAATTTCTAAACAAAGAGTGGTTGTGGTTTATTTGTAGTTTCTTTTTCTACAATTGCAGCATTTTTAATAATATTTAAGTAATTTGAAATTATGGTTTGTCTGACAGATAGATCCAGAGACTTCAACCCTTGAGAATGTGCCGGAAAGTTAGGAAAGGTGTTAAACCATACAGAATATCAACCTCTAAATAAAATAGTATATATAATGTAGTTGAAAATAATGACCGTTGCCTTAAAAAAAAATACCTTATTGCCACAGAATATGCCCTTGTCACATATAATAATATATTTCTTCAGGCCTGTAAATACTATAAATCTGCCTGGATGCCAGAGGAGTGAAACTGTGGCCCAGGAAGGTGATGTGGTTTGCACAGATCAGTCTGCGAGGACGGTGGCAGCAGGAGGAACAGAACAGAGGCCCTCAGAGCTCCAGGTTGGTGTCCCAGCAATTCAGTAAGAGATTTTCTGCAGTCCCTCCAACCCTCACAGGAGCACTCAGGGAGTAAGATACTGTGCAGTGCAAACAATAACACAGTAACATGGTCCTCATTAATTAACTAAAGATATCAACAGTTATCTACCAAGTTCTGCCACGAGTATCTCCTTATAATATTCTGTTTTAAACATGCTGATACTTTAAAGTTTAGATTACTTGGATTATTTTATATGTTAAAAGGTATAATTTGAGATGGAAACTACGCAGGTATGTAGTCTGATAATATGGATGTAGGATCCTTCAGGCAGAAAGTTCTCAAGTTGTACAAATCAGTCAGGCTGCTGGGTCTAAGGTGTTGGTTTGTTCACGGCAGTATTCTGAGATTCTTAAATGAACAGCTAAAGCAGAACTGGAACACACGCTAATGTTTTGCAGTCAAGTGAGGAGTGTAAATTTGTGTTGCTCATTTGAAACACAGTATGAGTAAAAAAAGCACACCTCTAAACTATGACTTGTGAAAGAGGCTACATTTGCAAAGAGAGAGATGAAAGGAAGTTGTAAGTGCTTCATAAGTCAGAGAATAGAATCAAACCAAATTAATAGAAGTAGAAAGCAGTCCCACTTCTGTAGGTTTCTCTGCTCGTGCTACAGTATTATAGTAATCATGACAGAAATAGTAATGGCAACTGTATACAACTGAAAATTAGAGTGAAAATCTGCAATGGAATGCAATTGCAAAAATGGACCTATTTGAAACTGTAAAATCAGCCCGAGGTTTGAAGATGAGCAAAGAAAGTGTAAGATTACATGCAAATTCCTTGAAAGGTATTGTTCTGACACTTCCCCCATGAAGGGCGTAACCTAAAAACCACATTATGCCACAGTGATTTGCTTTGTGCTTCGGTATAATGAACCTCCAATTAACAACCCCCCAAATTAGAAAAGAATAACCATTCCAAGCAATATTTCAAATGGAAAGTAGAATATCTTTTCAGTTGGGGGTTGTATTTTTTTAGTTTGAAATGACAAATTGAATTAATGTATCACATTTCTAAAACATCTCTCAGTTACTGCAAATGAACACTCAATTGATGTGATTTTTTTTACACCTGGTATTTTTTATATATTATTTTTAAAACTATCTCCATGACAATTTCTCCACTCAGTTACATAGATATAAATCAGAGGTAATACAGCCGAAACTATTAAAACTGTGATTCTGTAAAGCCAGCATAGAAGACAGAGCAATTAAGTTATGGAGGCTCTTTCTCTTCCATCTTATAATGGAGTAAAACCACTGCAAAGCTATTGGCTTAACTGGAAATCTATGTCATTTACATGAATATGAATAGAGAGTAGACAATTTGTTTTTATTTTCAATAGCCATGATAACTGAGGCCATATGTCCTACTATATAAAACATATGCTCTCCATAACTCCTGTCCATACAGAATTGGCATACATAAATTGCAGATTACAGTTCCAGTAGAAGTTAATTGCCTTCTGCCTTCTCTTTTTCTACTGAAGCGGTTTAAGGGAACAAAAGGTTTAGTTCAGCATTTTGCCAGTTACAAAACCTGGGCAGATTTATTTAAAAATCTTGAAAGGAAGTCAAAGGTAAAACTGAAAGGAAATTAAGGGTGGTGTTGTCTATTCATCAAAACACAAAACTCTTTTATCTATGACACTAGTTACAACCTCTGTTGTATAGGTGGCTACTACAGACCTAGGGCTGTGATTCACAGTCAGGTTCTTACATTTAAGAACTGACATGTCTGCTAGATTCTTAAGCTCTGATTGTAGTTATTGGAGAACTAGTCAGCATGGTCAGTGAATCCTAGAGTTATTCAGCTGACCAGCCATGAGATATCTGTTTACATTGAGCAGAATTGCTTTTCTAGTCTGCGCTAGATCTGCGCTGAGAAATTTAGGTGTTGTCTGAATCTAAATCTAAATCTAAATCTAAATCTAAATCTAAATCTAAATCTAAATTGTCTAATCTAAATCCCACGCCAATGACTTCATGTCTAGTATTCTGAAACAAGTGTCCACCAGTATTACAGGACATCTTTCTAGAATCAAAGTGAAATTTTTCAGAGACATGAGGCAGTATTGCCTCCACTTGATCCAGCCAACACTGGTCCCTTTGAAAAGGCCATTTGAATAAGTAGATAGAGCTTGGAGGTTTTTTTCCTCCTCTTCTGCAGATCACTAAGTTTCTTATCACTTCACCCTCACCTTCTAGCCCAGTTGTCTTAAAGGGAATGAAGTAGAGAATCCAGAGAAGGCACAAGAAGGGAGGAAGAGGCTTTCAAAAACCTTCCATCAGAAAGGAAGTCTAGTTAACATGGGCCCACACATTCTTTACTCTCTCCTATGAAAGAGAGAAACTGCCCCCATATCAGGAGTACTGAAAAATCATTCTCTTTTATGTGATATTAAATATTGATGGAAGGGAACTGAAGGTACCCAGGATATAGTACTAGAAACCCCTTTGGAAGAAACAGTCTTAATGGTTATGTATACTTTGTAAGTAATACTGTCTAGTGATATTAATAATACCAAAAACCCCTGCATGGGCTTCCAAGGAATATATGGAATTACAATATCTTTGTAGCTTACAAATTAAACTTTAATGCACAAGAAATGTAAAAACTATAGTGTGAGAAAGACTCCAAAAACCTGAATATGTTTGCCCACAAACCTTCATATTGAAGTGGTTAATTATCAGCCCATTTATTTTAAATATGATTTGCTATTCTTGGTTGGGCTTCCTCATCCATTAGTTCATGTGCTGTTATTGAAACATTTCCTTCCAACAGCCTGTACAATAATTGCTGTGTATGACATGTCAGTGCTATGTCTTTTTTTTTTTTTTTTTCAGTTCTAAAGAAATAGGCTTTGACTCATGATTCATGATATAGTTATTTGTTCATTATTTCAGGCTTCATATGTTCATTCCACTTTCCATAATATTTTCT
Source organism: Egretta garzetta (assembly GCF_000687185.1). NCBI lineage: Eukaryota > Metazoa > Chordata > Aves > Pelecaniformes > Ardeidae > Egretta > Egretta garzetta. Next base: position 4,382,375 of record NW_009258947.1, read on the forward strand.
CTGGGTGCTATGGGTGAGTTTTCAGTGCTCTTTTCCCAAATTATTTGCTATTTATCTGTTTCATAAAAAAGTTTCTCAAGACTGTAAAAGTAAAGTCACACTACCAATAGGGAAGCTTTACTTTTACCTTTTCAGTGTTTACAAAAGTCCTGACACGGCTGCATGTACATGTTCAGGTTTATCCTTGTCTGAATGGCTGTTAACTCATTTAATTCATTAGATTTATCTGCTTTTTTTTCAAGATAAAATTTAGCAAGCAGAGCAATACTCTGGTCTCCACTCAGATTGCAGAATTCACCAGGGAAACAGTACAACAGTCAATGCAATTGCTTTCTGTAACACCAGTTCAAAGGATGACATAACATGTCGGAGAACTTATCATGTCTCATCCAGCTATCAGCAGCATGCAGACTGCAGACCACAGACACAGCACAGCCTTGTTGGCCATGGCTGTTTGAGAAAGCCTAATCTCAGTCTATGATTTGAGAGATCTACTTGTCTGATGTTTCGTTCTTCCCTGATTGTGGTGATGGATGGCACACTGCACTCAAGAATGAGTAATTCATGTCAGATATCTCAAGAGTCAATGGTTATGGTTTCCACCTAAAGCTGATTCTACATGTCAGGTTTTCTACATAAGTGTTAGATATCACCTTTCTGACATTAAGATGCAATTATCAGGAAAGTGGAAGATAAGACCTTTTGTATTCTGGGAATATTTTTAAAACCAATGCATGCTTCACATTGCTCTGGTAATGTTTACATATCACATTTACAGAATATACTTTTCAAGGATCATCTCAGCAGGCGCTTTAAAAGAATTGAGAATTGCTGTATAGACTCCATACAGTCCATCTTGTTTGGGTTTAGTCCTTACTGTGTCAACCATTCAGTTCCAGCTGATCCAGGAATATATCATGGTTTGTGTCTTCTTTTATGAAGATACACGAAGGATCTCATCCGTGTCTCTCTGTGTCACAATTAAGATGCAAATTTCAGAAGAGGTGGAAATTTGTTCCAAATATTGTGTGGATACTTTCCCTTGCTTTCAACACTGTCACAATCCCAGCGTCATTTTTGTTTGCTTTAAGATTAGTTTTATTTTATAAATGATAATCCAGACAGTTGTTTTATATATAAAGACATGGATTTGCTGTACCAATATAATGTGATCTTAATTGTATTATGCTGCAAAGTCACAAACGAAAGCATGGCTGCTTTGTTCAGACTTGAGATTAAAGTTCTCTTTCCTTTCTTATGGTAAACCCAATGACATGGATATTTTGCATATGTATTTGCCCTCAGAAACTTCCTTTTTTCCTTTTTTAAAGGCACAAATAGAGTGTACTGTTTAAGAAAAAAAAAACAAAACCAAAACCCAACTTGGCCCTGTGCCATATAGTACATATAGTATGCAGGGTCCTGTGGAGGTCATCTGAAGTGCATGACCTGTTTCAAATTCCTTCAGTTTGTATGACTTTGTCAGTCTTAAACTGATGATTCTGACAATATTTTTCATACTGATGCTAGCTTTCAACTTGATGAAATGAAGTCATAATTAAACAAAAAACATTCCATAAATAATTATAAAATAGCACTCAGTCTATCATTTGAGCTGCCTGCAGACATTTTTAGATACTTGTTTTTATTTGTGTTATGTGGCTTTTCTATAATACTAATAACTCTATTTTTCCTGTACATCTTCCTCTAATTCCTCTCAGATGATGTCAGTTTACGAGATTAGTTTAATTCTTTTAGATGTCTTTCCAGGACTCAGTGACCTCACTCTGCTGGAGCGGACATTTGGAATGTGCAAGTGTGCAGTAAACTTCCTGCCTTTTTGTACCAACTATCCAGAAATTATTTCTACAGGTCCTCATGTGCAAGGGAAGAAACTGCAATGATGCCAGAAAGCTGCTCTGAAGTCCCTGATGATTCGTAGAATCTATTTTTCTTGTTGGGTCATTCAATTATGTCTGAAATTAGTTCTGTTATGCATTTTGGTTTGCCTGAAATTAGTTCTGTTATTCATTTTGGTTTGCAAGCATAAAAATAGAAAACATTTTGAAATCTGGGTCTGTATTCAAACTGTAATTTGAATAAATTGAAGAACGGTTCTAACTGTGGGGTCTGGGGGCTGTTCCACTTCTACGTAAATGCTGAGACTGCAGACTTGTGTCAAGACCTCCCTGCTGAAAACTTCAAAGGCATTCCTTCCAGGCAGAGAAATTATTCTAGAATAGTGGAAGTTCCTCCCTGAGGTTCAAAGGGTCATTGCTAGAAAACTCATTAGCAGTAGGGATCAGTGACTTGAGTAAAAATCTAAAAACCAGTACGAATATTGACCCTGCTTACAAGGTGACGGGATGTGGGAATGAGTCAACAAATAGAAGATGACACGTAGATATTTGGATGGTGGTGGTGTGAATATGGTTACAGTGTAAAGAAAGAGATTTTTCAAGTATGACAAAAATATTTTATCCACAATGTCTGAACTTTGTCTCAAAGTCAAATCAAGGCTAATGTCAAAACCACTTTCCAAAGGGCTATCAAAGAACAAGGGAAGATTCCATGTTCTTGGGAAAAAAATCCAGAAGTGGTGTAAAGTCAGCAAAGCACATTTTTGTTAAACTTTATTTTTTCCTGTACTTTGTACAAGGGACAGATAGGATATCAGGATCTAAGATACAGGATGTGATGAGACTGGAAAAATGGAGCTAAAGCAAAAAGCTTTCTACAATTTAGCTGGCAAAACTCTGCAGTAATGGTATTTTAGCCACTGCAAGGTCTAGGACTAGGTTGTCTCTCTCTGTTCTTAGCTGTACCATTCATACAATGTGAATGTTTAGGATTATAACTCCTGACTGTACTCCACCAAGGAATATTGCTGGGTACAGATTGTTCAGTACCATGAATACTCCTGCCTCTAGAAAAATAATACTTTTCTCAGTAGCACTGCCTGCTTCAGACATTCACAGTCATCAATTGCTTGGTCCTTGTATTCAATGGGCTCCTCTACTCAGACCCACATATGCCAAAAGATTAACTGAAGTTACAGGGTGATTAACTGTGGCTGTTGGGTGCCACCACATACAGTTTCAGAACATAAAGCAGTGAGAGCATAACTTGCTTGTGAAAAAAGCAAAACTTTCTCAAAGGGCAGTGCCAATCAACAGCAAAGCACCACACGGCTGCTACTGACCCAGTAATTTGTCCTTTCTTCTTGTGCATGTTCTATCATGAACACATTTCAGAAAAATGCATGCATGTATTAAAAAAATCCTCAAAACCATATCCCACCAATCTATTTTCTCGCAGTCAAGGACAAGACACAACAACCCCATGCAATGCTACAGGCTTGGGGCAGAGTAGTTGGAAAGCTGCCTGGCGGAAAAAGACCTGGGGGTACTGGTTGACAGCCGTCTGAACAAGAACCAGCAGTGTGCCCAGGTGGCCAAGAAGGCCAAAGGCACCCTGGCTAATATCAGGAATAGTGTGGCCTCCAGGACCAGGGAAGCAATCCTTCCCCTGTACTTGGTGCTGGTGAGGCCGCACCTCGAACACTGTGTTCAGTTTTGGGCCCCTCACTACAAGAAAGATGTTGCATTGCTGGAACATGTCCAGAGGAGAGCCACAAAGTTGGTGAGGGGTCTGGAGCACAAGTCCTATGAGGAGCAGCTGAGGGAACTGGGGGTCTTCATCCTGGAGAAGAGGAGGCTGAGGGGAGACCTTATCGCCTTCTACAACTGCCTGACAGGAGGGTGTAGCGAGGCGGGTGCTGGTCTCTTCTCCCAGGTAATGGGTGATAGGACGAGGAGAAATGGTCTGAAGTTGTGCCAGGGCAGGTTTAGGTTGGACATTAGGAAAAATTTCTTCACAGAAAGGGTTGTCAAGCATTGGAATGGGCTGCCCAGGGAAGTGGTTGTGTCCCCATCCCTGGAAGTATTTAAAAGCCAGGTAGACGAGGTGCTTAGGGACATGATTTAATGGTGGGATGACAGGGTTAGGTTAACAGTTGGACCTGATGATCTTAAAGGTCTTTTCCAACCTGAATGATTCTATGATTCTAAGAAAACAAACATTTTACAGGCATTAGCCACAGTGCCTGTCACGTAGCAGAAGTGAAATCTGTGAGAACCTCTGGAGGTGAGGACCCAGCTATACTGAATGCCCAGGCCATATCTGTTATCTTCAAGCTACCTATCAGTGCTAAATCTAGGGTACAGTAGGTTATAGTTAGCAGTCAATATGAATCCAATGAGATACAACACTGTAGAAGAACAATTTATGTCTGTATTAGTAAACTAAACTGTTTAAGGAAACATTTCCAGGTTCTGTTGTCAGTACTACAAAATTTCTGGAATGACTGCTGGCACACTTTTGGCCTGAGTCAACAGGCAATCTCCTCAGAAATTTCTCTGCAAAATTTGAGAGTTAACATAGGGCAGGAACCATTTCCAAAAATCAGACCAGATATTCTAGAGAGTTTAGTAACTGAGCAGACTGGTTTGTCTCATTTAGTCTTGGGAAGAGAGAATAGGTGCTGACACTCTGTTGGTTAACCTGTAGAAAGAGATGTATTCTCTGACTATGTGGGGCCACTGACTCAGAAGGAAAAATATTGGGAATTTTATTTCTTGCCACCTTTCATGTGGAAATGTATATTTTCTCCACAGCCTGCTTTCTTTACCAGCACAAAATGGTTGAAATGGTACTTTTTTTCAGAATATTTTCTTTGAACATGTATTAATGCATTCAATAATTGACCAAAGATGAAAAAAGCTTATTGACAATTTGTGTGTGTGTATAGTTCACAGTAAGTGAAAAAAAAGATATAACTAAAACTTTCATTTCTACACTTTTGCTGTCAATGAAGAATGAAAACTAAAAGGTCATGTTTAAAAAGAATGACTACTAGGATTGCTTTTAAGACTGTTACACCAGTAACTAGTAACTAGCATGCCAGTAACTAAATGAGAATGTGTCTGGCTTGCAGATTTATGTTAGCCTCTCATCCTGTTGATATCACAATTTTTTAAAGAAGAAATTAGGCTGAAAGTGTGACTTCTGATGGAAATGAATTTAAATATAACTATTATGATCCATGTGAAACAAAGTGCTTCTCACCATACATATTTTGAGTTAAGATGGAATCACTTTTCTTCCACTCAAGTTTTCTTATAATGCCCCTGCATGAACATAATTACACCAGAGGGGATCCTCCATCCTCTATATTTTTGTCCCTCAACTGCAGCCATAAGTTTGATGTAATTTTAATAATATTTGTGTTATGTAATGACTTGTAATAGGCTCCAGAATGATTTTCCACTCTAATATGTGCTTCCCCAAAGGATTCAACAGCAAAGTATAACTATCAGCTACATGAAAAGTAACTGCCAGAGAGTCTGACGCTTTCAAAGTTAATGCTGCACTACTAAAATATTGGAGTATCTCATTTTATGACATCAAAAGTCTTTACTTTATGTATAGTACTATAATCCCAGATTTTTTTCTAGCTAAATGAGTAGAGCTACTGGTTGTCATTGTTTCCTGGTTGAATGTTTTACAACATTGTTCCAATCTTTATGATTTTTTATAATTTCATATTTCTCTTCTACCTACTAAAGAGTGAAAAGAAGTATAACTCAAAATCAACAAGTTAAAATGACTGTGCTATATTCTGACAAATACTTTGGCTTTCAAAGCTCAAGCATTTCCCTAGTGACTTTGGAAGTCACTTGGGAAATGTAGATACAAGTGACCTGGATATAAGAGATTTATATATTACCCGCATTATTTTATTCTGCAGTTTGAAATAAAACAATATTAAGTGTTGCAATGTATTATCATAACCAAAACAAAATTGTTCGCATTCTCCTCAGTTTGCATCATTACAATAATATGCATTTTATACACCAAAATTTAATTCTCAAAACAAGTATTCTCCAAATGTGATGCCATTTGGATCTAGACCTAGATAGGGATATAAATTCTGTATATGGCATCTGAAGATTAGTTTTCTTGTTATGTCAATACGTGTATAGTGTCATGGTGCGTTGGCTTTGGCTGTCTGTCTGACCCCACCCAGCTGCTCTCTTGCTCCCCTTCCTCAAAAGAATGGGGAGGGGAAAATAAGATAAAAAAGCTCATGGGTCAAGATAAAGACAGGGACATTACTTACCAGTTACCAACACATGTGAACCAGACTCAACCTGGGAACGATTAATTTAATTTATTGCCAATTAAAACAGAGTTGGACAACGAGAAACAAAGACAAACTAAACCAACACTCCCCTCCCACCCCCTTTTTTTCCCCATAAGGCTCAACTTCAATCTATTGCCAACTCCTCTACCTCCCCTCCCCTGCCCTGAGCGGCACAGGGGAATGGGGAATGAGGGTTGTGGTCAGTCCATAACAGCTCTGCTCTGTGGGTCTTTCCTCCTCACATTTTTCCCCTGCTCCAGCACAGCTTCTTCCATAGGCTGCAGGGCAATCTCTGCTCCAGCACCTGGACAACCTCCTCCCCTTCCTTCTCTGATCTTGGTGTTCCCAAGGTTATTTCTTGCATTTTTTTCCCCCACTCCTCTCTGTCCTTTAGTGGGTTTGCCCTTTCTTAAATATGTTCCCGCCACCCGAGAAGCCACCACCTCAGCTGTGAGGCTCAGCCGTGCCGGCCGCCCTGCAGCCCCCGCTGCCAGCGCCTGCGCACCTGCACCCGGTACAAACATCCTTTTATTTTAAATAATGATGTTTAAATATTCATGAGGTTTTGATTTTTAAAAATATCCAGGTATACTTGAAAGTTATTTTGCATTGTTCCAAAAATAATAAATATTTGTATTCAGATTTTTTTACTTGGTAACTGTTGTCTTCTTTCTTCTTCCTTCTCAGATGTTCATAAATTGACTAAGAGAAAGAGTATTTTTTTTCCTAATTCAGCTAGGAAGTTCTGAATGATCAGAGTATTCAGATATTAACAGTTTATATCACAAAATGGTGTAGTGCCTTAAAACTAGAAGCATGGTGCAGTTTATGAGGATATAAGATTTTAAAATAAATGTGTAAATACCAGCAGATCAACCACGGTCTTTCGAAAACTTTCAACTCTGAGAAATCCTGGACAAGTTTGAAAGCCGTAGGCACAGCTGATATCGACATAGCTGAAAAGTTTACTGTAAAGTATATAATTATGAAGACAGATTTATGGGCCATCCACCCAGTTGAAATCTTGAAGAACTGAAAGACATAACTCCATGCAGATACATGGCTGAAAATTGCAATCATATGACATGTTTCTATCTTTGATCAGTAATTATAGGGTTTTGTTTCTTTTCATTCAGCACTAGCTTCTTTCTCAATGGCTTGCAATAATTCAGGTTGATCGATTATCTAATCATGTTATCCTTCCACCAGTTTAGTCTCAAATCCTTTTGTGGGATCTTTTGCAGTTTAGTAGAGTTTATTTTCAGGTTAGAAAGATCTGAAGAGTTCAAGATTAAGATTAACCAGACCCCACATAGCCATCCAGTATTGATTTGCAGTCTCAAATATAAAATCTCTAACTTTCATTTGAGATCTTTCTATCTCTTTTCATGGAGGCCTTCCCATTATAAGTCTATTAGAGGATCTTGTTTAAGGAGACCATTTTCCCCTTGCTTTATTTCTCATTTTCCATGACAGTCTTCAGTGTAGTAGCAGCAGGATCAAATCTCTAATGATATTCAGAAATTGCAAATCAGTTTTACCCTTTGTTCTGAATGTTCAAAATTTGCATCTGTATCTGCTCCATTAAAGTACCTTGATAATCTCTTGTCTGAATAGAACAAGATGCAAGACTTCCCGATTGCACTTATTTCAGCCACCCTTCCTATTAATATAGGACACAAGGAATGAGAAGTTACTTGCACTAATGCATTGTTTTAAGTAAATGAAATAATTCTGAAATCATTTATGGGAAGCTGAACACTTTGACAATTATTGCATAAATGGCTGTAAAACTGTTGCTTACCCTAGGATCGGGCCTTGCTTTTCCTAGTGTTGCATTGCCTTTGACAATAATTTTGATCTTTTTCTGTATCTTTTTAATCTTTCCTGTATCTTTTCAGTGAGATGGGGCTAAAAGAATTACACATAAAATGCAAGATGTACTTGTGCCATAGATTTAAGCAGTGATTATAATGTTTTCTGTTTTCTTCTCTGTTGGCTTTCTGATAATTCCTAATACTCAAATCTTTTTAGTTGATAATGATAATTAAGGTGATGTTTTCATATACCTATTTTTAATATAATTATAATCTCATTCTTGAATGGGAATAGTAAGTGTACAGCCCATCACCCTGTCTGTGTGCCAAAGCTTGTTTTATTCCTTTGGCTTTACTTCGCATTTATCACCATCCAGTCTTGGCTGTCAAATTATTGCCCAGTTACTCAATAGCATGAGAACTTTATAGGAATCTCCACACATGACTTCTGATTTTATCACTCTAAATAATTTAATACATTAACAAACCTTATCACCTCACTATTTTTTCCTTTCTAGCTCAATATAATAAAAAACAGATCTAGTATGGAGCACACTGGGCCCTAACTGGAATGTCTACTACAGAAAACAGCAATTGATCCCTACCTTTTGTTTTGTCCTTCAAGCAGGAATTAATTTGATTAGATTTTCAAAAAGACTCTTAACAAAACTAATCTTTCAAGATATAAAATTAACTTTTTTAAAAAACTTAACTGTATCTTCAACTGGAATATCAGTGGTTATGGTTGCTCATCAGCTTTTTTATTTCTTCCAAGAACTCTTAACACACCTGCAAGAAGTGGTTTGCCACTACAGAATCCTAGTTATTTCTCCCCAATCATATCATAGTTATCTTTACGTCTACTAATTCTATTCTTTATTATAATTTCAACCAAATTACTTGGTATGGAAGTATTATTTCATTGGTTCCTTTTCCCTAGACATTATTTCACACTTTGACATCACATTTATTACTTTCCAGTCCCCAGGTACTAAAGCTGTTTTAAGTGTTAACATGCTCAGAAGAATTTAACAGTTTGATGGTTTCTTTTTCAAGTTTTTGGGTGACTCCTTAATTTTTTATTTTTTTAAATTTTTATTTTTTAAAATTTCTGTTGTTCCTTTTGCAGTTCCTCTGGTTAGTTTCCTCTAGAGCCTGTGTTCTCATTTCAATTTACCATATAGCTTCGTGTGCAATATATTTTAATGATATACAGATCACAGTTTGCTTATTTTTTAAACTGAAGCTTCAACAGATGAAATAAATTGCCTAGATGTATGTAGATATTTAGTACTGTCGGTAAAATACTTACGTAAGTACTTATGACAGGAAGTTTCTTTCAAACATAAAATGTGAAATGATAAGTCCAGAACATACTGATTAAGGAAAATAGATACGAACAAGTCTAGCTTATATGTGAATTGTAGTTTTGAAAAAAATTATCTGAGCCTTTCATGATTGTTCTTAAAGGATGGCAATTTCCTCTTTAAGGACTTCAAGCAATTACACTGGCTTCTGAGACACCTCTTATCAAAATATTTCCCACAGGTATTTTACAGAACTGTAGGTTTTTCAGGCTGTGACACCTGCATTTGAGCTTTCCTCTGACTCCCTTAGGCCAACAGCTCATGAGCCATTAAGCTACCTGTCTTCTGAGGAAGGCAAGAGGGACTACCTCAGTAGTTGTGGGCTGGTTCATCCTCTCCTTATTCCCTTTCTATAAATAGGCCCAATGGGTTTGTTTACTCTAATTTCTTCTCAAGTTCTCCCCCCTAATCCTGAAGATTTGCTCTTAGAGAAGTAAATTGAAAGGGACAAGAGGTTGGCTTGTTGGGGGTTTTTTTTAGAAAAAAAATGGAGGGGGAAGTGTGCATGGAAGACTGAAAAGCAGAGGAGAAAAGCATCAAATAATGAATAACAGGAAATTTGAACAATGTGAACAGTGGCAGAGGTAGCTGGTGTCTACAGGTGGATTCTGTGCAAAGCTTCAGTGCTTCAGACAGCTCAAGAGTGCCAGGGAAAAAAGGGGGGGAAAAAGAGGGATCACTTTAAAAAAATGAGAAAAATCTCTTTCTGGTTTCAGTAAATGTTTTTTTAAGATGTGCAGACAAAAAAAAGTCTGGTCCTTTGCAGCATCCGTTGTAGTGTCTTTTCCATTTTGCTTTGATTCTTAAACTTAAAATTGTGCTTTATTTTCTGTTATTCAGTTCAGACACAGGGCAGGAGTGACTACTGAAGAGACACTGTGAAAGCTTTAACTGGCTATTAGAAGACAAATATGGGAAGTTTAGAACACCTATTAGTTGACACAGTTTTTTGTTAGTTTCTGGTGTGTTTAGTTTGATTTCCTATCCTTATCTTCCTTAACATACACAAAGATCCCTCTTTCTGTCTTGAAAGATCTTTTCTTTTTAATGAATCTTTCATGTTTCAAGCAAATTATTATTTGAAGCCATAGTTTGGTTCTTCCTGTGCTGTGTGTGAAGATTTCATCATTAACAGTGCAAACACCTGTGTAGCATTATTCCTCTTTCAGTTCAGAGCAAGAAGGCAAAATTCACTGACTTTTACAGTTGTCAGTTTTGAAGGCGTCACTCTGGAGTGATGCTGGAATCTTTGAGACTGGTATCATATTTGCTTTACCCTGTGTCTTGGTGTCAGATCAGATTACCTTAGGTTTTCATACAAATGACATAGTTGAGCAAGCTGAGAGTAGATCAATAGACAAATTCCTGTATATCAGTAAAAACCTGTTAGGTGGATTAAAGTATGTTTTAAAAATATTTTTGTCTTTAAATGTGCAAGTAATGTCATGGACTTGTGCAGAACTAGTCACATATATAATATTAGGCAGCCTCAGACTCTTTTTCTTTCTAAGTTTTGCTTTAATGATGCTAAAGAACACTTGAAAACAATTGATGAATGCAAATTTGTGCATTTTTTTCTCCATCTAATTAATTAAGAACAACCATTTCACTTGGGAGCCAACTGTCAGAACTAATAAATAAATAGTACTCCAGATGTGTCATGCTGTCCAGTAAATCTCATTTTTGTGGTTTTTTTTAAATATATACACAAAAATGTGATTTTCAAGTGCTAATTTCCGTCATTAGGTTTTAAAAGTCCTGTGAAGAAAGCTACTAATTAATGTTTTTGTAGCAAAAGCGTCCCATGTTCTTTTTCGTTTTCAAGGAAAATATGAACTGTGCATGTGCTGTTGATCTTTTTTTTTGCTTCTAAAAGATTTTCTTCTATAACCATAGATTTTAGTCACAGAAATTATTTTTAGGAAAGAAAAATGTCTTGAAGATTTTGTGTGTGCTGTAGACCACACTGGAATTTTATCACACCTATTAGATGAACATGGGACCTCGCAAATTCAGAGAAAAGCACTAATAAAGAAAATATTTTCTGCTTCAAAAAGAAATATGTACCATATACTATTACAGTCATCTCTTCTGTTTTTAGTGCCTCTTGAATATTTATGGTAAATGATGTCATTAAAACCATCTGAGAATATTAATGATGAAAGCTCTTTGAAACAGTGACACTCTTGTCCTGTTCTCATCAGCCTCCTGCCAAATGCTGTTGACACAAAAGTCTAAGATATTTCCTATGCTTATTTCTCTCGAATATTCAGTTTTCCAAAAAGCAAAGTCATATTCTAACCTTCTATTTTTAACATTAAGAATAAAGGTCATTTTGAAGTCACTATCCATAATCATATTTTACACTGTACTTTAGCAACTGTAACTGAAATGCATAGAAGGAGCTGGGTTTCGTTTAACATATAGGGGGGACAAAGGAGAACAACAAGTACTTGGTATTTTCAATTTAACTATCCTAAACATGATGTGTGATATCTATCAATGTAGAAAACGGGCTTTGTTTTTACCTGTTATTTCCATGGATGGGGATAGGACGTACCTAAGAAAAAATATACACAGTCCTGGAACTTCTAAGGTTCAGAAGGCTGTAATTTCAGGCTGTGCTCAAGGTGACTTCCCAATGGGAGAAAAATCTATTGCCTTGTAAATATATTCAATAGGCAACCTGTCCACCTTTGCTCCTTTGCAAAATTGTTGATTTTAAAATCCCTTACTTTGTTGCTAATCAGTTCTACCTCCATTGAGTTTTGTAGAAATACTCTCCACCTCAAGGCTGCCAGTGAGCTGACTAGCTGGGAGGCAGAAACATGTTAGTTGTATTTCCTACAGGATGAAGGTCACCTTTCTAAACTGTAAGGAGCATATAGGAAGAATCTTTAGTCCCATTCTCAATGTTGAGGAAGGACTACAGCACTGGGAGATCTGAGGATACATCCCAAGAACTCTGCCCTCAAAATGAAAGTGTTCCAAGAATGGAGGAGAGAGAATAAAGGGAGTATGTTGGAGGTTGGGTGTTGTCAGTCAGCTTCATCCTGCCTGATATCAGGCAGTTACATGAGATGTTAAAGAAAATAGCCCCTTCATAGTCAATGTATCAAAGTGCTTATTCAGCACTTTGATGATGGATGGGATTAGGGGTCCCTCCTGCCATATTTCCTAATGGGGTCTCCTTCTCTCCCACAGAAGAGAAAGACACCTTTATGTAAATAAATATTCTACAGGAAAAAAGTAAAACAGGGTCAAATTGCAGGCTGATGACTTCTCTTTTTTTTTCTCCTTTTTTTCTTTCTCTCCAGGATTCTGTTTCCAGTTAACAGTTGTTAGGCCTGTCTGCCTACTTAGCCTCTTTTCCTTCTGTCAGATAACAGTAAATAAGAAGGGACCTTGCCAGGGTATTGTGGAATGCAACTTGTGCAATGAGGTAATTCCTGTTAGCCAGAAAGGCTGACTGAGGAGAAGGCTAGACATGGCTTCCCGCTCCCTGGTGTTCCCGGAGGCAGCATGAGGCAATTGGCTTCTCAGGGCATAGAGCCAACTTTTCTAACGGCACGACTGTCTTCATGACAAAGGAGCAAGATGCAGAGATGAGTCAGCAGCGTGCCCCTGCAGCCAAGAGGGCAAACCACATTCTGAGGTGCATCAGACACGCCATAACCAGTGATACAAACATTGTATTCAGCAGTGGTTCAGCCTCACCTTGAGTACTGTTTGGAGTTCTGGGCCCCACAATTTCAGAAGGATGTTAAGGTACTTGAATGCATTCAGAGGGGTGCATCAAAGCTGGTGAAAGGGCTGGAAGGCATGTGCTACGAAGAGTGGCTAAGGACCTCGGGTTTGTCTAGTTTGGAGAGAAGGTGGCTGAGGGGTGACCTCATTGCTCTCTACAGCTTCCTGAGGAAGAGATGTGGAGATGGTGGTGCTGAACTCTTCTCCTGGTATCCAGCAACAAGAATGGTTCAAAGCTGCACCAGGAGAGGTTTAGGACATTAGGAAGCCTTTCTTTACCAAGAATGTGGTCAAATACTGAACAGCCTTCCCAGGGAGGTAGTCGAGGCCCCAAGCCTGTCAGTGCTTAAGAGGCATTTGGACAATACTCTTAATAACATGCTTTAACTTTTGGTCAGCCCTGAACTGGTCAGGCAGTTGGACTAGACGATCATTGTAGGTCCCTTCCAACTGAAGTATTCTATTCTGTTCTATGGAGAGCAGCTAAATCTCAAGCAAAAGCTACACAAAGGCTGTTGAGGAGTACAGCCTTGGCTAAAAACTCATGAAAAACCAGCAACAATGTACCTCAGTTGTTAGCTGTTTGTTATCAATGTCAAGTCTACAGGGCCAGTTAGAGCTACATTTTAGTCTGTGTCCTGTTTGTCGGGAGGCTTTTTATCAGCCAGAAGAGACTGAGTGTCAGAAAGACGTGTTGTGAACAGCAAGAATGAGAAATAGGAGTCTGATGCTACAGCCTGCCTTTCTTCTGGGCAATACGTACTTACTTGAGTTACAAATACCTTCCTGACCTTTTGATACAAATTGATCCACCCTCAAAAAATAATGAAAACAATCCCTAAGTGCTTTATCTCTTTATTTGCTCTAATAGAAGCCAACAGACATTATGCGATGGTGGCTGGAGGAGGCATGCTTTTCTCTAGATTCTTAAAGAGAATTCACAGCTGTAGCTAAAGACGTGGAAAATCGTGTGTACTTTGAAGCCTACGGCTTCTTTTGGCATCCAGGAAGCATCCAGGTTCATATTTCCTTTACTGTTATCCTGTACGCATGCTAGGGCACTTCTGAGCCTTTGCATATCGGTTAGTCCAGCCTGATTTCATGAAACTGGAGAATCAACAACACAAAAACCTTCATTACAATGCTAGATTTCTAAATGTCAAAAATCTAAGTAGGAGGGGACCCTCTGGAGGCCATCTAATCCAGCCTCCTGCTCAAAGCAGGGCTAGCTTCACAGTTAGGCTGGGTTGCTTAGGTCATTTTCTATCTAAGTATTGAAAACGTCCAAGAATGGAGATCCCAAAACTTCTCTTGGCATACAGTGCTTAACCACTCTCATGTAAATATTTTTTTCCTTACCTGTAATCAGAATTTCCACTGTTGCAAGTTGTAACTCTTGTCTCTTGATTTTACTTCTGAGGACTTTGAAGTCCTCTATAGACGTCCCTTGAACAGCTTGTGATGGAACAGGCTCTGCTATTTGGTTAAAGTGAGGTGCAGGGAGCTACATGGCTTATTCAAGACCACTCATCAACTAAAAGTAATAATCCAAGGTCAAGTTATGTAATTATCCAGTAGAAAAATTGACATTTCTCATTCTGTTACAAAAGAACGGAATAAAAACAATAAAGAAACCGCAACACAAGAGTGACTTGTTTTTCTTGAGACATCTGTGATTACTTATGGTAAGAGTTGCTCGAAGTGTAGTTGTCAAACCAAAAAAATGTTTGAAATTTCAGCTTTTCTTTTGTTTACTCTGGAATAATTTCCAAACCATTTACATAAGCTGAGAATATATTTGGTACTTGTAAGTATTTGCTAAGTCTTTCAGCAAATTGGCCAGACTGCAATTTGCTTCTGAACTGTTCACCCCACCTTTTTACTTCTGGTGATGTCAGATTGTTTTTTCTGTCTGATGGCTGTCAAACTTTGCAGACAGTAAGATAAGACTGGCAAACAGACTGTAGTGAATAGGAAGGCAGTGACATCCATTGCAAATTCCTGCAAGTGCCAGGACTCAGAAACATATTCATGAATGTTTGGCTGTTATCTGAACACCTACTAACTGTATATAGAATTATTCCATAAATGCACTAAAGAGAAGTCAGTCTGGTTTTCATGGTCAGTGTCATTACTGTCATCAGCAGAGTACCCGCTGGAGGTGCTGGCTGATCCTGGACTTCTGAATGAAGTTGAGCCTTGCTTCTGACTAGGGTGAGAAAATGGCTTGAAACTTTCCCTGGGAAGACAAAGCTGATAATTAACTTGCTCAAAAATATCCCAGAAGCATAAACCAGCTCTGGAAACTTAATTCTACTCATCCCAGTTCAGAGCCTTTGCAAATAATTTCATATGCAGGTTGTGTTCTCCCTAATTTTTAATAGCTTTCTCCTCTACCGTAAGTCAGTTCTATTTACAAAAACAAACACAGTCAACAGATTTCTTATGGATTGTACCTAGCTTGCTGAATTTGTCACACAATATGTTAGACTCCATAGTATATGCCAGCAGTTTCCAGTTATTTACCTTTCAGAAGTAAATTATCATGCTTTATTTCTTTTTTTTTTTTTCCCATGGAATGGGAAGGAAGCATTGTACCTGCGCTTGCTGGGATAGAAGGACAGAGATCAGTGGTAAAACATTAATGTTTCCAAGCAGGGTACTTAAAGGCAAACAAAGGCGCTTTTCAGTCTGTTGGATTGGAGTCCAGTGTCATGCCGCCTAAATCCCTCAGGGTGGGGCAGACATACTGCTGCAGAATTGCACTCTGAGGCTGAACACAAAATACCAGGGAGGTATTCACAGAACATGAGTGAAGAAGAGGCAGTTAAAAAAAAAAAAAAGTCCCCATGAATTCTTTTGTATAAAAGTGCCCTACTACTACATAGTAGTATTTAAAATTATTGCAGTCTTCCAAGATCAGCTGCGTATTTTTCTTCAGGTTATTGCAGTAGCTTGAAAAAGTAAAAAAAAAAAAAAGGACTGCCTACATTTCTGTTGATTTCATCCTTTCCTATAAGTACTGCAATTTAATGGTTCTATCCTGCACAGCCGTGTACATAACATGCACAGTGTAAAAGCCAACAGCCATTTGTTTTAAGAGACAACCTCCTGCTCCTTTCGTTGGCAATATCACTGCCAGGGCACATTCAAGTCCTGATTCTGAGTCACATCTATTGCAAGATGGGGCCTGGAAGTTTAACTTTTACTATGTCTGCATTAATTCAAATTCTGTGAAGAATTTCAGCTGTGGTTAACTTTATTAACATTTAATTCAGAATATTTTTTTTTTGCTCCTCTGGCAGATATGAACATATACTCGAAATGAAAGTGCAGTTGTTTTAATTCCTTTCCTATTAGAGAGGTAAGTCCAAAACCAAAACAGAAGTCTAAATGAATTCAAACTTTGTCCACATAAAAATCATAAATTATGGATTGTAGAATATGAACAAGAATTTCATTTCATATTCATATAAAGAATGTTAACCAGTAATATAACATATTTTCAAGGTGGTAATAGTATTTTTCAGGGTCTTAATATTTCTTTGATGTTGTGCAAAGTCATATGTCACAGAGAAAAGATACTTGCTGTCTAGGTGACAAACATTTCCAGGCGGTAGCAGAACCTTCATTCCTCAGTTGTACAAAAGCTACAAAAGCAAGCCTGAGCTGAAGGATATTCTAAATCAGCAATATCAGTTATAGGTCACTTAACAGCTTCTGTTGTCAAGATGAAAGAGGTCTGTGTCACGCAGGCATGCATACACAAGTACAAGTGTCATGTCACCATAACCTCTTTATATGCTATGCCTGGAATGAAGAACAAATGTACCCATATTGCATCCTTTTTTCCTTGAGAAAATCACACAGGGACCAGAGATACTGTTAAGTGAGAAACTATTACCACTGAGAGGCAGATTTCCACTCTGTGTTTCTTTAATATTAAATTAGTCCTATCACTATGATAAATAATTCGTCTCTCTTGATGGCTTTTACTCCTTTCAAGTGTTTGTAGATTTATTTCCCTGCTCAGTAGTCTATAAGCCAACCTATAGATACTCAGGCATTGTAATCATTCCTGTATGAAGACATGAGAAATGAGAGGCATCAAGCTGCCCTAGGTAAGGCTGCTAACAGAGTGCTGATGTATGGTGACCCACAGAGGGAAGGTCACCTAATGCACAACACCTGCACATTTCTGCTTATCATCTGAAACTGAAATGCTTGTGATTTTTCCCCTCTTCTCCATCCTGTCTTCAGCCCTGTGTTGCTCTGTTATTAAAGGCAAATAAATTACACTTTGTGGTATTTTGAGCTGGATTTGTTTTGTTTTTAATATATATTTCCAGCCCCAAACAGTCATTTCACTCAGGGTATGTTGTGTTGTGCCTCCTGTTCTCTCACTGATGAGGAGCTGCCTTCGGCAGAGATGAAGCTTGGGAGGGGATACTGTGTGAGAGCAGTTTTCCTGCAGGCTACATTCACTATCTCCAGCTCCTGGCAAAAAAAGGGGAGAAATAGAATAAACGACTGGCCAGGGAAAAGCAAAGCATCTCAGCTGCTTGTATGTAGCCACCTGGCTATCACAGCAGGCAGAAAGCTTAAAAAGAAGAAGAAAAGCAAACAAAATCAAGCAGGAGACATTGCTGGAAGTGAGGGAGCTGGACGGCATAGGTGAAAGCCTGAGCCTCTGGCTGTTAGTCAAAGGTTAGGCATGTTGGCACCTGCTGCACATCAGCTAGTGGAAAAGAAAACCTATCATTCTAATTTACAGCTTGAGGAAATGTAGCAGGTACCATCAGGCTTTGCATCATGATGTCTGGAGCTCTGGTTTTGATCAGCTTCCATGTCACTTGTGAGCATGCATGCTGTTATCGGTTTGTAATCCCTGTGCTGTTATTTGTAGCTCTTGCATGGGCCTGTTTTGTAGTTGAGTAACAAGCTCTAGGGTCATCACCTTGTTTCTGTACATTTTCTGTACAGTATCTGACAGTCTTTCAAGTGCTGCAAAGCTATGCAAAAAGATTAACCTAGAGACAATAGTAAACTCATCTGTGAGGAAGGCTGAAACTGAGGAAAGGGTAGAATCTCACTTTAGAACAATTTCACTGGTTGTGACGGGGACAATGTTCCCATTCCTTAGCTTTGGCACCTATTACAGGCATTGGTGTTGTTTTGTGGTATGCTACAGTTGAATAAGGCCTAGGGAACTACACGGTGTATATCTAATAGAAAACAGAAATATCTTATTACCTGCTTACAATAGATGGCTGATCTGGACAAAATCTTTATTTATGAATTCTCTATAGCATGATCACCATCCACAGATAACTGACTCCCACATCTGCGTTTCAGCTGAGCAGTGAAAGTAGTGTAAGCATTCTAATATTATTTTGAAATCTGTATTTCATGGCACTGCACATTCCTTTATCATTTGGTTACTTGAGACACAGTGGTTTGTTTGTTTTTTTCTAATCTCTTGCAAACACATTACCTGTCCAGGAAATTTTTCCTCTTTTTCATGTTCTGTCATTTCATCAGAATCCAAGCAACTAAAATAGCTAGTGACCTGTTCAGTAGCCACAGCTTACCTTGATTTTTTTTTTTTTTTCTCTCAGCTTGCTGTAAATCAGCTAGTATTTTTTTTTTCAGTGGAATTATAGGAGCTTAAAATAGGTGCACTGGCTAGAATCAAGTTCGCTGTTGCACTGATACTTTCCAAGGAGAAAATTCTCATTTTCTTTTCAGGATCTATTGCATATTCATTTAGATATGCTTCTGACAGCATATATGTGGATTACCTAGCATTGAGCTGGACTTGGTTTTGGAAAAGGTTCCAACCAAAAATATTTGTCCAGCTTTACTCAGAATATTTTATGTCATGCTGCCTTTAAGTATACATCTATGACAGGTATAAGGTTATTAAATACATATTCTGCATACAATAAATCAGGAAAGAGCTGATATGTAGCAGAGAAGCATCCACAGAAGAAAAAAAAAAAGTAAAAACTAGAGCAGAGAAAGGAGGCAAGCTAATAGGAAAAAAGCCCCATGAAATCTGAGGGTTTGGACATACAAACCAACTTTTGTGTGTCAGCAGGCCTGTGGTAACTGTCCATGTGTGTGATCTAAGACCCCGCAAATGCAAATTCTGTTTCAGTAAAAGAAGACTAAACCAATTTCAATTAACTTGAAGCTTGAGATCATACACATGGATGGTCAGCAAAGATTAGCTGATGTACAGGATTTTTTTTCCTCCCTGTTTGCTTTTTAGGGTTTTGCCTCATCCACAAAGGTAACTGACACTGAGATGAGTTAAGAGTTTGCCTTCTGCAGCTGCACAGACAGTTTGGCTTCAGCTGATCAGCTCCAGATATGCTGCAGTTTGTGACCTGACATGTTTTAAGTGAGATTAGTACCAGTTTACTTCAGGTTGTTCCTGCTTATGATTTGGAGCTTAGTGTCTGTGTGGGTGCTGTGTGAGGAGATGGCTGAGTTCATCTAATAGCTTCTTCCTCATAAAAGGGTTGTTTTTCCTGCTCCCAGCAATGTAATCCTGCCACTTCACTCTGCTCTCGCGCTGCCTGACCCTTTGACAAGCCAATTCAGGTCACTGGGCTGGCAGAAAATAAACCAAGTAGAGAGAATTGAATATTTTTCTGTTGGCTTAATGAACAAAATCGAATCAGCAAAGAATCTGCTGAGTACAAGTAGAGCTGGTGCAGCCGGAGAAAAGAGCAGGATCATGCAATCAGGAGAAGGGCAGAGGAGAGAAGGCAACTCTTTCTAGTTGATAAATCAGCTCAGCCTGTCTGGTTGAACTGCATGCTCAGTTGTCAAGTAGCATGAAAAAAGAAAGGGAAAAGATACATTTTTTAACTGATAGTTGTGGATGCTAAAAGTGGAAAAGCACTTTGGAAGCTAAGGCTTAGCAGCCACTCACAACTTGATCAGGAGCAATGCACAGGCTATGTTTGGTTTAACAGAATTGCAGCAAAACACCAGTTCAGGTTCCCACCACCAGACTAAGTTGCCTGGTAGTCAATGAGGTAATTTTCTCCTACTAACAAATATAAACCATATGGCTTAACAGGCTTCACTAAAAATAATGGAAACTCTATAGATGCATTTTAAGAAGTATTTATTGTTGCTCTGATTAATTACTACAACAGTCTGTTTCCTGGAGAGGCAGCCACAAGGCTGGGCAAATTACTTTCCTCTTCCTGGCTTAATCTTCATTCACTGCTTCAGCTTATTATAATTTCCTGGGTAACAAAGTCTGATTCATTCTGAGCTATTTTTCCACTAGCTGTTCCCGCTAGGAACGTAGCGCAGTACCTCCTGTGCCGGCCACACCAAGTAGTTGTGCCTCCTGCCATTCCTTACCCTCTTAGCAAACCCCTGTAGCTTTCGTTTTGCTATTTCAGCCCTTGGAATTGTATAGATGGCACTGAAACAAAGTACTTTTCCATCTCAAATGATGTTCATAAATAGTTTCTTCTTCTGCCTCTCCAATTATAGAATTCCTGTAAAGAGATTTTTCTGTCTCATATCTTTCAAGAGACCTTTGTACAAATCCCTGACCTTTTTTTTCCACCATCTTCTAGGTGCTAACTTTTGCACCTTACTGTTCATCTCCGATTATGCTTACCATTTACTTCAGTCACATTTAGGCAGTCGGTTGACCATGATACCTATGCACTGTTGTAACTACAGACTTTACAACGTGACTCCCTCTTAACAGAAATACCTCTCACACAATAGCCCAGCATATATAAAACAAGTTTTCTTCAGGCCTGGTGACCGGTACCTTCTATTTATCTCTTCTTCACTCAACCAGATGTCAACACAGCATCCATCCTTGTTTCAGCTTCCCTCCCCTCTGCTATTCCTGGAGGGGCTTGCTTTCACATTTGGCTTTAGTTATGGGACTTATGCTTTCCCACTGAAAACACTTTGACAACATAAATCTTATGCTACCTTGGGATTCTCCTACTAGGAATGAGACCTTTTAATAACTGGATCAATGTTTCCAGTTTTGTTTGTTTTAATAATTGGATTTCTAAATTATCTGGTTTACACCATGAGAATAAAGCAGTGCAGACATAAGAGATGAGCGTAGTTACACATTAGCTTATCACAAGCAGGTGTTCTCTGCTACTAATTTTGCATAGGGTTAGCCAGCTTCAATTTCTGTTCTTCCAAGCAGGATTAAAATCAGCCTGAAAAGGGTCGCTCAGGGCCCTGAGCAGAAAAAGTTGTATTTTCAAATCACAGCAAATGCAAAATAAAAATCACCCAGATTTTGGAATCTGTCAGGCACTCCTCAAACCGGAAAAATTTGGGATGAAATAATCTACAGCTTTGTAAACATACTCATTGATATTCCTGGATGAAAGAACTTTGCCTGTATTTTAAATACACCTCTCCTTTTCAACTTTTCATTAGAAGTCTTTCTTTTGACCTGCTTGAATACAAATTACTTCTGTTAGGATGTGCTGGTTTGGGGTGGCGTAGAGTTAATTTTCTTCACCATAGCTGGTATGGGGCTCTGTTTTGGATTTGTTCTGGAAACAGTGTTGATAATACTGGGATGTTTTTGTTATTGCTGAGCAGGGCTTACACAGAGCCAAGGCCTTTTCTGCTCCTCACCCCACCCCACCAGTGAGGAGGCTGGGGGTGCACAAGAAGCTGGGAGGGGGGACAGCTGACCCCAGCTGACCAAAGGGGTATCCCACACCATATGACAACATGCTCAGCATATAAAGCTGGGGGAAGAAGAAGGAAGCGGGGGATGTTCAGAGTGATGGAGTTTGTCTTCCCAAGTCACCGTTACATGTGATGGAGCCCTGCTTTCCTGGAGATGGCTGAGCCTGCTGATGGGAAGCAGGGAATGGATTCCTTGTTTTGCTTTGCTTGTACCCGTGGCTTTTACTTTACCTATTAAACTGTTTTTATCTGAACCCACGAGTTTCTCACTTTTACCCTTCCAATTGTCTCCCCCATCCCACCGTGGGGGGGAGCAAGTGAGCAGCTGTGTGGGGCTTTGTTGCTTGCTGGGTTTAAGCCCTGACATATGGTAAAAGAAAATGTGTGGTATTGTTGGTCCTATTAACTGATATGCACGTGTTTAGATTATGTTTATGTGGGAAAGAAAATCACACCTATGAAAATTCATTTAGCTTTTGAAAGAATGAGTTTGGTGACCTAGAAAACTCCTCCTTTGGTGCTCAGAATTGAACTTTTTATATATCCAAGATTCAGAAGTGACAGGATTAGAGAGGAAGATAACTTCTGATATCATGAAAAACATTAACTAAAACCAAAACAAATAGCACTATCTCCAGAAGAACTTCTTGTTTCAGTGCCCTTTGGTTGTACCCTAGAAATTAGTTATCTCAGACTCCTGAAGTAGAATTTTACTTGGATTAAGAAATACCCATTTGCCATTTCCCTTCTTAGACTTCTACAGAAAGTGTTTAATTTCTGATAAATCGTCAATGTTGTTTACCTCAGGACTTCACAGGTTTCATCAAAAAACGTTCTGAGCTAGCTCCTAAGGTGCTATAAATTGGCATAATTTCACTGAGGGAAAAAAAAATCTGATTAATTATGAATTATTACCTTCTCTTTTAAAATACTTGTGGCTGTTGCACTATATGTTTGATTAAGGCAATAAATTTGCTCATAACTGATTTAACATTTCACCTGAACATCCTTATCTAACACAATAACTGGTCTAACCCGTCCAGGACCAGTTCCAACAGTGCTTGCCAGACTAATGACTGAGCTGCCATCAGCTCTAATAAATGTGGAAATAGACCCATGAAAACTAATAGCTGATTTCTTAAATCATTACCATTTTACTAAACAGGTACTTTTTACCCATTGTGCATTTATCTCATGCAATTTTGTATCAGATATATCAGATTATTATAATTCTGCAGCACATTATGATTCTATTGGAAAAAAATGTGTACGTTTTTCATCACTGGTTTCACTCTTGCCCATAATATAGTCTGGGGGCCAAGGCTGATGCAAATGTCTCCCATCTTTTTTTGCTTCAGTATTTGTTATGTTTTTTCTGAATCCCCTTCATTATTTCTCAATCTCTTAATAGTGCTGGAAGCATTCATCTCTTTTGGCTGTTCCACCTTTTTATACTACTACTACTACTACTACTGTGAATCTGAATTGGAAGGCTAACTCCTACTCCTGGCAAATGTTGACCTCAGGGCTAAGCGTTTGAATTTGCAGCACTGAGTGTTAGAATGAGTGTGAGACCAACCTTCACACTTCAGAAACTTGCCAGTTGGCAGGTTAGACTGCCTGTCTGTTTCTCATTCTGTTGTGCCCTCTGCAGTCTGCCACCCTACATCCCACAGTCGTTTTTGTCAACAATTTGTCAACCTAATGGTTTGTACCTGAGAAATTGCCTTATGACCCATCAACAAGTATTGAAAGCCATAGAACAGTTGTCCCAGTGAGATGAAAGTTTCCAGTATGTTTGGCCAATGAAACATAATCGGAAATACTTGTTCTAGGTTAGCATACACATGAAAAAAGGGGGGTGTGGGAGTGGATTTGCTCCATGTAGTTCTGTGCTTTTGTTATTTGCTATTTTATACAACTCATTAAAATTAAAGTGTTTTAATATCAAAACAGAAGAATGTACTAGACTGCTTCAGGTTCTTCCAGCTGTATATCTTAATGATTTTTAAGCTGTAACCTGGGAAAGCTAAATCTTAGGGGGTAGTGAACCTCCTAGTGAACCTCTATTTCTTGATGCCATCTTCTGTACAGCATACTTCTGGAATCACAAACAGAAAAAGACCTTGTAGGGGGCTCTAAGTGTTGCCACGAAGCAAGCAGCTGGATAGTTTTGTTGGGTTGGTTTGTAGAGGAAGTTCGAGACCATATTAAGCTCTGGTGGAGCCTGGAGAATGAATCAGTTCACCTTGAATCAGAAGGTGAATCAGAAGACACCTTGTAACTGCTCAGCTGATTCACTCTTAGGGTTCTTTTGACTATATTTTCAACAGTGCTGATGGAGTCTTTTGTAGTGGGGGAGGCAGAATGCTGGAACGAGATGTCAAGAGAGATTGCACAGTCTCCAACCTTGGAGATATTCAAAACCTGACTGGACATGGTCCTGGGCAGCCTGCTCTGGCTGATTCTGCTTTGTGCAGCGGGGATCGAAACAGACGATCTCCAGAGGTGCTTTCTAACCTGAGTAGTACTATGATTCTGTGAATCTAATCTATTTTGTCACTTCCCTGTCTTCCACCAAGAAATGCTGAGTTTAGACTTTTAGTACAACTGTGTTGATATGCAAAAAGCAGATCTGGGGCAGAATTATAAGGGATTTTCCCTGAGGGTGAAGGACCGAGGTGCCACTGGGAATCCAGACCAACATCTGGAAGCAGTTCAGCTCAGCACTTCTGCCTGCCTGCTGAGGAGAGCCCTCAGTGATTCACCAGGGAGGTTCAGGGCTTTCTATAATTGTTTTTCATTCTTACTCACAGCACCAGAGTTCATGTGCCACCACATGAAGAAATTTTTCTTTTTTCAAATTCCTTTTCATATTTAACTTGCTTCTTTGGTTTTTGTTTTTCTCCAGAGGATACTCTGTAAATGACCAGAACAGCTCTGCCTGGGACCAGCTGCTACTGCTCCTCCAACAGATGTGCTTCCTGAAGGTTTTAACAGGCAGCTGAAGTTTCTGTGCTTTTCTACCTTTTGTGGCAACAATAACTGAAGATCTGCAACTGAAGTGTAGGCTCTTACAGAAAGATGGTTTCTGAGGAGCCCTTTTAACCCACTGAGTATAGGAAAGCTGTATTTGCTAACACCAAAAACAGCCAAGAAAGAGGTAAGATTCACAATTGTCTTCAATGAGGATTTTTGGTCAGGGTTTCTAGTTTTGGGCAGAAATTCCTGATGCCTTGGACAACTGTGTACAACCATGAGAACATTACAGTACAAAGTAGTGTGCACCAGCTCTGCTTCTCTCTCCCTGATCAGCTTTCCTTTTAGAAAAAGGCCAGGAAAAAAATCTCCCTGGTTGCATTCAAAGCAGCTCATGTACCAGTTCCAGCCGGTTCCAGAAAACCCTAATAATCCCTTTGTAAAAAGAGTCTATGATCCTTTCTCATTCTGAAATGCTCTTAACAAAAGAAATAAAAGACAAAGAAAGGTAATCACTTGGCCTTGAGTAGGATAATTTACAGCCGTGGCCCTTGTAACCGTGAAGTGTGCTGCATGTGATGGGTGTACAGCTTTACTTGGGGAAGTTGGCTGAAAATACTTAAGCATTTTGCATGGGCAGATGGAATATGTGGCCATTTTTAAAACAGGAACAAATTATGAATTTAATTACAAAGTGATTTGACAAGCACTTCTTCACTCGTTGCATAATTTTCTAAAGAAACTTGGAACAATTAATTGTTTCAGAGTCAACATTAAATAGTTTGTATAGACGTCTTCTTGTTGTCATTTCAGAAGTCTTATTACAAACTTCAAGTAAAGTGTTTTGGTTTTGTTCTGCTATTGTATGCTGACCACTTTGGCAGCCCCTAAATATGCGTACCTATTTTAAAAAAAAACAGGGGGGAAAAAAAAAGCAAACCTAAAACCAATTTATTTTACATTTTACTAACTACAGATATTTTGTCTAGATAGGGCTCACTGGTGACCAGATAATCCATTCAGATAATCATGAAAATCCTTGCCTTGACTGGAAATTGATGCATCTGTGAGAAGAATGATAAAGTTATGATTTGAAGTGTATGTGGTTAAAAGCAGGCTTTTTGAATCTATTCATGTAGGTATCTAAGCAAAGTGGCTGCTCTATGAAGTGCATCATCTAGTAACAGTTATTAACCCCTATTAGGAATGCCTGATACTGCCCAATCCTGGGCATGAAGAAATCAGAGGTGCTGTTCAAGCATTTTCTCTCAATGACATTGGTGATTCTGGATTTTTTTCTCATTTGATTTTAAAAACAAAACATCGAAATGTAATCTGCAGTACTCTCCTCACAATTCTGAAAATGAAAGGGAAATCTTGTTTACACCTTGCAAATAACAGCACTATGCCTCTATTATTTGTAATACTAAGACTCTCTGAGAGCTTGTGAGTTATTTTTATGTATGTATTCATTCATTTGTTTCAGTATCTTTCCCTTCTTATTCTTTCTAAATTAGCCCTTACAAAGTGGTGGCAAAATACATTGAAAACCTATTTTAACACTATCTGCTCCATTATACTGAAAATTTGTTTCAATCCATTTTTCTAACTGTGTATAATCAGAGGAAAGAAGGAATCTTCATAAACTTGCTCCTATTTTATCAACATTTTCTTATCCTCCTTAGCAATGCAGAAGCAATTTCAGCCTCATTGTATACTTCATGTGTACTCAGAGTAATCTTTCAAGTGAAATATCTACTAAGACTTCCCCTTAACCATATATCAAAGAAAATAATCTATTTTCCCATAGTCATATTTGGGCCATGTATTAAAATATTCCTGAACTGATTTTCCCCAAACCTATTTATTGGCAGATCATCTCAATCTTGATCTAGATAACAGCAAGAGCTTTTCAAAACATTCACAGGGAAATCTGAAATGATGGCAACTTCAATTACTTTGTTTCAAAAGAAAGGAAAAGAAAAAAGAAAAGGAAATAAAAGAGAAGGGAAGGGAAGGGAAGGAAAAAGGAAATCATAGAATCATAGAATCACTTTGGTTGGAAAAGACCTTTGAGATCATCAAGTCCAACCTTTAACCTAACCCTGCCATCCCACCACTAAACCATGTCCCTAAGCACCTCATCTATCCTTCTTTTAAATACCTCCAGGGATGAGGACTCGACCACCTCCCTGGGCAGCCCATTCCAGAGCCTGACAACCCTTTCGGTGGAGAAGTTTTTCCTAATATCTAGCCTAAACCTGCCCTGGTGCAGCTTCAAACCATTCCCCCTCGTCCTATCATCTCTTACCAGGGAGAAGAGGCCGACCCCCACCTCCCTACAGCCTCCTTTCAGGTAGTTGTAGAGGGCGATCAGGTCTCCCCTCAGCCTCCTCTTCTCCAGACTAAATAACCCCAGTTCCCTCAGCTGCTCCTCGTATGATTTGTGTTCCAGACCCCTCACCAGCTT
>NW_009258947.1:4409846-4433276 GCF_000687185.1 Egretta garzetta
CCAGGCAGCTTTCCAGCCACTCTTCCCCAAGCCTGTAGCGCTGCATGGGGTTGTTGTGACCAAAGTGCAGGACCCGGCACTTGGCCTTGTTGAACCTCATGCAGTTGGCCTCGGCCCATCGATCCAGCCTGTCCAGATCTCTCTGCAGAGCCTTCCTCCCCTCAAGCAGATCAACACTACCACCCAGTTTGGTGTCGTCTGCAAATTTGCTGAGGGCACACTCAATCCCCTCATCCAGGTCATTGATAAAGATATTAAACAAGACCGGTCCTGGGACTGAGCCCTGGGGGAAATGCAGGCTAGGTTTATCTAAAGGTATAAAAAAAGGTAATGAACCTTTACATTCAAACCTGGAACTAATTTCATGTTAAATAAGGCACAGCTTGTAATGTTGCAAATTCTTCAGCACAAAACTAATTCAGCTCCGCAGGGACACATTTCCTTCTCTCTTTTTGTCACTGAAAACTTTGGGACCCTGAGACCACCAGCTGGCCTTCACTGCCCTAACCAACCCCAACTGGGATACCTGCACATACACAATTGATGTGAAGTCCCCTGAGAGGACAGACATACTACTGCAGGCATGCCAAGGTGCCATGCTGAGGACCCAGGCAGTTTTGGGGCCAGAGCTCACTTGCTCCCACTGGCTCACAGTGTAGGCAGAATGAATGTGTGCTGGATTGCACCTGACAGCACAAAATACTCATTACACAAGTTTACAAGTGGAACTAATCTGATTTTTGTTTAATAAAAGAAATTGAACAAAGTAGCTATCTTCTAAGTGTCCCACGAGCAAAGTTGACTTTTCAATAAGTGCTTGCTTTATTTTACAAAAATGGTTTTCTTACCAAAAATTATGTTTTTAAATCAGCTGAAAACCAACCATATAGTTTCCAATTTTGTGGTTGAATACCTAGTGAAACCTAATGATTTGAACAGACATTTTTTTGGCTATTATTTGAGAAAAATCTTGTTTCATCAATAAGAAGTTTTGGCAAAAGATTTTCAATTAACTGTGGTAAATTCTGCATTTTTTAAAAACAAATAAAAGGCAAAAATATTTTTATTTTTTTTTAAAGAAAAGTGTTAGGGCCAAAAGCACTTTACATGCCAAAAGCTATGTATCTGAGAACCTGGATATAGAATTCCACAATGTGGGTGGTCATATGCATGACTATTAAAGGCCTATTTATTCTGGAAAGCAAAGAGTCTTCACCTTCACAAGAATTTAGTCATATACGTGTATATATATTATTATATAATTATGTATAATGCAGGACATGCATTTTCCCCATATTAACTTCTGTATGAACTAACCCATCCCATCTTAGAAAGAAACAATGTGTATTTGGTGAAAAACAAAATCCAGAACAACCTTCCCAGTAATGGAAAATTCATGGAAATCAATACTGAATATTTTTAATCTTTCTTTAACCTCAGTACAAAACCAACACCATTTCTTTTTTGAATAGGTATGAATTTAACATGACTCCTTCAAACTCTCCCTAATTTACCGTTTTGATAAAGCATTCCAGTGTCATGTTGTGGCAGTAATGACAAATACAGAGGTAGTAGCTCTATTTTGTCTATTTTGTGTCCTGTTTATACAGTTGATGATCGTGCTAACTCTCTTGGCTGCAGCATTTTGTGTAGGGATCTCAAGATCCATTAAGATCCCCAAAAGTCTTGCTAGCCTATCAGGATGCAGTCCCTATCCTGTGTGTTTGATCCGCACAGTTTGTGTGACCTTTTTTGTTTGTAGATGGATAACTTCACACTTGGTAGTAAATATGTCAAAAGATAGCTAATCCATCATACCTTTAGGTAAACTGTTGTAATGATTGATTATTATTGATGTTAAAAATGTTTGGTTTATTTCCAATCTGATTTCATCTGCCCTCCGATTCCAGCTTCTACAGATGATGTTGGTTGATAATTCCAAGATGTTGCTAAATCACAGCTTTTTCTCTCATGAACAACTTGTAGAGCATTTGAAAGACGTCTTTTGATATACTCTTCATTTAAAAGAGGAGTTTAATAAGGCATTTTTTGTCATAATCTTTGGGGTTTTCCTCTTTTCTGCAGACTTTCCTGTTTGTCAATTGCCTTTTCAAGTAGCTGATACCAGAGCTAAACACTGCACTCCAGTAATGGTTTTCCCATACACGAAGGTGTCATATGTCTCTAATCTTGCATAGCATTTCTCACTTACACTGAGGGATTGCACGTGATTTTCTGTCTGAACCACTCCATTACAAGTTCATGTTAAGTTTATTATCCGACATAACTCTTAAATATTTTTGAATCACTGCTTTCCAAAAGGCAATCTACCAAGTGGGGGTAGCCTGTAATCTTTATTCCTACATGTAGCATGTCACTGTGTTATTAAACCTCATGAAGAAGTTGAATGAGGGTTGGTCTTTGGAACTGTTATAAGACAGTAATAGGATTAGGACTCTCTACAGGCAACTACTATTTGAAGATACACGAGTGAGTTTTCAACTCACTCAATACCTGTTGATTGTTTTTTGTCCTTTATTTTAAAATGTTAGAATACTATGAACCACTAATTAAAAAAAACAAATCTGTGTTTATCGATCATATTCCAGATTTCATTAAAAATACCGTGTTTCCTGGCTAAAGCCCAATTATCTTAAAATAATTCACCATTTAATCTATTCTGTGTTTGGCTTGGAACCTGATGGTTTTAACTGGCAAGTTAAGTTACTTGTCTTACAAGTGCATTGCTCACCTGTGAACCCATTTAATAATATCATTCTGTTGGCGTCTTTTGTCTCGAATTTAATGTGTTTTCAGTTTTCTGAAAGTCACTTTAACAGCATGGAAACCTCTTTTCCTACTTCTTCCTGAGCTCTTGAAACTTAGTAATAAAATGTTGATTTTGAACTGTACCGTTCTTGCCTTTGTTGCAGAATCCCTTTAAGACTCAGTGCTCTCCTGGCTTGGAGATCTGCCTGCTGCCAGTAAGACATGGTAACATCAAAGAGCTCTTCCTGACCTTCCAATTCAGTATCAGCCTAGTCCCTCTGGCAATTAAGATAGGCTAGGGGGTCATTTATTTCATACTAATAGCTTGATTCCTCTCCTATCTGCCATGGTTTTGGACTATTTTCTCCTTATTGTGCGTTAGAGCAGAAGTGAAGACTAGAAGTTGGTGTCACCCCCTGAGCAGGCAGTAAATCTCTATAAAGTTTCTTTGTTGTCTTTTTAAGGCCAGAGATTGATTATTTCAAATGTCCAGACTACAGTGGGTAAATTGTCAAGTTGTATTGTGTTTAAAGATTTGCTAGTTGACAAGCCTTGTTAGATATTGACTTGAATGATATAGGGCCTTGAAACTTATGTACACAAAATGTGCTCATCCCATATTCTTCTAACAAATATATGGGTAGCTCTGAGCAGGCAAACAGAAGTTTAAAAAATGTAGTCAAGTACAAAGAACAAGCACATTTTATTTGCAGAATGAATGATAGATGTATAATAGTGTTAAATGTGAAGATTTGATATGACAATAAAATGAAACTTCTGGTAGTGTTCATTCTCTCAGAATTAATCAGCAGTGTGAAATTTAAGTTGGCTGTCTGCAACCTGTCTGTTCTGCTGATTTTTTTAATTGCCTATTGGTTAATGTGAAGAATCAAAAGGACATACGGAGATAAAATTCAATAATCAGGTGAGCAGCTTCCTTTCTGTGATTTAGATGACACAGTGGAGTGAGTGATGATAAGTGAGAGTGAAGTGACATTTTAACAATTTTTTTAATGTTAAAATGTCCCCAAGTAGGCTGGATTCATACATACTCCTGGCTGTTCAACGTCTCTTGTGTGAAGAAAATCTGTGGTATGTCTTAAGTGGTGAGAAAGTTGAGTTTAGTGTTGTCTGGCATCACTATTGCATTGCAGCATGATTGAAATACAGCAGTGAATCTGGCCCTGAGAGTGCATATTTGCTACAGTTTAAGCGGGCTGAAATAGTCTTTCACAAAAGATTTTTATGCATCTTCAACTTAACTGACATCATGTGCAGTTATCTACTCAAAAAAATTTGCCAACAACCGAAGTCCAGCAACATGGACTTCCCTCTGGCGCTTACAATGTTTGCATCTGTTTTATGCAAGTGTGACTATTTTAGTTGTAAGCCATCCCCACACTACACTTTTTTAATTAGTAATGTAAAATTTTAGAGTTTGAATGTGGAGTTTGGAAAGGGATCAAAAGAAAGTAAGCATGGATTTGTCACAGAGGTTGTACAAAGAAGTGATTGTGCCCCTTTCTGGATGGGAGCGAAATCTGATCAAACTGAGAAGGTGAACTCCCTGTACACATGAAGATCTAGTTACTGCACTACTTCATCTCATACCTTTGCAGACCACCAGGAAGGGAGCTGTGACTCATTGGGCCCTTTGACCTCCCTGCTGACTACAGCTGAGTCTAGCTTTCTACGTGCGTGCATGTGTCTTTTTTTTTAAATACATGCACACTAGGAGTGAATGGAGACTATGTGATGCTTTTAGTCTTAAGAAGCATTGAGATGGGAAATAGGAGAAACAATTATCTAGAATTAATTTCACACTGTGTTAAGCCTGATTTAAGAAAAGAAATCTACATTTAAAAAACACTGTGACTTCTATTTGAAAATTATTGTGTGGTAGTTATCACAATTAGTCATTATATTATCACTGTAAATAGCAAAAATAATGTTGAGACAGAAAGGGTCAGAATGGCAGACTACAATTTCCTCTGCCTACAAATCACACTGCCATGTTGTTTGCAGCATTTTTGTTTTATGCATTACTGTTCTAGTACCTTTTCCTATGTAAAATTACACTTGATATATGGTAGCACAGTAGGAAATTAATTCTCGAATAAACCAAAACAGTTCAGAAGTATCTCCAGTGAGGACAGTGAAGCAATATCACTGTTATTGAGCTGAGAATCAGGCAGAAAACATCTTCTCTGGAAAGGTGTAATTTATTAGCCTGATCTTTTGAATATTTATGGTACAAATAAGATTATTCATATGAATTTGGTTTTAATCTTGCAGCCATGTTCATCTGAATGAAATTAATTGCTTGTGTAGTAAGCGTTAGTGAGGATAAAAACGTTAGAATCATAATGAAGTTAGGAAGCATTACTGAAATCATTGATTACAGACTGAATAAAAGTGAGATGCACAGTCAGAAGGAAAGGGGAGATAAAAACTGAATCAGGGAGAGATTTTAAGGGTTATATACTTTTCATATTTCTGTTATTCTTTCCTCAATACAGTTAGCAATTTCTACATTAAATGAAACTTTGATGACAAACTCAACCAACTCTTTGTGAGTATTTGCAAGAGACTTTCTAACCTTTGTTCAGTTCTCCAAAAAATGTGCAAGGAAACAGTAAGAATGCTTTGCTGAACACACTACCTTCTCAGTTTCATCAACCTTAGAAAATTATATTAGATGTTATTTCTTTGCGTGCCACACAGCATTATGGGTGAAATTTGGTCTTCCTACACTTAGAATTTTCACTACGCGTATTTTTGGTCCACAGATGACAAATCCTATGGTATTGCCTTGATGTGACCTTCCAAACTTCCTCAGGTGACTGTATGAAACTTAGATACTTATTTCAGGAGACCTTTGCTAGATACTTAACATGTTAATATGTAGTGATCTAAGGCGGACTGGGTTGCTAACACTTACAATTTTGTTAGGATCTAGAAAGTGCAGATTATAACCCCCTGTCTGGATGTTTCTTGATAAAGAATAAAGTCTGTGCCTGCAAGACTGTTTCTCCTCATGGGTTAGGATGTGAATGAGTTGACAAGGTAGCAGAATGAGTAGAGATGAGTTTGGAAATGGCAATTTTAGTTTTACACTTGTCCCTTGCTATGTTTGACTCAATAATGAAAAGTTAAATCAGGAGTTTTACTTGAAAATCACGTCAAGTGCGGAAGTTAAAGAAGAAACTTTGTTAATGTATCCCCAATATGCTAGTGCTGACCGAAGCAATTGCCAACTCACACAAGAGAATGAAATTTTAGACAGGTCACCTGTACATGTTTAAAGCTGAAAACTGGATAGAGAGTCCCAATATATAATGTCATACAAGCCAAACATTTAAGTGTGAATAGAGTGCATGTCCACATAATAACTGTGACTATGTACTAGTGTGTTTGCACTTGCACACATGAATGTTTATATTACATGACTACCCAGAGTGCTAAACTACCTGCTTGCATGTGCTTTGGCTTATGAACATGGCAGTGAATGTGGGTTTTGTACTTACTTACAACACAGACAATTGGTTTTCACTTACACTATGTACTTTCCTACCAGAAACGTGCAGATGGTTGCTGAACATTTTTACTTCATTTTAAAAAGCGCTCTTGAACTGTTTGGGAGTTCACTTATGAAAGAGAATATTTTATCAATGCAGCTGAGTGTTTATGAGGACCTTATGCTACATTCAAATTGAAAGGTATTATGTTATCATGAGTCTGGAAAAGAAAAGTTCTTGTACGTATAATCCAGCATGATTAGGGCCTCCAGCCCTGCCTGACAGCACAACCCTCTGGCATTCGGAGCACAGAACTCCCCATTGTCTGATATACTGGAAGCAGCCTGCTGAGGGTGAAGACTCAAACACCCTTTCATTTCACAAATATTTTTTTTTCCCTTTTGCTCCTTCCTGCATGTATTTTTCTGCCTTTCACTCTTGAAGGTCCTCTAATTAGGCATGGAATGGACAACTAAATATCAGAATATAGTCTTCATATGGCTTGAAATCCTCCCATGATGTTTCACATTGTTCTCTTCCTCCAAAAAGTCCTTCAAAAAATTGATTTTGATGGCAATTTTACCTAATTAAAGGCTAAAAAGATCCTGAATAAGAATCACAATATCATGCCTTAATTACTTCTCTGCAGAAAATGCTTTGATTGAATGATTTCTCAGTTTTGGCAGTACATGTATATTTGTTATTAAGACCTTTCATTCTCAGTAGTGTTGTGCGTGCAGTATTGATTGAAAAGTGAGTGGGCATTGTGCTGTCACCAAGGATTTTTGTGGGTGGTCACCTATTTATTCATAAGTTATTTTAAAAAGTAGAGTGTCTAGCACTGGAGTGAGGGATAAACCCTGAGAGATGCAAGCAAAACAAATCATCTGGTTATTTCCTTTCTTGTCACTATTTTTTGAGAACTAGCAGCATGGGAGTTGATGAGGCTTACAGTTGCCTAAAAGTAATTCCTACATGAATTAGAGAGATACTGCATAGGAAGAAGCACCATCAAGGAGAAACTGCAAAGAATGGCAATTATAAACGTCCTTGACTAATGGCTAGCAGTGAGATAAATGTCTTTTTCCTTGCCTCATTCTGTGCATATTCCTTTCTTCTGAAAGAAAACTGCTTTGCATGGCAACCAAGTGGTACAGTGTGTTTTTCTTTTTGCATCTGTAGGATTGTTTTCACGATGTACATCTTCACTTGGAAATCATATGGAAGTACTAGGTACTTGATGAAGGTCAGGGATATGAATAGAAGAAAACCTGGCAAATCTGCTAAGACTTTGCCAGTAAAGATGGATCTTTTAACATTTAGCTGTTGGTTGCTTTCATTACATATAGTCTCTGCAGATCAATATTTTAATATTACAGTAACAGATTTATGAGAATTCATGCTGTACTCTGCTCCTGCCAGCTTACAGAAGATCTGTGTTGCATTTATAGTCACCAGGAAGGGTTTTCAAATGCTGATGTCTATGTTGATCCTCAGATTGCAAAAACTACCTGAAAATCTGATACTTAATTCCTCAAGAATCTCATATGTGGCTGTCACTGGCATTGTTACTTTTTATGTTCACAACCTGTATCAATAATATGGTAGCTCATCATTTGCCTTCTTTAGGACTAAAGTCTCCTTGTGAGTAATTTACTGTTTAGTTAAAGAATGGTGCTATATTTATTTTCTATATACATAGAGAAATTGAGGACTCCATTAGCCAATAGATGTTCATAGATGGACCTGGAATATAACAAATTCATTATATTATTATTACAGGGTTTGGGTTTTTTTTTCCTTTAGGTGGAAAAAATACAAGTAGTAAGTTTTGTCAATCCGTCTTCCTTCTTTTAAAGCAAATAGGCATGAAAATTCATGAAGAGCGGCTGAGACTGTAGTGAAACATTGATGGGAGGGGGACTGCATCATAGCTGTACAAATGTGTATGTGTGAGCAACTGGGAAATACAAAAGGGTCAGTGCTGTTTGAGGTGTGGTGAATTAGATTAATAAGGGAATATATCAAAGCAGTGGATGCAGAGAAGAGGAGAGTGGAAAGGAAAAAGGACTACTAGAGCAGAAACCTTCAAATTACTGAAAAAAACTGGAAAACAGTGTATGCGTGTTATATGTTCACTTTGTTGTGTGTCTCTTTAATGGATGGTATTTAATGGACAGATGAGTCTGTTGACCAAGGCCAAAATACTTATGATTTTCTTTCTGGTAAATAAAGTGCTTGCTCTTTA
The DNA here is from genome assembly GCF_000687185.1 of Egretta garzetta. Classification (NCBI taxonomy): domain Eukaryota; kingdom Metazoa; phylum Chordata; class Aves; order Pelecaniformes; family Ardeidae; genus Egretta; species Egretta garzetta. The sequence continues at coordinate 4,418,382 of NW_009258947.1, forward strand.
GGCTTGGTTTTTATTCCAGTTATAATGAGGCTTCCCTTCAGTGATGCCAAGAAGTGCCTGATTTGCATGTGCAAATTGAAGATTAATATGAGTGAACTCTGTTAGATTTATTAATCTGTTGTTGCCTATATGGAATGTATTGCCTTTTTTTCCTTCCAGGCTTTTGTGTTATATCCTCAGATGACTTAAGTACACAGGCTATTTTTGTCAGCTGTGATTATGTGGTTTTGCATTATTTTAAATCAAGTATTAAAAAGAATTTTATTTTAAGAGAATACATAAACTTCCATGTTTTTCCCTTTTCTTTTTTCTTTTTTCCTCCTGGGCTTAAACAAAAGCAATGCAATTGCTTGCGTTCAATGAATACACAGTATTTTGAGACTCTGTCTCTCAAAATAGCTATTCAGATTAGAATCCTGTAGAATTTTATAATTGCTCTGGACCTCTGAGTCATCTGCAGAAATATTTTTAATGATCAATCGACCATAAAACTCATAACTTTTATTTGAGGTCCCTCATCAACAAATTGATTCTATATTTCCATATGATTAAGGAAAATATCTTTCCAGTTAGGGATTTGCTTTAAAAGGTGAAGAAATAGGGAAACAAAGAGTGATTCCTACTTATAAGGGTGAAACATCCTACACTAACAGTTCAATAAGATTGTTAATAGTGAGCTTTTGATTAATTTCCAGTGTACCCCTTATACACATGATCACAGCTTCTGTCTTAGAAAGTGAGAGATAAAACAATTTCTTCCCTTGCATGCAATTCCCTCTTAGCACAGGATTAAAGGCTTATAGAAAGAGGCAGGACAAAATTCATTAACTTGGCAACCACACAGTTTTACCAAGCGCTGCTGATGCTGAAGCTGGAATATATGTATGTGTAACTTAGAAACAAATTTCACGTTTTAGCATTAGTGACAGGTGAGCTGCATTGGTAATTCCATCCTTTGCAGCCTGTCTAAAATAACTATATGCAGCTATTCATGCATGTAATTCAGCTACCTGATTCATTAACATTTAAACAGTCTGTTAGGCAATGACCATAAATTAGATGCCTTGCAGATCCTTGGTAAAAGTGTGTTTAACAGCCATTGATACACTAAAGCCTTGTCAAGAAAAAATACTTGCATGCTATGCAGTAACAAACATGCATGTTTTATGTCACTCCAGAGTGTACCCTTTTAAGGACAGCATATAGTGTCACTGGGGCCTACTGTTGGAAATACGGTGATTATATGGAGGGGGGGCAAACACAACTACAGTTAATTACAGGTAAATCGTAGTGGGGCTGGCTACCTGTGCCTGGAAATGGCCAATGATTTAGGGTCTAATGCAGAATACTTTTAGAGCAATGGAAAGGTTCCTATGGATGAAAGAAAAAGGACTCCATGGCCCCCCACCAGAGAGCTGAAAGGAGTCCCACTGCCCTGACACACGTGAGCACCGTTATGTCTCCAGGGCACAAAGCAGTGAATTGTGAAGTAGCTGGGAAAAATCTCATCCTATTTTACCTCGCAAGAGCTGATATCCCCATTTTTTAACAGCCAATTTAAGCTGTTTAAGATGTTGCACTATGGCAGTGGTGGGTAGATGTTACCCCAAAGCCACCCATCTGTGGATCATTCTCTCTAGTGTCACAGCTCCTTCATGACTGTGCCTCTACCATTGTGTAGTACTTCATACTTTAAGCTCATCTCAGGACTGTTCACAACACCATCATCTTCCCTAGTTGACTTCTGGCAATGAACCCTAGCACCAGGCTGAAAGGTATACAGCTAGGCTTGTATAAATTACAAAACCATGCGTATATGCTGCATACCCTGGGTATTTGTCCTGTGGCATTAAAGCATGTGAAGGAGTTTAAGGATGCAAAAATATGATGTGATACTTGTTGAAATATGGCAGAGGGAGTCAGACCTGGTATCAATATTGTGGGCTGTAAAGGACCTTCAGATCGGCTACACTGAAACATACTAAGGTGCTTTTTGAGGAAGAACTACTAGGTTCTCTTCAAAAGAACCCAGAATTAATGCAGTATCTTTCCAACATAGGTGATGAGGGGAAGGGACCAGGTCCTTGGACCTCAGACTAATTTGAATTTACCCCATGAAAAGAGTAATGTGAAGATTTTTCATATTTTTATGTCCATTGGTCTTTAATATGCATGTCACTTGATACAGTAAGTACAGAACCAACACTTATTTAAAGGTAAAAATGGAGAACAATCTCAGGGAAACAAAAAATTCTGTCATTCCTATGTAATACATATGACTATGGTTTTTGTGGCTTGCAATCAACAGTAGAAATATTTTATATCATCAGGTGCTACTACAGTTCCAATTCTAGAAACGGTTTCCATGTGTTTCAGGAGCCTAATTATGGTAACTGAAATGATAATTGTTTTGTTACCAATCACTCAGTTGAATATATCTTGCTTGGCCAGTTGGTATATTGTTAACCCACAATACAATTTTAACTTTTTTTCCACAAAAAATGAATTTGTGCACTACTGGTAGGTCTAGTGTTCAGTGGGGTTTTTTACTACTGGAAGAGGCTCCCACATGGTTTTCCCATGGCTGTGTTGGACAAGCTGAAACTGCTTTCTGAAAACTGAATTAACCTTGCCTTTGGAGAGATGGTTTTGCTGTTGGTCGTGCAATACTCTCCCATCTTGTGATGGCCAGCCAGTGGATCTGTTATGGTCTAAATAAGCCATGATCTAAGGGGAATTTCAAGACAAGATTTTTTAGCTATTCAAAGACCAAGCCTGAAAATGTGTGGTGGGAACCCAGCTGACTGGCAGCTTAATGCTCTGTTCCAATGTCATTAACAACTCAATGGGTTGCCAGTTGTGTGGACAGTCAGACTGTCCCACAGGCTATGTGCAAGGCCCTTGTTTGGACTTGGGAAAGGCAGATCTGAAAGAAATAGGGGCTCCTCACAATTCCCAGGAGGTCAAATCAATTGATTTTACTGATACCCAGAACAATGTTTCTTGGCAAACTCTTTGGGAAAGTGTGGCTCTGTGGAACGGGGTTTGATTCAAGTACATATTGAAATACCCAAATTAGGAGTTTACTATTGTCTTTAAAACAGAAATGGCAACTAGACTCTGGAGAAGTCCTCATCTGTTTTTTTATAATCTCTTAGTACCATAGATGTTTTTGGCTTGGAAACACTAAATGAGAGAATTTTTAAGAGCATAAGTGATTTTTATTTTTATAGTCTTGAGAATTTTTCCACAGTGCTTTAATTCTTTACTACTACCGTGAATTTGCATAGCTCTCTTTCACCGAACTTCTTTGACACGTTTCAAAATATAAAAAATTAAATATTTTTTTTAATTACTGTGATTTTATTGGGCATCTTTATTGTCTTGTACACTAAAACTGTAGATTGTTTTGGGAACAGCTATAATATTTTGGGGGGAAGTGTTCTGGAGGAACAGAAACATGTTTGCAATAACTTATCACTTCTTTTCCTCTTTGCTTTCCTACCTATTGCAATTACAGTATTGATTAAGTTTGTATGATTAGTCCATGACTAAGTGAACATAACCTGTTTTGACTGGTTAAATCAGCAATCAGGAAGTGTTCAAAGATTTCTTTAGTGATTCGTACTCATTAGAAAATAAGCTATACAAAATAATTTGGTGCTTCTGTAGGCATAATGAATATGTGCGTGCTGTCTTCTCATTCTAAACTTCATCTCCTTTCAGACAAATGATGTAGTTCAGTGAATTCTGAATTAGTCATCACATTTTGGATTTGACTACCATTGAACACAACCCTTAGAAAGGTGAAACATTGTAAGATACCTTTGAGAGGCTCATATTGAATGATTTTATTTTTAGATATATTTTACATTAAATTTCAATACTTCGTCATCACAGACATGATCCCTGTGACTTACAAACATAGTATTTTTATAGACACTGCATTGCCATGGAATAGAGATGTCCATCTATGAACGTCTTTCATTTTCTAGATATTTTGTATAGTATTTTAAGTTCTTTTAAGCATCATTATATTTTTTAAGGTATATCTAACTGATGATATTTTTAGAACTCTTCACATAAACATTGCTTTGCTAGTAATATTTTCAGATCTGTGAAATTAAACACATTTATTGCAAGAATAATTCTGCCTAGACATAAACTAACATATTTCCAGTGAAATAAGTGGAATTTTGCAAAAATGTATCAAGCGAAATGATTCATAGTTTACATTCCATAATGTTAATACAGACCCCTTTGTCATGAAATATTATCCAATTTCTAAAATTATGGCGCTCTTGTGATGAAAAGCTAAAACATTTTCCAGTCTATCCTTAGCTCTGGCATAGACTGTTTATTTATTACTAGATATTCTTGTTAACTCTTAACATATTGCATTTGTTGCATATATCACATTTATGTATAGAAATATAGAAATACCTAATAATCCCCCCAATCTCTCCTAAATAAAAATATTATTTAAGCTATTGAAAAATAAAAACCCTGTGAGAATAGAGTGTAAGTATCCATTGTATGTGAAGTCTATTCTGTGCTAAGGTTTGGCTCTTTGCATCGTCCAGTATAACTTCCGAGTTCCTTAGAGACTTCCCTGTTAACTTGTTTACAATGTTGGCCCCAAAGGTCTAACTCTGTCTTTCCTGGATTGTTTCAATTTTCCCATGTTTACCAGTTGTCCTGGTTTCAGCTGGTATAGTGTTGCGTTTTGGATTTAGGATGAGAAGAATGTTGATAACTCACTGACGGTTTAGTCGTTGCTGAGCTGACTTTTCAGCTTCCCCTGCTCTGCCAGGTGCACAAGAAGCTGGGAGGGGGCACAGCCAGGACAGGTGACCCCAACTGGCCAAAAGGGGTATCCCATACCACATGATGTCATGCTCAGTATATAAACTGGAGTTGGCCGAGGAGCAGTAATTGCTGCTCAGGGATGGGCTGGGCATTGGTCAGAGGGTGGTGAGCATTTGCATTGTTAATCACTTGGTTTGTATATATTATTATTACTATTACTATTACTATTACTTATTATTGTTGTTGTTGTTGTTGTGCATTTGCATGTTAATCATCTTGGTTTGTATATTGTATTATCATTATTATTACTGTCATTATTTTCTTTTGCTATTTTTATTAAGCTGTCTTTATCGCAACCTACGGGTTTTACTTTCTTTTTCCGATTCTGTCCCCCATCCCACTGGGCGGTAGGGGAGGAGTGAGACAGCGGTTGTGTAGTGCTTAGTTGCCAGCTGGGGTTAAACCATGACACCAATTGGCTCACTACAGAGATGGGGTAGGACTTCCAGCTGAGTAACTGCAGCATCATCCCTGAAGCATTGCTGCATATATGGTTCAGTACATGGTCATCTATGACTGCTTAGCTCATCTCTACAGTTCATGGGGTTTTCAAGTAGCCTTCCAGACTAGTCTGGGAAAAGCTGTACAGATTTTCAGCTGTTGTGTTCTTTACTTAAACACCTCATTATATTTCTGTTTCATATTTTAAAATTACTTGTTCATCGGAAGTTACTTGTAAAGTTGTTTTAATTTTAAAGAGGGAATATTTTTTCACTGAAAAAGAAGCAAGGAAAAAAAGTGGATTTGTGTAGATATCTCTAAGCACAATACTTAAATGAACAAATCAAAATGCAGTCAGCTCACACACTAAAATTAGGAAAGTTGCTGGCTTTTTTCCTCCCCCCTCCTCTTTTTTTTAGCCTCAGATCTTTTTCAAAGCTACAATAAATGGTTTTGCACAATGGCTAAGTCTTAATTTATTCCATTTGAATTATTTAGCATTCATTTATATAATATTGGAACATTTTATTTCAGGATATAACATTTATCATAGTTTTTTTTTCAAGGAGAAGCATATAAGTCTCAAGACAAAGTTATTTGTTACACTGTTTTTCCATATTTAGCTTGACAAATCAGGCATTAGTGATTGGTTGTTATAGTAATACAGACTGCAGGGGCCCTACAATATCAGATAACTTTGAGTTCTGTCAAAGCCCATGGTGTTCAGAGGAATCCTTTAGAGAGTGTAAAAATAAGGCCAGTGTGCTAGCTATATTTGGCATTCACTACAAGAGAACCCATGTAGCATAGAACAGATGCTCTAAGCGAGAATAACATTATATGTCTGCAAAGGTAAGGTTTCTTTTTGCTTTTAGACATTTCTTGAGACATGACAATTTATTGAAATGCATATTGGTTCAAATGGCTAGGGAGGGAGATCAGCTGCTACAGTGGAAACAAGACAAATACTGAAACAGATCAAAAAGAGGGCAGGAATATCTTTAGCAGAAAAAAAGGAAAAGCAAGTGAAGTATTTTTACAACGAAGAAGGTGGAAATCAGTAACAGAGCCTGTCTGCTGTATCCACGTAGCTCAAGGGAACCGAGGAGAGATAGGACTGAACTTGTCCCACACTGGTGAGCAAATCAAATCCTGGTGCATTTTCATCAACTGTCAGAAACAGACAGATATTTCTTTGGGGCCAGGCAGGAAATTAGGCTATTAAGTTACAGCTTTTTCACAGAGCCCTTGTCATTCTCTTTGCCTATCCTACAGATGTTCTATCAAAGCAAGTCATTGTAACCATTTATCTTTCCAAACTTAAAATACTTTTTCCAGAACTAATTTTTTCCCTCAGTACTTGAGGTCTTTGTACTCTGTGTCTTGCTTCCCTGATCTTGTATGGATCTAAGATTAATTTGCAGTAGCAAGGAGTTCAACAACAAAATCAATTTCAATTGGGTCAGGTGAGGTCACTCCCAGCTCAGTAGTGTGAGGAGAGAAATAGATTATTATCATTCTGGGAACACTACTACTTCAGTATGGAGAAAAAAAAATTCATTAAAGACCTTTACGATAATTTTCATAACATTGGAAAAAACGAAAAATGTTAGTTACTTTCTTCAACATTGGCATAGCCATCTATATATGAATAATTTGTGCTACAAAAAGCTTTTGTATTCCTTAAGAAGAATGGAATAGAATTTGTTAACTGACTGGTAGAATTTCACTAAAAATGTGGCACTGTCAAACTGATACAGCAATACCTTTGATAGATCTTTTTATATCCTTGGCACGTAGCAGGTGTATATTAAACAACAACATTCCCTCTGTTAGCTATTCCATGCACCATACCACAAAAGGGCGGTTATAACAAGAATTTGTTACACCTTTAAGGAAAATATTTTAGATTAAAAAAATGTTTAAATATTTAGAATTTAATTTATAAGGAAAGAAAACCCATCCTATCTACAGAATCTGTTATTTAGTGTCTATCTTATCTCATAGCTTTGAAGAACAAAAAAAAAAGAAGCAGCATCAGCTTAAAATGGTTAATAAACCATTAGTATTTAAAATGAACTGAATTTTAACTATTTCTTCCATCAGATACAGAATACTAGTTAAGAAAATGCTTTAGGTCTATTTGCAGCATGTGCGTGCCTGTTTGTTCATACAGATTTTCAGGTGAGTTACAGCTGTACAGCTCCTTTGGCTTCAGGACAGTTGTGCAAACCTGTGATCTGGCCCACACAGGCGAAGACTGAAATTGCTGGGTCATGTCCTTGTTTCTGCTTTGTGCATCTTAAATTTTTATGTAGTCTGAGCTGAAGAGTGACATGTATGATCTTAGGGTTCTTTAAGTTAAAATTTGTATTCTGCTGTCTGTGAAATAACATTCTTTAGAGTTAACGTTCCACACATTCATGTTGAATAGAAAACAGGAAGTGGAAGTACTTTCCAGAAAGGAAAAGGAATCCTTTATGGAAATACAGTTTTGTAAAAAAAGAAAAGAAAACTATTGGAATAATGTCATTTGTGATGTAGCAGCTCTGCCTTCAGGTGTTGGCCTTAATCAGTTTCATTATATGCAAAAAGATTCAGATTTTCTGGGTCAAATTCTTCCCAAGTGTATTTTCCCTGAAGTCTGTGGAGTAACACCAGCAATGAATCTGGCCTAATGATCTCAAATTTCCTCAATTTCCTCTTCGTGTGATCAAAGCATGCAAAATGAAATATTCCTACTAATAATTTTTTAGAGAAAAAGATACTAGATATATGTTTCTCTATCTACAAGAGTTTGAATTAAATCCTCCATCAATATAGACACAATTTTACTCTTTGTTCAAGTATGGGTTTAGTTGATTAACTACAGGAACATCCTTGGAAAAAAACTAACCTGAAAAAGCCTATAGTCAAAGTTTATTTTACTGCAAAAAATAAAATATTTTCTTCCCTTAGCCAGGGCCAGAGTTTTTAACAAGAGTTGAACAAACTCTTGACTGTGTACTGGTAATAGGCAAGGTTTCTTACAACCAAATTTACCTTCATTGCCATGTATTTGATGTTTGGTCAGATACTTCCTTTTCAAAATATCACTGTTCAGTAATCAAACTATCGCATTGCACAGAGAATTGAAAACATATCCCTAAATGCTTTGGTATTTGGCAGTAATACATTTTAGGCTTTACACTTATATAAGGCTTCTAAATTTCCAAAGGGTTGAGTGGAGACTCCTGATTATTTTCTCATAGTTCTGTGAACTAACAGTAGTTCAGAATTAATCTCTCAGTATTACAAATAAAAAAGTAGATGCAAAGAGTATAAAGGCTGTGTCTGTACACATAGTTGCCAAATTGCCCTTTCAGGCCAAAACTGTTATTCCAGTGGTTCATAATACAAGATATGCCTAAGTTTCCACTGTAAAAGTATATATACTTTTATATATCCTTAAAGAAAAAACTTGATCCTACCTACTATGAATGCCTTGTAAGCATATAAAAGTGAGGCAAACATCTAGCTCTACTTCCAGAGAATACTTCTCCAGTCTATAACCAGCTGTTACCCAAGGGCTTCCTGAAAAGCTTTTAATAGCTTTCACAAGGACTCTTATAAAATGAATTTTATAAAATTTATGTATTTTTATATAATTTAAAATGTTGTAGTTTATATTATTTTTATAATTTATAATGTAGAAAAATTTAAAATATATATAATTTTATATAATTTATATAAAATGTAATTTTAGGCTGCTTAGTATGAAATTAACTCACTGGACATTGCACAATAGTATTTGTATTAAATCTAGATCAACTGGTATCTTGAATTGTGCCATTCTTCCTTCAGGAACTGATCTAACGGCCATTTGATGTGAGCTGTTTGATCTCCTGCTCAGATGCAGGAGAGATCATTGCAGCTCCCACTATAGTTAACAAGAGTATCCACAGACCTTATTAGCTATTAGATCACCTCTACAAAGCAGAAGGTCATTTAACAAGCTTCTGGGGTAGGACACTGGTGGCAGAGAAGGTAGTTTTTGTGAGAAAATAGAAGACGACCTAAAGCTGAAAGGTAGTGTTTAGTCTAGGTGCATATTAATCATTTGACAGTAGTCAGAGTGGAGTCTGATGAGCATAAAGACAGGAATGTAAAATGAAATTTCTGAAGAGGTCAGGAAGCAGTTAGAATAATCATGGCTATCTGAGCAACTGTTACACTAGCGTGCCTGCTTTTCCACAGCAGACATCTGTGTTAGAGGCACTCTAACCCAGCGAGATCTTTGGGTCTCACTTGGCTTTACACTGCTGGAATACAACTGGGTTAAATGAAGCTATTCTTTATTTACACTGGCGATCACGGATCAGATCGGCCTTGTATTTTCCAGCGAGGCATGAAACTGTAGACTTGATTACTTGTCAGCAAAGTACTGCTTGGGTGAATAAGCATGCTTACTAATGGCCTGGCTAAAATGGTTAAACACAGATGAGACAAATTCTATCCTGCTTGCTTAATTCTTGTTGCTTCAATTAGACATGTTGTTTCTCTCACTCCGCCTCAGCCTATTCTATTACTTTTCCTATTTGTATCACACTACATTGCTGAGCAGCCTATGCAGCTATCAGTTTCTCCAGTTGAAATGAGAACACTGCAAAAGATGACAGAGGTGGCTTCTTAATATTAAGTTGATAAAGTATATAAATCTCTTTTGCATTAAATGGACTGTAGAGTTACTAATAGTATCTGTTAATTTTTCAAGATATAGGGTCTACTACAAAACTTGAATAAATGAATCTCTGTTACCTCTAGATAATATTCATGAATTAACTTGTTTCCACATAGTGAAGAAATTTATATTTCCATTGGAATACATGGGGAAAATGACATCTATTTCTCTGGGATTAAATCCACCAATTGCCATTTGCAGAAGAAATAATCCATTTATACTTTTATGGAAAGATTTCTGCTCCCCAGAAGACATTTGTATTGCCAGAGTATTACTTTACCTTCAGAGTATGGCTTTATAAACTGGTGACAAAAACTCACGAAAGGATAATGGAAAGACACATCAGGGGAATGATATGGTAAAGAGGAACACATCCTGGGGAAAATGCGCTTTGGGGATAGTTTTACTAAAATTTGACCCCAGGCACAGCAATAGTGTAGACAGATTAATCTGCATACAAGTAATCAAATGCATCTGCAATACTGTATATTTCAGAAGAATTAAAAATCTGTGGATGTTTCTGGTGATGGGAACTGATATCCATCCAGTTGTTAGATTTGGATTCATAGTTTGCTTTTGGAGGATTAGAGCTTTATGGTTATTTAACATGCACCATTTACAGAGTTTCTTGCTTTACCTTCTCTATGCTGCATTTTAATTTTCCATTAATGGAGAAATTATTGCTATTTTTTTTATTGATGACTTATTTTTTTACCCACTCAATCTGCTTTTGCTTTAGTTTAACACCACTGAATTCTATGGTCATGAAGTGAAACAACTAATGTAATAGACCTCTTGTTGCTATTGCTCTAGGCCTTGGATGCACCTCACTTAACTTTAGTAATCTTTAGTAATCTTATAAAGACACCAGAGTTAGAATTTCCATTAGCTACTTTAGAATCCATAGAAAGAGATAGATGCATCCTGGGGAATGTTAAACTTCTTGCTCTGGGTGGCTGGAGTGGAAATTATACAGAGAGAATGAGAATGGAGGAAAAAAGGACATATTCTGGCTATGAATGATACAACGTAAGAAGGTGGGGTCAGAGAGTAGGTACATAGTTTATACACGCAAAAATGATAAACTGTAATTTCAAAGAGATAGGTAAAATATACACATTTTCCAGTTAAATGTATTAATAGTTTAAGGCAATGTGTTTTCAAAACTTTGCTTGCTGGAGAGACCTTGTGAGTGAGAAGGTGCCACAAGTTTAATTTTTGGGTTACCACTACTTTGGAATGTCTGAAATGTCAGCTTCCTTTCATATACAGTTGGTAATGAACACTCTTCCATACACATGACAATTTCTGCAATGCAATTATTGCAGAAGTGCTAAAATGCATGCAGAAATAATCATTGCTTGACATTAGAGAGAAGCATAGCAATAAGCTTTTAATGTACTTTCTCATTTTTTATCTTGCTGTGGCTATATGCGATGAAAAATAGGGATGAGATCAGTAATGTTAAAATAAATATGGCCTCACCTAAATGTTATGAAATATGGGCACAAAATACCAACATTGGTTTAATTTTAGATGTAGAAATCATTTGGATATAATAAAATTATTGTTATATGTTTTTTCTGTCTGTGTACTTCAAATAACTAATTTTGAAGGCAAATTTGGGGCTGTGCCCACAGGGGTTTTTCTCTCCCTTCAAATGTTGTGCTTTCTCAAGTTGAACTTGGACAGCTGGGTTCCGTTGATGTGAATGTCAATTCTTATCATTGATATTTAGTAGCATTTCCTTTGCTGAGCTCTGACTCCAATCTCCTGACTACCTTATGAATTCACCTCCAACTCATCTGTTTCGTGTCACACCAATGGACTTTGAATGACCTTCTTAGGATTCTTATCCTTACAAAGCACTTGGCAGCCATCTCCTATGCTAATTTCCATCAACTTCCGTTACTACTTTTTTCCTATTATTAGCTTCCATAAGTGTTCTTTTCAGCTGATCCATGAAATCTCAGTGCATCCAATGACATTTTGTATATTATAGAATATTAGAGACAACCCCAGAGATCAAATCACTGTGATAGGCTAAATAAAGCGTTTCACAACCAACAATTGTTTAGCTGGAACCTTGCTGATATGATCCACTCAAAGAGCCTGAAGACTTTGAATTGGGAATGCTGCTTATAGTTTAACTAATTTAAATTTGTTATTTTTCTGTTCATGTTGAAAGATTATTATTGTGCACTACTAGCTTATTTTGGCATTGAAGACAGTAGATCCTTTCATCTTTGCATGTTGGTTATGGAAAATAGTTTTCTTGTAGATATAAAATTAATGCAAAAGGACAAAGTAATTTTTTTTTGTCTTATGCTGGGTTGTTTTCTAGAACTTTTTTTTTTTTAATGAAGCATATAAAGATGGAGCATATAAACTTATTTACATATTTTTACCTTTCTATGACTACTCAAATAGGCAGTTTAAAACATAATAATTATTATTTAGGTTTTATAATCTTTCTTTCTCTTTCACAGTTTCCTCTGGCTTGGCAAACAAAGCTAAACAAGCTGTGTCACTTCAGTATATTTTGAATATTTGTGAGTTCTGCTTTCCTTTTCTAAATCTTTCTGAAAGTCATTTTTTTATAACTTTAATCTGAAGTCAGAATTGACCTGTCATTGACTCTTGAACCTTAAATAGTGGATTATATTCAGAAAAAAATATTTCAAAACCTGACTCTGGACCCAGCTTGCTCCAGTTGGTATCTTAAACAAGCTTAATGTTTGGCTTAAGTCAAGTCTGATATTCACGTTGTTTTGCTGACTTTCCCATCTAGCTTGTCCACTCCTGCCAAAAATATGTCTCTTCATTCTTGCTGTTGCTGGATGCCATGTGGGTGTACTCAGTTTTCTCCTCCCCTCATTTCATGAAAAACTTCAGGGTCGAGGTCTGTTCCCACCAAAGATGCAGCTAATTGTGAAATATATGAAAGCACAGAACTTAAACAAACCACCATCCCCTTCCCAACTCTATCTTGCATAAAGGAGATAGGGTACAAATCCGGTGCTCTTAAATGTTTGAGAAATGCCTGGTGCAAATCTCAAAGGACTGTTGTGTGATTGAGCTCTGAAAACAGAGTGAATATGACTATTGCAAAGGGAGGCCAGAATCTTGTTTCCACCAGAAACTGACCCAGGACAGCTCTCTGCCCCTTCAGGAACTGAGGACTTATTTGCAAAGTTGTGTGCTTCCTCCTTTCCATCTTGGTTTTGTTTAGTGAGGGGCACTGAATGGAAGGAAAGGGGGCAAACTGTGGTTCACTGTTGCCATCCTAGGCAGAGTAGGTGTTTCTGCAGCCTTATTTCTCCATTAATCCTTGACTTGGAGATATTTACATTACCTGATCTTCAGCTATCTGTCCCTGTATGTCACTGGGGCGTAGTGATAAACACGAGATAGTAGTCAGACCCAAAACTTGTACAAAACATAGTGAGCAGCCAACTTAAACTTCCGTCTTCTGGGCATATCTATTTCACTCTAAACACACTCAGAGACCTATACTTAACCTTAGTATGGTTACATTTACACTGTATTTCATCGCATAGTTCACTCTGATTATCCTACTGAAGGCCTGAACTGAGACAGGCTTTTATCGCAGTCACATGAATGACTAAAAACAATTAAGAACTTGGACTGTTAGTCTATCAAGGAAAGAAAAGACTGTAATGTGACAGCCTTGAATAGACCTTGGAGTGCCTAGCTAAATGTGCCTCCTAAATATCCACCTTTGGTTGCTACCCAAGGACTTTTACCTCACATGCTTTTGACTAAGGCCTCATTTCTAGTGCTGTGGGGATATTTACTTGTCAAAACCTATCCGTGTCCAGAATTTCTTAACAGTAAAACATTATTTTTTCTTCCTCTTAAACATTCAACCCCTTATGTAGCCAAGTTCAGCTGTGTATATGAATTCATCATTTTCATAAACAGGAAGTGTTTCTGTTAAAACGTTAATCTGCAAGAAAAAGACTGGAGCTTGTTCAGTGTTATAGAGTTCAACTGAAGGCCAATAATCCAATACGTGTATGTTGGGGGAGGGAGAGGGAAGGATAGGGAGGAAGAAACCTATCTTTCCCTGGAAAAGAAATAAAAATAGCAGCAAACATTATCATTTTCAGATTGTTACTAGCAACAGGGAGACGTGATCCAAATAACAAGTGAATGACTGCATACACTGGAGCGAGATAAAGACCCCAGATAGGAATTTGATTAAGTATTATTATCAGTCACTGTACACAGAATGGCAGGCAGCCAGCAGAGCATTCACTTTTCTGACCATCTCTGCCTCTGGCTGACTGCTTATGCAGGTTGTCATAGAGGTAACCTGGAGATAGGACTGTGCGTCAGATAGCAGTCATAATTTTCTCCATACAGGATCTCCTTGAACATTATTTTCGTTGCAGAGACAAAATTAGGCTGGCAGCTTAAACTGTTCTGCTTCTTTCTTTGATATTCTTAGATTTTTTATTATTACCATTCCTCCTTCTCAAAGTTGAGATTTACAGCCCGTGTAAACTTCTTCATATCTACCCTGTGACCTTCCTGCCAAATAAAAGGAAAAACCTTGATGTTGGAGTGAAAAAACAGAGATACTCCTTCTCCACCATCCTTTGGCCTTTTTTGTGATTTGACGTTTTATCCAAATTTGGATTGTGGACAGCAGTTCGGATTATGGATAGAATTTTGAGTTATGATGCACTCTTTTTCTGATGCAGGTGAAAGGGGAAGGGGTAAAAAGTGTTGGTGAATACATGGATCCCCATTTCCTCCACATTTCAATGCATATATCTGTATATACTGTAAAGGAGAAACAAATACAGAGAAGAAGGACAGAAGCAAATCGCATTCAT
>NW_009258947.1:4433306-4445574 GCF_000687185.1 Egretta garzetta
AGGTCTTGCTCTTCATTTGGATTGATCCTGCCATCAGAATATTTACATGATATTTACAGCAATGCCTCTAATCAAAGATAGCATAAGTTCCTATCAATTTGACATAAGCAAACTGGAAACAGTGGGAACAAACATTGTGCAGACATTTACTCAGAATACAGCTAGGTCTTGGAACTTGTGTCCACTCTCCATCTTGTTACAAAACATACTACGAACAACTCTTGGGCAGTGATGCAAATGAATGTTCTAAACTGAAGTAATGTCATCACCAACCTATCATGATTCATCTTTGACAAAGATGCTTCCACTTGCCTACTTAATTAAAATCAGATGGGACATAAGCAACTGTAAAAAGAATCTCTTAAATTCTATTAAATTACATAACCAAAATGTGATACTAAAGCAATGTGTCTGATGTGTATATTTTTCCCAAAACTTCTAGTTGCACAGCTCAATATGTGTTGTGCTACCATCAGTTCTTGCTTGAGCAATTCAAATTAAAAGGGTTTTCTTAATTTAGCCATGTACATTTGAAAACAAAAAAATGGGAGAGTCAGTTTCAGTCCATTTTCTAGCCTAGTTCTGGGTCATTCAATTGCACCTTTGTCCGTAGTAGCTGGAAATGCGATAAGCAAGAAGGCATCAACGAATTGATCATTTTAGTTGAATGTGGGTTCGTGTAAGGGAGGTTTAGTTTTGTCTGTGTTTGGCTATTGCCTGTTCATTGCACCTCATGGTATTCCCTGCCCTGCTGTGTTCTTTCTCTCTGCTTTTCTTGCCCTATATTTCTGAATAGTTGATGACAAGAATCTTTCCAAATAAAATGAAATGTGTTTATGGTAACTCCATATATGGTTAGATTATGCCTATCAAAAATGCTTCAAAGCTAACTCCAAAACTGAATCAGTCTTCACAATGCTTTGCAGATGTGCTCTGAGGAACAAATGCTTAACTTTATTATGCATGAAAACTGCAATCTTCTAATACATAAAGGGTGACAACATCTCCAGAAAGCGTCTCAGCAGGAGATGAGATTCTGTAAACACTCTCTCACCAAACAAATGCTTCATGACTCTGCAAAGAGTTGGCATAAAGCTAATGACTGATAATATAAGAAACTGATCTCAACTAAACAAGCCAAGCAAGGTCTAATGCTGTCTTCTGTCACACACAATAACAAAAGTCTTCATTTTAATTTGAGCCAAAATATCTCGTGTTTAAACTCTAATGCCTACCCTACATCTGGAGCCATTTTGCAAAGCAGCCACTAACCTACAAGTTGCCACCTCCACAAGAAAAAGGCCAGATACAGCAGTATATTGCAAATTTATCTGTTACATAATGGATATTAATCCACTCTTTGGGATGCAGTTAATGAACTATTAGCTGATTTTTGTTCAGAATATACCCATTTAAATTGTGTCCAAAAAAGCAGATGGAATATTGTAAAATAATAACATTTTCCAATGAAACAAACCACACTCAACATGCTTAACACACACTTATGAATTGAAAATGCTTCTATAGCTTTCATAATGCCCTAGGATTGACCCGGTGAAGCACTAAGCATTTAAATCTTTCCATCAATCCCTGGCAAACATCATATTATGTCAGAAGAAGATGACCTTTATCATCATCCTGGTCCTTCAAATGCACTGCCATGATTAATTTCTGGTACTCAAGATACCAGATTTGTCCTGAATAGTGCATCTGAGATAGACAGCCAAAGGAAAATCTAAGCCGGAAGGGGGTCTTCTCATGAGATCCCTAGACTAACGCTCTTTGCTCAAAGCAGAGTAGCTAGGAAGTCACACCAGGCCAGATAGTCAGTTCACAGAAATTAAAAGAAAAAAGTAACTATGATGGCTCTATAAAGTCTTCTAGAACACAATGAGAATGAGAATAACAACTTTATTTTGGATTCAGACTTTATAGAAAATAGAATTTAATTTGGACTGTGAACTATGGTCTCCTTCCAGATGCCCCTGCTTATGCCAATTAACACCTTACATAGAAGTGCCGTATTTCAGGCACCCAGGGAAGTTTCTGAGTAAGACACTGCTTATTTTCAGAAATAAAATCCCACGTTGTCTACACGCTATGTGCTATTGCTGTATTTTCTACAATTTTGATATATTCACAGATATCAGCATGGATTTCATCACCGAGAAAGCACAATGGAAAACAATTCAGAAATCAGCAAGTCATAAAATAAATGCAGCTCAATAGTTTTTGTTTTCCTTTTGTTTCAGCCTAACGGGCACCAATTTTATTTAAGTGGATTTATCACTTCTGTCACAACATTTGTGACAGTTGTAGTATTCTTGGAGAAACTGCTTTCATGTAGCTGTTGAAAGCTGTTCTTTTCCCTCACATGAGACCTAACCACCAGCTCCTGGCACACAAGTCCTCCTGCAAATAACACTCTTTGTAATGTTTCGGAAGGGTGTCCAATGCTTCTTAAAAAGAGTCCCCAGCAGTTGATTTAATTAGTGGTGTTCATCAACTCCAAAAGATGTCCAGAATGTGTAAATTTTTTTATCTCACTATATATGCATGTCATTCTGTACTGTGTAACTAAACAGAGTTAGGTTGCTTCACAAGCTGGGTGGGAAGTATCAGGCCACTTGGGAGTTTGATACATAATGGCCATACATCATTACAGGTTTATTTTTTTTTAAATTGTTATAAACCTTGACCCCATGTCAAGTTACTTGATTCCTGTGGCCAAAAAAAAAAAAAGTAATATTAGCTATGGGTTTTTTACGAAATGTCAAGCTAAGTAAATGTATTGAACCTTTCTAGAATCCTGCTCTATACTGTAATTTATTGGCATTCCCTGCATTGTTCCACAGATTCTTATTATACTGCTGTGAGTAACTTAATAATCCTTATATTTCACTGCTAATGACTAAATTCCAGTATTGAAAAGGAAAATCTGCAAAACTCTTTCTATGTCGCTCTACATTCCCCTCTCTTTGTATGTCTGTTTCTGTGTATAAACAGATAGTAATTCTTAATATGGAGAAAATTATTAAGTCATGATTATTTTGATCAAGGAAAAGAACAAAATTGATGGAACCCTGAAGAAGAACAACAGGAGGAAAAGGCAGAAGCTTACCGACACAGCAAGACTATTTGTGGTAGGTTCTGATAGCAGAGATCACAAAGGAACTTTATAACACTTTCACTGCAAATTGACCTAATTCTCTGTCATAATCTACTTAGGCTGAGGAGGTTTCCACCTATCTTCAGGCATAAAATGTAGTCATTCCTTTCTAGTTGATAATCAGCATGTTTATTACTCATTCTAGTTGCTTAAAGACAGTATTTTCAGAAATAGTCCTGCACTACTAATGTCAGAAGTGATATTGGAATAGCAAGGGAATAACCTCACTCTTTGCTATGGGAGCTGTTTAACAAATCTAAAAATGTTAATCATGTTCAGGGCATTGTCACTTTCAGGGAACAGAGATTACTTCCAGTGACGTGCCCAGAAGCAATCTATTTAGTTTTCTTTTCATATAAAGTTGGGAAATAATGAAGGTTTTATTAAATGAAACTTAATTCACCACAATAGGGACTTCAGATCTACCTGTTCCCACTACCAGGGGATGCAGTATAATTTAATAACAGTCTCTTTAGATTAGCTCTGTCTATTTGCATGTCATGTTATTAACTGACTCCATGCCATAGCATATAAAGGACTTCAGAGAGTGCTGTCTCAGCCTTTTTTATTTAAAAAAAAAAAAATCCTATATCGATGAGTTGTAAACTACATTATTACAGTAACAAAAACTGTAGGATAAGAACAGCTAAAAGCAGTGATGTAAGCTTTTTGGCTGAGGTCCAAGGCACTAAGACTTAGTAGATTGCTAATGCTGTCTAGTAATGGTGTGTTTTTCCTGCCGCAGTGACAGCTGCTGAGAGATTTTCTATTATTATCTTAGTATTTTTTTAAGCATTAAAGTGTAATGATTTACTAGCCTATAATGTGGTAGCAATGTGTGAATTACTGTGGCTGCATTTGTATGCTTAGCAACATCTGGTTTACAGGTGTGAATATGTGGATTTTGCTAATTAATACTTAGCAGCACTATTTCTGAGTGAAGGTACAGAGATGGAAACAGAGAAATGTTCTTATCTATATAATGTTATTTCAGCTCACTGGGAAATAAAAAACAGAGAATGCATACCTGGGTCATTTTTTTGTGTTGTTTTTGCTGGCTACTTCTCTGGTTTATTTTATTTTAACACCTCCATATTACTCCCTAGTCCCTAGCCAGGACAGCTTTTGGTGGGGAGAGTTATAAAGAGGTAGCTTAAATAAAGTGTGTTATTCATATGCATGAGCACAGCTTTGTGATTTTTAACAAAAATTTCAGTTTACAGTCTCAAGCATATAGTCAAGTAGCATAATCATGAGTGACCATTCCTCAGTTGAGTCTCTGCCTGGTTCCATATCATTGGGCAGGATACAGGACTTGGTGAGCCCCTTTACCCTTGCTACAGTCTGAGACTGAGGGTGGGAACCATTGCCATGGCCCAGCTCCTGTGTTGTAATCCATTTCTGCTGCATATTTTTCTGAGTCTGGTGCCTTCATGAACAGGTAATCTCCCCAGGCCTTTTCTCATTCTGATACTCTAACAACTCCTTTCATAAATAGTGTTTGAGAAGCTTTAAAAAGAGGACTCACTTTGGAGTTATAGGGAGGGATGAGGGAATTGAACAGAGAAAACAGACCAAGAAAGAAACACTGTCTTATATCCTTCCCCTGTGACTACTTTAAACTCTTCTGTTTTCCTGTAGAATATATATTAAAATTTGATATTTTTTTTTGTTTGGGTTTCTTTCTCTTTCATTTTTTCTTTCCTGTGTCTGTCCTGTAGAACTTAATGGAGTATCAGATTCCTATTGTGCATCTTTTTAGAATGATTTGGAAAAGTCATGCAACTGTCTGCTAAAGAATCTATGCCTTTTAAGTACACTCCGTTTAGTTATATAGGTTTAGTCTATATTCAGTTCTCTGAAGCAATATCCTTCAGTTCAGTATTTCTGAAGCTATGGACAGTGACCTTACAATCTAGACAGTATTTCTGGGATTTATAGCAGCAAAGGTCTAAAATGGGAAAGTCACTGTCCGCAGTAACCTATATTTTTAGGCTTCCAGAGGTTTAGCCTGTATGCATCCCACAGGATCAAGAAATTCAGTCAAAAATCTCAAATTGGCTTGACACTGAGAACATGGATCATAGGCTCACAGGACAGTTAGTTTGGAAGGGACCTTTAGGGTTACCGTGGGATACCCAGCCCCTTCGAAAAGGAGGACTAATTTAAGGTCAGATTGCCTATAGCCCTGTCCAGTTGAGTTTTGACTGTCTCCAAGGATGGAGAGATGGAGCAACCTGGATAATCTGTTCTAGTGTTAGACCAACTGTGAAGAATTTTTTTCCTTAGGCTCTGCACAACAGTAAAGGTAAAAGAAATTTTTAGCCTGGAAAAATTGACATAATTTATTATAAACAATCTGCATTTGAGAAAAGGAGATGAAACGTTTTTCCAGAGCCTGAAATCAAATAATTCTGTCAAGTGCCATTTTACAAAAGCAGATTATTAAACAAATTATCTGAAACAGTGGGAGTAAGAAATACCTGATCTGAGTCCAGCATGGTAATAGTTTCAGTTGAGTAAGATCTTCACACAAAACAATGAAGTTTAATAACTGAGCTTTTTATGTGGTGTTATGATAAGTAAATTGGGAAGGGCCCAAATACAGTAACTGTTTCCCTTCAGAAACTCAAACAGAAGGGAGAAAAGGAAACCCCCAGATGAATTACTAGTTAGCAAATAAGTCAGAAAAAAAAAGAGTAAAGATGTGTAGGTACTAATGCTAGATCTCTAGCTTCAGACATGGGAGGTGCCAGTTCATATTCGTCCTCATTTTCTTTGTTATCCCGGGCAAACAGTGAAAAATCCATCTCTTACTCTACAGTATTCTTTCTTTCTGCCTTATTTCCTAACCTTGTTGCTTATTTCAGTTTAACACCTTTTTCCTTCAGAAACCATGACCCAGCCCCTTCCACAGTTAGAATGTGTATTCATCTAGTCATATTCCATATACAAAATGAATTTTCTAGAAGATGAACTGGTTTGAATCAGTAAAGATTTATCTTCTCCAAACAAATTCCTCTGCCTTCACTGGCTGTGTGCAGGTATTCCCTCTTCCAATGCAATCCTTTCCTAGGGTCTAAGCCTCTCTCAACCAGCCCTCTTTGTACATAACACCCCATTCCTTTCCAAGTTCTCTACTTTGTAACTATCGAATACTTGAATAAAGTTTGATTTCCTCCTGAGGTTTGTGGCCTGAGGGAAATTTGGGAGGGGAGAGAGTTAAATTGTCATGGCAGAAAGGAGCTGAAAATCGACTGGACTTTGAGACAGCGTGATGTATACTAATGAAGTGGTCAAGTGAGGTAGTCAAACTACCTGCAAGCTCAGTCTCCAATTTAGGCACTGAAATGCCTTAAAAATTAGGCATCTGTCTTAGCAAGATGAATGGCAGGTACTTAAGAAAATCAGAGTGCTGGCTGCCTAAAAAGGGTGATTCAGGATTTCAGCACAGTGAGAATGGGCTTCTCTAGAGCTTAAACCAGGGAGGATTAGATCGCAGGGTCCCTCTGACCTGCCATTGCTTTTAAGATTTGATGTGGATTTCCATTGCCATCTCCATTCACAACCCTCAGTCTTCAGAAGAGGCAGCCAGCTAAGACCACAGTCCAACAAGCATTGCTATTGAATTGGTGTGCTATTGGATCACCCAAATTTAAAAGTTTGACATGGAGCAGGCATGGGTGTATGGCTGTTTGGTGGTGCATTATTTAGAATACACAGTATGTAATTTATTCCATATTTATACTGTCATCCTGGTTTTATAAAGTAAGAGAAGACATCTGATAAATGATCTAGCACAAAATTACTGTTACAGATGAAAAATATCTGATTTGATATCAAGTCTGACAGTACAAAGACAGTTAAACATTTTTTTATGCAGACTTGAATAAGAGTGAGCTTACTCTTGGTGTCATATGTCTACAGCATTCTTAATCTGGTGCTACAAGCAATAGCTCCAGATTTACCACGCTATCAAACTATGACTTCAACAGAATTCTCTCTTTGTGTGAGACACTGCTGGCCAAAGTGTGTGTGACTCTGTAATCTAGTTTTTTGGACATTTGGACAGGGAGAGACATGCCAAATCTTTTCCATTTTCTATCATTCTGGTTTCTCGAGTGCTAGGGATTATTTTATTTATTTTGTCTCAGAGGTATATTGCTTTTATATGCAGCCATTTTATACACATTAATAATAATTAAACTAATCAAAGAGGGGAAAAAAAACCCTTTGAGTTATATATTTATTTACTCTTCCACTGCATGTGATTATAATTAAATTTGCAAACACTTTGTGTTGTTTTTAAAGAAAAGGCATTCAGCCAAAATAAATCAATTGCAGCCTCCATGCTCAAAAGACATGGTAGATGACATTCTTCTCAATAATCTCCTGTCTTCTATAAAGTCACCCCCATCAAGTCTGACCTTCTTTGCAGCCCTCTCACAAAGACAGGTCTTGCATTATGATCAGCTCTGCCACAGTCTTGTTAACTGGTAGCAGAATCCTGATCTGTATAAGAAACACATTCAAATGAGGTGCCTACCACTGCAGTCCACCATCTTTCTTAAATTACGGAATATTCAGATGACAGTCTTACCTGATCAAAACTGCAGTCATGATCACATGGATAGAAAACTTGTCACAAGTAGGTAGACTGTACTAAAATAACAGGTTGGCTGGTATTCCAGAGTCACCCTGATTTTCAAGCTTTAAGTTCTTGCTCATGGAAACTGCTTCTATGGTCTTTCTTTCCATCAGTAGTGATAGTAGAAAGTGTTTGATGATGGTAGAAAGTGTTCAGTATCAGTTAGGCTTAAGCTTCAAGTGCAGTATGAGAGACTATTTCATAGCTCTGTTCTGGAGAAAAGAATGTATATGTATGAAGTTATTATTAATTCAGCATTCAATTTGAATAAAAAGAAATGAAAAGCCATAATGTTTTAAATAGAAAAAAAAATCCCGTTGTTCTGACATTGCTGAGATATTTTCAGCTAAAAAAAAAAGTAGGAGTGGAGTTTTTTTTCATTTCATTACTGTTTTCATAGATTTAAGAGGAGGGAGTGGTAAGCAGGAAGGGAGGAAAGGACTTGTTTTTCAGTGTGTTTGCTTTGAAATCAGAAACATTATATTGCAGAACAAAAGAAAACATGTAAGCTATAATGTGTAGAGGCTGAAATACCATATGACTGGTAAAGAAAAGTGGAAGGAAACTTAGTGCATCTCCACAGTAGCGAAGTGAAAATGATAACCATGAAATGGAAAGTAGATAAAAGACAGAGAGCTGCTAATAGCAAACATGCAGAACTGACATTTCTTCCAACGTGACCTGCAAAGAACAGACAAGAGTACTGAACAACAACAAAAATTTCTTAGTTCTATATTTTTGGCATTTTCTTCCAGGCTGACACTGTTTCATCACTCTCAGACAACCAATGAGAAGACAACCTTGCAAAATACCAGATTTTTCCTAAGACATTCTGAATACTCATTACCTTCAAGAGAGCTTTCCCAACTTGTTAAAATGAGTCTAGAGAGAGAAACATGAAAGGGGATGGGGGAAGGCACTGACTTACACTTCCCAATTTATCCTTGATAGTTGAGATACAACTTAGTCTAAACATTGTCTTCTAGGTCATTAATGAAAACAGGACTTGTTCATTAGAAAGCTCTTCAGGCTGAGTTCTTTAACAACCTCTATCATTATGATATCTTAGTGCCCCATCATTTGTAATGTATTCATCCTTTATGTCATCTTTTATGATATCTTCTCCCAAGGGAGTGAAAGGTTATATCTCATCTCTCTGCATGGAAAAAGGAAGCACGCAAAAAAGAAAACTGATATCTTTAGTTTTGTTGCCTAAATCTCACATAATTTCTGATTTCAGTAAGAATCTAAGTATCTTTGAATAGCTGACCTGAAAAATATTTGCCCAGTATCATCCAGGATGCTTATAGTTAAATTGTAAATACTGAGATCCTTAAAAAGGATCACTGACCATAATCAGAAGTTCACCTGAAGCTGGTGATCCAGACATAGATGTTGTGTAGCTGTGATTGTAACACACCACTGAAGCTTAAGCTGGCCCAAGTCTCTTAAGGAATGAGAAATTTATCATTCCAGGAAGTCAGGGAGTGAACGTGCAAGAAAGAACTTGATTTTCCAGACACATCAAAGAAATTACTTGACTATGACAGAAGAAAGGAGGCATGAGGAATATCTGCTCCAGAGTCTGTTTATGCATTTTACCGTTAAAAAAAAAACCAACAAAAAAAACAAAAACCCAAACCATCAGATATGGTGCAAAAGCAGCAGGAACAGAGACAAGAACCCAGGGCTACGTTTCTGCATGGGAAGACTACAGCACACTTGCAGTTTGTCTTCCTATTGATGTCCTGGCTATGCAGTAGTTCAGTATGTGAAGATGGAAAAAGTCTAATTCTAGCTTAAACACCTCAATGAGGATTAGAAGTTCCCCTTTAACAGCTGAAAGCTGAGCTTTTGGTTCATGCTAAACTCAGCATTCATCTACCTGTGCCTGTGAATTTGGAACTTGCTGATTTTGACTAAACTCTGCTCATTTTAACAGTGTTAATTCCACTGGCTATCTTTTTTTTTTTTTTAATTATCATTTGTCTTTACTGGAGCAACATCGGGGAATAAACTTAGCATATCCGTTATTGCAATTACTTTAAATGCCAAAAAGGGCCTGAAGCAAAGAACCCATAATTTATGTTCTACAATGTATCAGAATGCATGTTCGTTCTACGGACATATTCAATATCTATTTCAGATTATTAGCACAGCTATTAACCGTTTTCCCTCCTCTGAACAAGCTAAATGTTACCCCAAATTAAGTTCTACTGCACAGCAGATATGTTTGTTATGAAGTGCTGCAGAGTTGCACCCCTCCTAGCTGTTTAGTGCTATTCTTGTGAGGGTTTTTTTTTGTGAAAAATGTCCCAGTGCTCAGAACCTCTGATTGAGGAAAAAAACACATGACTGTGAGGCTACCTGGGAAGCAATATGGGGCAAAATTGATGGAGATGGCATAGCATTTTGGGTCTAGAGTACAAGGGAAAAGCTCCAAAGATGTAAGGCAAGAAGAAAAGACACGGCTATTATAGCACTGAAGAACACTCCATGCTATCAATCTTCTTTTAAGAATTTTGTATTTTAAAAAGTCTTAAGGGAGGAATTTAAAACATTTGCTTCCATTCTGGATAGAGAGAAAGGATTAAAGATGGAGAAATTTGTGATATGGGAAGGGCAAATAATAACTAATTCACTCTTGTGAGGGAGAAGGATCACTGAGTTATTCATCTGTGTCAGTCAATCACCTCACGATCATTACATTCAATATGAAGTAATGGTTTAGATTAATTCCTCAGAAAATTTTGTCAGCCCCAAATTACGTATATCTCATCTACAGTTAGTTTGTATGGATCTTTTGCAGCCAGATGTTAATCATCTGGTTCTATGAAGGAGGCATAAAGCTAACAATTACCTGCGTTGCTGTTGACAGCGAAATTCATGGCTTATGATTTTCTAAATGGAGTTAATCTATCTTTTGAATAAGATGAGAGAATGCTACTGGAAACGAGGTGAGCACTACTAAGACAGAAAAGTCATTCCCCATCAAACCTTCCAGAGGATATTTCGGGGAGAAGATTTGAATATGTTGATTTACCTTACAGCTGCCAGTCTTGGGACTTCTGTACTAAACATGTCACTGTTCTCTATTTTATTAAACTGGTAAGGCTTCTGCAATGCAAGCTGTGCTTTAAAGGGGTGGAGGGGCGAAGCCTTCCATGCTTATGCTTTGGAGCTTTTGTAATGGTTCATGTCAAACTGAAGCAAAAGAGAACACCTGCTTCAGAGTACAGTAGGCTGGAGAAAACCTTGCTGCACAATTTTGAAGAGTAGTTTGCTACAGAAATCTTTAGAATGAGCCACCAGTAGAGAATCCAACACTAATATGAAAAGCATGGAGGCACCATGGCTTTTTACAATGAGAAGCATCTAATATGACTTGAGATATTTGTTATGTAAAATTCTACCTTTGAGCTTCCCTTATTGTCGGCAGAGACCTACAGGCTTTTCTACAGAGCAGTTCACCTGAATCCCACCTTGCATGTGTCTGGTTTTTACCACCGACTACAGAGTTCTGGTATAGATCTGTAAATTGTAGCATTCTCAGTCTGGACGGATGTCATTTGCTACGGAGTGTAGGATCATGTTGAGAAAACAGTACCTCACAGAGTATGTGATTTATTAGCAGCGAAAAGCACATTAAAAATATTTGAACATTTTAATATATGTAACTAAAGTAAGTTTGCAAAAGGCTCCATAGACTGCCCAGGGTTTGATAAGTGAAAGATCAGATGTTCATACATTACAAGAAAAACCTGGCCACATATTTCATTGCCACTGGTGTGCTCTAGTCTGAATCCATTTTGGCTTTCACAACAGTCTGAAACAAAGGTTAGAGGATTACTTGAGGCCTTTCTGATAAAGCAATATTGCTCCTTTGCAATGTGAAAAGCAGTTTTCATTCTCTGGGCATGAAAAAGATACAGTGAGTATCTAAACCTAATAATCATTTTTTTTTCTCTCTTTTTTTTCTTTTTACCAGAAAATATGAGTGAAGCTGAGGAGAGGCAGCAGAGGATGACTGCAAACGCGTATGTCAGTGCAACAAACAATTCCACAAAGCAGACTCAATTCAGGGCAGTAATAGATTGACCTGTTAGATGACCTGGCTTCAGAAAAAAGCAGACAGGCTGTCAGGTACTGTCATGGTTTAACCCCAGGTGGCACCTAAGCACGACACAGCTGCTCGCTCACTCACTTCCCCCCTGCAATGGGACAGGGGAGAGAATCAGAAAAGTGATAATCATAGAATCATAAAATAGAATCATAGAATCACTTTGGTTGGAAAAGACCTTTAAGATCATCGAGTCCAGCCTTTAACCTAACCCTGCCATCCCACCACTAAACCATAGCCCTAAGCACCTCATCTATCCTTCTTTTAAATCCCTCCAGGGATGGGGACTCGACCACTTCCCTGGGCAGCCCATTCCAGAGCCTGACAACCC
>NW_009258947.1:4446215-4446668 GCF_000687185.1 Egretta garzetta
CAGTTTTTAACCCAGTGAAGAGTACACCCATCTAGGCAATGAACCTCCAGCTTCTGCAGGAGAATGCTATGGGAGACTGTGTCGAAGCCTTTGCTGAAGTCCAGGTATACAACATCCACAGCCTTTCCCTCATCTACCAGGTGGGTCACCTGGCCGTAGAAGGAAATCAGGTTGGTTAGGCAAGACCTGCCTTTCATGAACCCATGTTGGCTGGGCCTGATCCCTTGATTGTCCTCCATGTGCCTGGTGAGCACACTCAAGATGAACCTCTCCATAATCTTCCCTGGTACTGAGGTCAGGCTGACAGGTCTGTAGTTCCCTGGATCCTCCTTCCGGCCCTTCTTGAAGATAGGCATCACATTTGCCAACCTCCAGTCATCTGGGACCTCCCCTGTTATCCAGGACTGCTGATAAATGATAGAGAGTGGCTTTTTTTTTTTTTTTTTCTCTTCC
>NW_009258947.1:4446678-4448673 GCF_000687185.1 Egretta garzetta
CATCTGGCCCCATAGACTTGTGGATGTCCAGGTGGCATAGCAGGTCAAAGACTGCTTCCTCCTGGATTATGGGGGGTTTATTCCACTCACTGTCCCCATTTTCCAGCTTGGGAGGCTGTGTACCCTGGGGATAACTCATCAGGTCATTAAAGACTGAGGCAAAGAAGGCGTTAAGTATCTCAGCCTTTTCCTTGTCTTTAGTGGCAGTGTTCCCCCTTGCATCCACTAGAGGACGAAGGTTCTCCCTGAGAAAACTCATGGGTTCAGATAGAGACAGTTTAATAGGGAAAGCAAAAGCTATGGGCACAAGCAAAGCAAAGCAAGGAATTCATTCCCTACTTCCCATCGGCAGGCAGGTGTTCAGCCATCTCCAGGAAAGCAGGGTTCCATCATGTGTTAACGGTGACTTGGGAAAACAAAGTGCCGTCACTCCGAATGTGTCCCCCTCCCCCTTCCTTCTTCTTCCCCTAGCTTTACATGCTTAACATGATGTCATATGGATGGGATATCCCTTTGGTCAGCTGGGGTCAGCTGTCCTGGCTGTGTCCTCTCCCAGATTTTTGTGCACCCCCAGCCTACTTGCTAGTGGGGTGGGTTAAGGAGCAGAAAAGGCCTTGACTGTCTGTAAGCCCTGCTCAGCAATAACAAAAAAAATCCCTGTGTCACCAACACTGTTTTCAGCACAAATCCAAAACATAACCCTGTACTCACTACGATGGAGAAAGTTAACTCTACCACAGCCTAAACCAGGACAGGTACCTATAAAATAGGCAGAAACAGGTAGTTCATTCAAAATGGGAAAGTAAAGTGTTTCAATTTGCATCTCCTAGATAGTTGTTATCATTGGTAACTCCCTCCTCTAATTTTCTGCAGTCTATTGGAGAGAACTCAAAAAGCAAAGTGGATGCTAAGTGTTAGAAGAGGTGATACTGCCTTCAAGAATTAGGTAAAGCAGAGAAACTTCCACAGGAAAAAAGCAGAAATCAACAGGTTAGTACATGAACTTGACAAGAATTTTAAAAATCTAAATTTGCGTGATTTTAGTAATGAAATCATAGACAAGACTGAAGTGAAGGATAAGATAAGGAATTTTTTTGCATATATTTTCAGATTCAAGAAATCACAGCTGTTCTACAGGTTCCCCCTGTTTAAAAGATGAGAAAGGGAATAGACCTCGCTCCTCACACATTAAGTCTCATGTGGAAGGGGAGAGATAATTTGTAAAGTATTTGTAATACTAAGAACTGTAACCCCTGCCAAGATTAAAAGAGTGAAACTGAGAAGTTGGTGATGTTTTGTAGCTCTCAAAATACATGGGTAGAAGTTAATTTTCAAGCCTATTTAAAGCTAGGTGGAAGAAAGGAAGAAAAATTTTGCTATACTAATGATCACATACATCTTTCCCACCTCTAGTTGTATGACTTGATGATTTATCATAATGAAGTAATGATAAATGAGAAGGAAAAGTAGGAAATACAGCAGTTAAGTGTCAGCTGTATGGAATGAGCCCAATAGCGCAGCATGCTAATGATAAAACTATTTTCATGAGACTTTTGGCTGCTGCCACCAACATAGCATTGCTATTTAATAAGTGTCATAAGAGAAGAAAACTTTGTTGCTATTTGACATTAATGAAAAATTCTGTTCTAAGAATCTGACATAAAATAATCACTTCCTTACCATAGGAGATAGGAGTGCATGTGGGTTTTGGGTTGCACAGTAATGTTGCTGCTGAACAACAGCAGTGGAAACTGTTCTTCAGCAGTCAGCTTTGTTGGAAATGAAGCCACACCAGTGTAGAACAGTCCTGATTTCTATTAAGAAGAAAACAAGAATCACAAACAGAAAGACATTGACCTAAATCTGAAGAGCCTTGTATTGTGGTTCCCTGGATACCTGTTTGCATATAATCACACATGTTTACAGGTATGTCTATATAAACCTACATACTTACTCTGAGCTTTGGCAATATTTTTCAGGTAAATAAAAATTGCA